>NC_092861.1:49012861-49064955 GCF_032062135.1 Pyxicephalus adspersus
ACAATGACACCAATGCAATATTACTTTTCTTTATTCTTAACTAACTTTTGAGGATGTGGCATTGGGAAGGTTGGAGATCAAAATGTTTGCAAAGGAGCCTATTTGCATTCAGTCTATGCCCCTGCTGCAGGGTAGGATACCAAGATATATAAAAGCATTTCCTATGTACAAATCACCTAAAAGTCACTCTGCAGCATGAGCAATGCTCATGCCATTTAACTCTGTGTAAGATAATATGCATTATTAAATATTATCAATAAAACTGGCATGCACCTGTATAGATTTATTGCAGTGATTTAATATTATTTTCTAATTCAGGAATTGGTCACGAATTTTTGTTCAAATACTAATAACTATTAATAACTGGTAGTTTGGGTCTAATGATTGCTAAACACCATTAATAATAACAATAATAAAAGTTCTACTCTTTTTCTGATTAACAACTTTATTTTATTTTACCACAAAAAAAATGCATAAAGCGTAATTGACCCTGAAGCATTATAAAAAAAAACTGCACATTTTTAATACATGTTGTCATTCTTTTCCTGTGTTTTTGTACCTTAGAACATGGGCATTTTGATAAAACTACAGCACAAGTGACATAAAACACTGTGAATGTGGTTTTCAGTAATTTAAATCACTCACTTACCTACAAGGTGTACATGGCGGACATAGAGTTGTCTTAGAAAAATCAGTTGCAATAACTCAGTGTTGCAGTTTTCTTAACCTGAACCTGCATGGATTTTACTGTATCAATATGCAGTTTATATAATATTACTGGTAATGCATTAAATTGTGCATGTAGCACCAGGAGGGGTTAAGAGCGCCGACAGGCCCCCCTGCCTGCTATGATTATCATTTTATGGTCTATGTTTTTATATGTCTTTGTTTGGTTCCATTGTGTTTGTGTTTTTCTTTTGTATTTTGTCTTTTGTTTGTTATTATATTTGCCTAAATTATTAAAACTATATTTTACAAAATGTGAATATAGAACATTGTTCTATGTTTTAAGCATGTTCCATAAAACCAGTGGACCAATTTTTTTCAGGCAAGAATATGAAATATCTATGTAGAAAATGGAATAAAATATGTCATCATCAGTGACCAACAATAAATGAAAATGCACATATTAATATATTTAAGATTCAGGCAACAAAATCATCAGGCTAGCTCCACACCTTTGCTGTGACATAATAATGTATATGAGCATTGCCATTCTTTGCGAAAAGCAGATCAACACACATTTACAGTATTGCACTGTAACTTTTTGCTTGTGCCTTATGGTGTTTGGATTGAATTTAAAATGTTGAAATAAATGTCTCCCTATGTAAAAAAAAAAAAAGAAAAGGTTATAAAGAGATTTTGCCACCATGTTAAAAAGAAAAGCACAGAAATAAATATCCTTTATACTTACCTAAAACTATGGTTCCTTTATGCTCCAATCCAAAGTCTTTTGCCTTCATGGTGAGGTGGTGAGCTTCTTCAGGTGACACAAATATGTCCTATGAGCTGTATGGTTCTCATAGGATCCAGAAAAGGAATTTGGAGGAATGAAGCGAGTGCAGGGAACTATAGAAGACATCTGCAGCACTGGATTAGCGGTGCCATGTGCCTGGAAATGTGCTGTCAAGGGACATGGACGGCTGAGTGTTGATAAAATGAATGGCTTGGCTACAGGGTCCTATTAAATAGCCCCTAGTTTGCATTCACATTCAAGCATTCTGTTCCAGTGTGTGAATTTGAGTTACAGAACACTTTAATTTGTGTTGCATTATGGCTGTCTATTCACACCCTGCAATAGATGAAAACCCCACATGGCTCTTTTATAAATACATTAGGCATTGCACTGTACTGTACAATGTGTTGTCATTCAATTTACAATAAATGTCATTGTAAAGCAGGTGCTCCAGGCTGCATTGTGTTAACAGGCGTTACTGCAACACAAGTGTAAATAAGACTTTTTTATAAAGATATAAATGCTTAACTCTAGGAAAAATGCAAGAGCAGTGACTGCCCTGTGCAAAATGTTCTCAAGTATAAAGCCAGCTCATTACAATATATATTAAATTCCCACCATTCTGCCCTATTCTGCAAAAGTACATTAATAATTGTAACTTCAATTCATTTTTTATTTAGCTTCACTGCCATAACAGCTTAGTTTCCCATAAACTCAGTGGCATAGCATGAATAATTGATACATTGAGGGTGGACAGTTTTGTCCCGTCAAGTAAAACATGGGAATATTTCCTAGGAAGTAGCAGTGCATGTGAACCCAAAAAGCAGAGCCTGGTCTGAGCAAAGGCTTTGGTTGTTTTCTTTGTATACATCTGGGTTTGAGCAGAAGAAAATGTTCTGGCAAATAAGATGGGCACTTCCTGGATAATAATACATTAGGAATGCTGAACTAATCAGAATAGCTAACAAGCTGACCAATGCTACCATCAGCTGTCCTCAAGCTAGAGCATCATTCACATGTACTGGTGTGAATCCAATTTACAGGCTACTCCCCAGCAAGGCTGACAGCCTCTGTTAACATTGTTGGACGAAGCAATTACATGGATGCATTGTGGATTTTTTTCTGTGAGAACATTCCTGTGCAGCAGCTGTATGAAATTCAGTTGAATAACACACTTAAGAGATTTGGGAGAGGAGTTTTGCAAAAAAAAAAAAAAAACCCAAAACAAGTTTTAAACAATTGAAATTCAAGTTTTTATTCATATGATTTTAAAGGGGCAGTAAATAAAACTTTATTTGTTTGCTCATGCTCAAATTCAACATGAAATCACAAAACATGAAATAATAATCTAGCAACTTTGTTGACATATTTAAAGCAAAAAAATATATATATCTTTTCAGAAGTTTTAGGCTAATCAAGCAATGCAAAATCCTCTTTCATTTTGCTTTTTCTGGGCACCATTTTCAGCAACATTATACTATCCTGAGTCCTGAATGACATAGAAACTCCACTTTAGCAGAACATAAGATGTTTACTTTCTTTTGGATTTAATGAACCCCTAGAAGACTGAAAGCATCCAGTGACCAGAGGATTTTACTGTAGGGGATAAAGTGAGCATTGCAGCAAGAAATGCTTTTTTTATTTTTACTACTGCTAGAGGTCATCAGCAACTGGGACCACAGGTTATTCCTATGGCTGACTTAACCCCGGTGGACAACCTCTGACTTATTCCCTCCCAGCCACAAACTGACCCCGTGGATTATCTGCTTGGATCAATGCCTTTCTGTGTAAGGACCTCGACCATGTGTATTGCCTCTCAAGCCCCTTTTTCTAACTCTGGCCCAGTTTCCCCTTTGAAGTATTTCTCAACCCTAGGGTTCCTCCAGAGGTTGCTAGGGGTTCCTTGAGCAATAAGCAGTTTGTGACTACTATGTTAAACAGATTTCAATTATCTTTTTGGTTATCTGTAAGGGAGGTAGCTTTCCCAATGTCCAGGAGTGTTAGAGACATTCTACTTATTGACCACCATGTTAATGTACTGTGAGTTGTGGAATTGAATAATTATAACAGGGGTTCCTTCAAGACCTTAACGTTATTTAAGGGGTTCCCTTATGTTGGCCTAGGGTGTTTATACACTGGCCTAGGGTGTTTCTTGGTTGCCTGCCAATCCTTGCTTCAGACATCAACACTTGAACTAAGTAAAAACTGTCTTCAGCCACAAAGTGGGAGCTTGGTCTGGCTCCCTGTGTGTTGCTATCAGCTCATCAATGTAACGGGCAATCCTGCTAGCCAAAAGCAAGGTGCAATGATAGCAGAAAGATTGGACTTTCCAACTTGAATTGTAACTTCCATATCAGCATGCCCCGGCTTTAAGGGCCCCTTGGTAATTTTTCAAAGAAGATGAACTTACCTGCCCAGCCATTTTTTTGCACATCAGTACAACCAATCAGTCTTTGTAGTATGTCTGTCAGGCTTTTACACTTTCAGTTGTATAACTTGTATAACAAGGTAAAATCACTTCAAATTAATAATAAAGCATCCAAAGCAGGATGTCCAATTTCTCTGCTGTATTTCCCTGAAGATTTTATTCTGATTAGTTTCTGTAAAAGAGAAGGCCACTAGTCAGACTTGATTTTATCAGTTGGGGCATCTAAATTAAATTCATGATATTCTGTGGTCCCCATCTTCTTCAACTTGAAATCCCCAATTAATGAAAAACCTCAGCTGTGCAGTCTGCAGGAAGTCTATAAAACCTTGCTAATCTTTTATGTAAGTTTCAATTTCTTTATACTGTGTGCTGATAACAAACTCTCCCTAATCCCCTCCTTCAATTTTGCGTAGGAAGATTGTCAACCCTAGGCAACACAGACAATTTTACATGCTTTTAGAAACTAGGTCAATATTTGTCAAATAAGTCCAGAGTCTTCTTCTTCTTAGGGGTTCTCTTATTCCCCAACAACTCTTCAACTATATTTTATTAAATAGCAAAATCTGAAAACCAAAAAATGCAGTGCTTTGCCTACAGTAATTTACTTTCAGCAACTAGATGTCCATCCTGTGTCTGGGTAGGTTTGCTGTCAGTTATGCTTAAATGATCCCACACACAATATATTTAGCAATTATAAAATGTGTTTTGAATGGAGTTTAAAAACTTGCACTGTGACATGTCACATCTGAGAACATAACAGTGAACACAGACCCTATTTTTTATGTTTTGCAGATCCTAGAAGCACACACACCTGTTCATCTGCATTCAGTTATGACCAGGACTGATCAATTAGATGACCGTAAAACACTTTTCAGGATGATGACAAGGTGTGGGAATGGCTACAGTGACTGTGATTCTCTTCTGTCTACAGAAGTTCAAATACAAATTTCTTGCATGCAATGTATGTATCTCATCTAAATTGGAAAGATGTACCTGGGAGATCTCCAGTTCACTAAACACATAGCCAACCACTGTTGAAGAAGGCTGTGTACATGGTGTGCCTTAACTATATATTGTGTTACAGCACACTCCTAAATTCCCTAACCCCAGGTCGTCACACTCACAGGTAGCACTTATTGCAGGTTAATTTATAGACAGCAGAGCCCTGTGTACATAGATAAATAGAAAAACACCCTGAGATTGTATAGGTTTGATTTAAAGGGACTTGTTATCAAGTTCCAAAAACATTTAGTTAGGTTATTTGGCTTTCCCCAACAAATTGGTCTTAGACTGTGGTAATGACATATGACTATGGTAGGAACATTGTAATATTAATATTAATAACTGTTTATACAATTATATTACTATATTATATTATGTGCTATTACCACTTACCACCGGTAATAATGTCTACTTTAATACCTATACATTAAGCTGAAAAATAATTAAAGATATTGCCTGCTTTTGTACTATAAGTGGACACTTAGTTGTAACTTACTTGTAAAGTAGCACTTCAGGTTAACTTGGTGTAGCGGCCAATTCTTGCAAACCTGGTACATAACCAACAATATTAGTTCTATTACATCAGCATGAACTAACAAACTATTCACCACAACAAGGAGCTTCTTAATGTGCTGAATACTTTTTATTGTAGCTGGTCTTTCTACTCTCTGCTAGTGATGGTTGAGTTGATGATGGAGGAGCAATGATGATCAATGGGCAAGCATTGCCTAAGCACTACATGGCATATTCATTCAGACAGTGTAGAGTAGAGAAAAGCAAACACTTAGATCCTACACTATCAAGCTTCTAGCCCAGCTCTTGAGAACAATCTATTGATCATAAAGAGCTCTTTTTTTAATTTGTTGGATGAATATGAGATATTTGTAGTAGGTTTATTTTTGCCCCCCTGTAAATAATGTAAGTAATGTTTCTTCCAAGCCTAAATGACATCAATATGCTAGCGTTGCTTCCAGGTAACATGAAATGCCATCCTCCAATACAGGCACTGACAATTATCAGCTATGCTGCCATATTTTCTTAAAAGAGCTAGCATTAAAAATTGTATCAAAAGCTGACCCTTCCAGCTGAATAGATTACAATTATGCTATTACCTGACAAAAAAAATTACCAAAGAAAAAAAAGAAAATGCATAGTTATGACCAAGATGACTATAACCTGTAGACTTAAAACAAGACCCGACTTCCAAAGATACCGCTATCATACAGAACATTTATTTTCTGACAGGCTGAGATCATTGTAATGGTGTACAAATAAGACAATAATGGATTAACAGAATCCTGTTGATAATAGGGGAAAAATGTAGCCAGTAACTATACAGAGAAAAGAATGTATTTTGCCGCTAAAGCTATTGGCACAGGCGTATTGGGTTTATTAGTAAATCCACCCTTGGCTGTGACGAATACATGAACCACTGGATGTATGAGTGTGAAAGGCTGTCAAACAATATGTATTGTTGAATTGATTCTAAAATGCACAATTATTTATTATTAGCTAAAATGCATACTCTAACACAAACTATTTTTGTGACATTATCTTATATTAAAAACTATAGAAGCAGAAATATATGCATAATAAACTACTTTGTGCACATAAAACAGCATTTTTTACCCTCTACGTTCATTAACACTTCCCAGTGTAAACAAGTGAGTTTATGTTCACTATTTGTGTATACTTTCCTCTTAGCTGGCATTGATTTACAATAGGAATGTGTCTCTAAGACTTTTTTCCAGGCTGCTACATTCTTCATGCGGATGAATTACCCCACACGACTCTAATCTGCAGCTGATGTAACTATAAGGCACATTCTTTTCACAGGAAAGACAACACATTGACACAAAGACATGAAAGTTTGACTCAGAGGAAATTTTTTTTCATACATTATACATACACAGGCTTATTTGTTGGCCATGTCCTAGCATATCCGGAAATAATTAAAAGCAAACAGCAGGTTGAGTTAACACATGTAAACAATGGATTTGTGTCTTAACTACAGTCTCCAAGAAACTGAAGTTTACTGAAAGTGTGTGGAAAACACTATCAGTTACCCAGTCTGTCTGACAAGCTAAAGTAACAATTTAATGGAAAATGACGAGCTGCTATCAGAATGCTGGTGGAATCCTCATTGCATTTGGCCTTTTAAGTATTTTTTCAGGGGTTATTGCATTTTTTCCAGTTTTTAGCTACAAACCTTTATTTATTGGCTGGAGTGTACGGATAGCTTGTCCTATCTGGAATGGGGCGCTGGTAAGAAAACCAATAGCAGTTTTAATATATATTGTTTTTTATACTGAAGTATCACAATTTGGTTAATAAGTTCCAAAATCACATTTAAATAAAGAGAGACAATGGATTTTAAACCCTTTTATATTTTTTTGTTCTAAAAAATATAATTTTTTTATATTCTTGCATACAAAAGTTTGTACATCCATGGAATTAACCACTAGAAAGGAATTGGGTCTAGAAATTCTTCTTTACGTTTTTGGGTGACCTCATTGTCTGGTGATCTATCAGTGATCATAATAAATTGTCTAATAAAGGGACTAGCCTTTGTGATTAGTCTTAGATGGAGGATACAGTTTTTTGTGTTTTGGGGCTGTATTGTTACACACTTCATTTACTTACAGTTATTTTACTTCATGTTGGATACGCTTTAATAGGACAGTACTCCCAAAAGTAATATATATGTGGATAAAGACCCTATTTTTTATATACAGTATTTTTTCAGCAGCAAAACACACACACGCCTGTGTATAAGATCTTAAGATTTTAGCTGCTTCTAAAGCATGATGTTGCAGTTAATATACATAGTTGTATTTTTTGCAAATGATTCCTGAAATCCTTCTGTAGTTTGTAGGTTCAGGTAGGACTTTGGGAACTTGTAAAAAAAGCTACAGGGCGCAGGACTGAAAAGACAATGGCACCTCCAAGGAGAAATCTCACTGGTCTTCTAACACCTGCTTACACCCCTACACAATATAGACATCCTTATGCTCCCTATCATGCTCTATCCTAAAGAGAATCCCCAAACATATCCCACAAAATGAAAAACAACATAAACAACATTTTTATGTGCAACTTGGTTGTGTACAAAACAATTAAAATTTACTCCAATAAATTAAATTACCCAGAACAACAATCCAAATAATTCAGATAGAGAATTTGGATCTGGTCAATATTTCAGTTTACTGGAATTATCATCACAGCACCTTTTTTCAATGCAATTACAACTTGTCACCTTAGCACCCTTTACTGTAGCATGCGTAGCCTAAACACTTGCATACCAGGAAAGCTCTGAATTGAAGAATGACTCCACATGACAAAGTTCAGCCACAAGAAACTTGTAGAAAAAAAATTATCTTGAGTCTCAACCAACTCTTCCTCTATAATTATGTCAGACTTTGCATATTAATGCTATACCTCTCTCTTGTTCCCGTAGGAAGATTGGGCAGCTGGCCACAACTTTACCTCCATGAGTTCAGGTTATTATCAAGTTGCAAAATAGCCACCACTTACAAAACTCTCCACAACATCCAGTCCACACTTTGTATATTGCTATCAACAGTTTCTACCCCCAGTCAGCAATAGTGGTTGCTATCCTACCAGCATAATGATGCTCCCTGGACTCACCTAACAGTCCTGCCCTTAGAAAAGGGCTATAGAGGTTTCTAGAAAAGCTATGTTGAAGTTATTCTGCCTGGGCCCTCCGCTCCCATTCCAGGATCCACAGACCTAGTGAGGAGGCCAACCTGTAGCCTTAACTCCCAGAAGAAACTACCCTTCTACCAAGATGTTTTCTTCTATCAGGGAAAACCCTGAGATCCACACAATTGCATGGAAAAAAAATCATTTTTACACATGAAATGTAGAATTCTAAATACATTAAATATCAGGCTCTCCTGCAAAAACAGTTACAAATACTTTTTTAGAAGATTATGCAATCTGTTTTGGTCCCAAAACTTCATTCACTCAATTACTCTACCAGGAAGGTTAAAGATTCCTTGGGGAGCACAGCAGAAACACCAAGCAGACAAGCAGACATGTTCCACACAAAACATAAATCTTAGGATTCCACCAAACCCCATAGGGAGTTTTACAGCCACTGTTCCATAATTCAAACAAATCTGTATGCATAAAGGTCAAAACCGTAGTTCTATACTTGCATGTCCATAAAATAAAATTGTTATAAGCAACAAGTAAAATCTATTTCAAATAAAATTATTTATGTCTTATATAACATATATGCCGTAAATAATAAAAACTCAAATAAAAACAGAGTTGACACAGTATGCCACTAGTAATAGGGTGAGTATTACATTGCCCAAAAATTATAAAAGCCTGAATGTTTTAAAAGTAAACATATGACAGTAGGTGATCCCTCTATTCATTTAAGCTTTCTCTTTTGATGTCAGACATGTTCCAGTTAACCATTAAATACACACAGGTTTCCTTTAGGACAGGACATTTAGGTAAATTAGTCCTTCTCTGCAAACTACTAGGGCCGCAGTGATTTTTTCTTACAGGACCTAACACCAGAAAGTCCCCACCCACTACCCACCAATAAAAGGGAACAGCAACATATTACAATCGGGAGTGGGGGCAAGCTCCTCCAAGCCATTTTTGTTCATTTCAGTGCTAACCCACGTTTTGTATAGGGAAAGCTTTGATTCCTTAAAATGTTGAATGAAAGCCATCCTGCAGTCATGGAAGTGGTGGTGGTGGTGGTGGTGGGGGGGGGTATTTCAACTGCTAAGATGTGTCTGATTCCTCTGTATTGTTATCTAACTTTCAGGAACGTTTCAGTAGCAAATCTGCTTAACCTGAACCTACATAGGGCCAGTACAGTGTTTCACAATACTGTTCCAGGATAAAACCCGGCACTTGCCCAATTTGAACTGGACAGTGACATTTTATAACCACTGTTGGTTCTTTAAATAAGTATAATGCATAATGCTAGGCCTCTCCTATTGCACCTATCATGATGGTGAATTGCCAGGACCCATCTGTGAGTTTGACAGCCACAGTCATCTCTGGCAATGTTTCAAACCAACCTCAAGTGTTTCTTGTACTTAAACATATATCAATGAAACCAGCTTGCTTTTTGAGACATTTGGCCTGTTTTATGAACACTCTCCAAGACTGGCGAAGATAGACTATCATGGAGAACCTTGGTGATCCAGCAACATGGAATGGATCTGGTCCAGGATTAAAAACATTTGCCAATTAATAGCAAATGATTTCTTAAGGTGTGCTGGATCACCCAAGTTTTACCAGGATAGTCTATGTTCTCCAGTCCCAGAAAACTTTAAAAAATCAAGCCTTATATATATATATATTATATATTATATATTCTATATACATCACATACAAACTATGTATGATGACTTCATTATGGCTCATTTAATGAAAACTATACCTAATTTTTAAACTATGAAAAGAGGAAAGTAACAATACTTTTTCCACTATGAGTGCATTTGTAGTGGGAATCTATGTGATTTCTAGACCTGCCAGGCATAATATGAAGAAGTATCACAATCTAGAACATATCACATAACCCCTGAGGTTATAATACCTCTAGGTATTATAATATATGTATAGTTTTCATTTAGTGCTGTTGGTGCTGGCTGGTGCAAAAAACACTGTGTAAATGGCTTTATTGTGACTGTTTAGGTTGTACAGATAAAGTCTCTTTGTATTAGATTTTAAAATTAATATTTAAACATTGTGTTTATTTTATCACATTGACATTATGTCTGTTTTTGTAACTCGTTACTGATTGAGTAATGTTGACAAACCATTTAAATCTGAATCTCAAATATATAATTTCCTCCCCAGGTTTCTTTGTTAAAGGTGATAATACAGGAGTACTTTTAGGTTTTCTAAGTACAGAAGTTTAAATTGACCTAACATAGCATGTAGACCTGCCAGTGGTTCTTATTAAACTGTGAAAATAATATTTTAAATACTCAACTATGTTTCCACTGCCAAAAGCAAATAGAAGTGTTGCATAAACATAATGTTTTCATTTTTCACATACCACAAAACAAGAGGCATTGCCAGAGATGTGTTTTTTTCTCTTAATAAGGCCCTACACATACAGGCATTATGAGAACATTTTCTTAGTTAACCACAATGTTTTAGGTTAGGATTACTAGAGCTAGGGCAGGTTGGCCACCCCTGGGGCCTGGCTTTGCTCTGGACATTAGTAGGAGAAGCCAAAGGAGAAAAGACCTAGAAGAAAAGTACTTTAGGACAGGATCCCATTGGTCTTAGTCTTGACTGTATGGATTTCTTTGGATCCCAACTGCTGTAATTCTGACCTTCTGCTACCCTAACCCTCTCTCTGTATGTGTTGAGTTTCATAAATTGAAGGTTCATGAACCCTTGCGAGTTTCCTATGCCACACTACAGGAAGGAATTCATGTAAAGTTCAGCTACAATTGCTTTTTTATTTAATAGTGATTGTGACTTTAGATATTTTTAGCTGCAAGACAACCATGTACTCCTTTTTTTTTAATTTCAGTTTTACTGTCAACCAAAATTTACATTCAAAAGAACACCAGCAGTGATAGCTCATGTTTTTCTACCATGACAGGTTTACTAAAAGCAAGTTCTATACTGTATATTTAGGGCCTCAGTTTACTGTATATATAGCCAAATGTTTTCCAATATCAGCACAATAAATATCAAAGATACATAAGTGGAAAATGTTGCCTTATTAGGTATACTGTATATATAAATGATCAATTTTCCATATCTAGAGGACATTTATATGTATATTTGTATAATCAGTGAAACTGATAGGGGATAAATGGTATTTTTCATGGCAGTATACAGTATATTTAGTTATACAGGTTGACATTCAAAAATCCATCGATCAATAATCCGGATCTTTCAGTTTTCTGGCATAGATTTGGGGGCGCATTTTCAAATTTACACTGTTTTCTGGAGGCGCCATTTATGTTTTGATGGTGCTGTAAAATACAATTTCATTTGCTTTTCATTTAGTGTAATTTCATTTAGTGTTATTTCATTTTAATATAAACAGCATATATAACCTTTAAAAATCTGGAACTTTCAGAAATCGGGCATTCCTTAGGTCCGGAGGTTGCCAGATTTTTGAATGTCAACTTGTATATGGTATAAACTTCTTTAAATGTATTTCTTGTTTTAACATGAATATATGTGAATGTAGTCCTTTTGAAATTCATAATATTTATTAATTAATAAAAATTATATGTAAATTTTTCTGGGGGCATTATTACTCTGTTCTGTATCCAGGACTTAGCATAACAGTTACCTTCTGCCTTCTAGGCAGGTTCTTCTCTTCTCCAAAATGTGCCGTGAAATGCATTGTCCAGCAGTGTAACTGCTGCTCATTCAGAGATAATATTTGGGAAATGTCATTATTCTCCAATTTTAAACATTTGTCCTGGATCAGAAAAGAATACATCAGTTTATAGGACAAATGAATGGATACATGTACCTGAAAAAATGGTGGGGAGTGTAACATAGTTATACGAATTTGTATCAGTGGGAATTCCTAGTTTATTTTCAGCAATTTTGGCTAATGTTCTTTCTTTAATTATTTGCTCTTAATGAACTCCAGCATTATGTCCAGCAAGATGTTGGATAACTTTGATTACATCATTAGGAGCCATGTTGCCTTAAAGTGACTACCATTTAAAATAAATCCTGTTCAGCTAGTTGCTTTTACACAAGATGTTCAGTATAAGGTATATCTGATCATTTTTCCATTACGGTAAGCCGATTTATAATCCTCACAACACTCAGGACTTTATTTGGAACAATGTTGATTGATTTATATCACTGTTTATTAACTTATGTAGGTAAGAGTCCAGATTTTCCATACTTTTACGAGCAAGCACAGCTGTATAAATTATCATTTAACAATGTGACTTCACATGAGATATGGTGTAATAATTAGTGTGACATAGTACTGAGATATAAGTGCCCTCCAAAACTATACATTTTACTGCCTGACATCTTCTTACTGGGTCTTTGTTCCGCTTTCAATGTTTCCGGCTGTGGTCCGTGTCTACAGCTTTGAGTTAAAGGCTCTGCTCTGTATAGGGGGCTGTTGGTACAGCTCTGGGGAATAGAGATGGTAGAATGGAACAAATTTGGGTTGGCTTTTTTGGGTACACACTGTATTCTTAATGTTACTGGGACCACTGAGAACACCTAGACAAGGCAGTTTACAAAATAGCTTAAGGACAATTGTGGTAGATATTTGAAAATGTATTTCAATAGTGGAAGCAAGGACAAAATGCAGTTAGTGCATTTAAAGAAGCATAGTCTACCATGCTTTGTAATTTAGAAGAGAAAATTGAAGTCATTTTTAGGAGGACTAAAATGATTTTCAGTGTAGATCTACTTCAAACATATTAAGGTTTGCTGTGCATAAAACCAGACAAAACTAACCAGTGTAATGTAGCAATTCTTCCTTTGCAATAGGCACTAAAATAATAAAAAGTTAAACATTTAAATACAGTTTGTTTATGGTAGCATACCACTCAACAAGAGAAATATTTTGCATTTTTATTATTTAAGCTATAAAGTTTTTTTTTATCATTTTCTTTATAGGCTTTTTCTGTTGGCATTCTTGCTGTTTTATCATATCGGGAGTGGACACAAAGATCACTGGTAAGCTTACACTATGCATTTTTAAAATACGCAGAAAAATATGAAACAAGCAGATAAACATAACACCTATAACAAATCAGAGTGTTTATTCCACATATTCAGTGAATTGGAAGCAAACCTCAGAGCTAACATCAAGATCAATGTCATTCTGGGGTCCCTACCCTAATGGTGGATGCTATAAAGATAATATACCAAACAGTAACTGCATGAACGATGGGACGCATACTGGGCCTGTATTATTCAAGCTCTCGAAGGCTGGGAAAGATACACTTTTATCATTGAACCTGGGTATTCCAGAAAATCTGGAATTGAAAACATTTGCTAACAAATAGCAAAAAACATTTAAGAAATCCATTCCAGGATAGCTGGATAACCCAGGTTCACTGATGAAGGTGTATCTTCTCCAGCCTTGGAGAGCTTTGTTAAATCAGTCCCACTCTATCTGAATGGACATAACAACTTAACATTGAGGTTGCCTATGAACATAGGGCCCTAAACTTAAGTGATTCAATTACCAGCAGGGGTGGACCACCATGAGAACCCTCCATGTCACTACATACAACAGGTGTCACAGAAGAAGAACTGGCACGTGTTGTATGGAAGCCCCATTTCATAGGTATTTAGAACAAAAATGTAAAAAATCTACTACTGTTGAATTTGTGCACCTGGTTCAAAAGGATTTGTCCTAGAGCAAAATTTTTAAAATATACTAAAACTCTTGTATAAGTCTAGCAGATTAAAAAAAATCTTAGATACAGATGCTGAGGCATAGAGATGCACCTTGTATTTAAAAGCCATTTCCCCTCCTAAGCTTAGATACATAGCACAGAGGAAAATTTCAGTTAAGCTCTACCTGGGGATCCACACTAGATGATTGAAGTTCAAAGAGGCAATCCCAAAAAGTGTGATGTTTCAAGGGAATATTTTCCTTTGTCTGAAGAAGGATTGCTCTTCTGAAGTGTCACTCTATACCAGGGGTGGGCAAACTTTTTTAGTCAGGGGCCACAATCTGAAACATAATTTGACAGAGGGGCCAGGGCCCCACTGAACGTGAAGTCATGATGGCATAACCCCGCCCACTCTCTCATCACAGATCTGAGCCTGCGATGGGAGAGTGGGCGGGTTGTGTGCAGTGACAGACCACCCACTCTCCTTTCGCAGGCTCTAAACTTGCGATAGGGGAGTGGACAGGCTGTGTCACTGCACACAACCCCCCACTCTCCCATCGCAGGCTCAGATCCGGGGCACGTGATCCAGGGCCGCAGACCACCCAAAGGCCCGGAGAAACATCCTTATTGGGCTGTATACATAGTTTGCCTATGCCTGCTCTATACTGTAACTGCTCACACTTCAAAACTGGGCTGCATTCTCTCATGTGCAGGTAGAGCCTCACTGACCTTTTCCCGTATACTCGAAATGATAAATTACAGTTCAGATATTGACTTCTCCAAAACTGAAATGTTCAAGGCACATGCATGTAGTTGAAGTATTTTATAACATTTGTCTATCTTAGCCTGGAAATATAGGACACTTTACATTAATAGAGCATTACCATTTTGGGGTTAGCAAATCTGAGTGATTTTGTAAAATACCATATAACCCAAGATCTACTATTACTTCTATTGGTAGATTATGGAAAAATATCTATTGGTATGATACACATTTATGTGAATTGATAATCATTCTTTATACAAGTGCTGTAGAAGCAACTTTTGTCCCATAAATGGCTTTCATCCAAGTCCAAGTGATTTCGAAGTGATTTCTGGGGATAGCTTGGGAAGATTGGACTGCTGAATGTCCTCAAAGAGCTGGCTGACCTTCATAAAGTAATGCGTACAGTTAAAACTAGGTTTGTTTTTGAGTGGTGACTGTAAATACGCAACTTTTGCTTTTTTTTAAGTAAGGTTTTTTTGTATGTGAGACAGCATAAGGACCTTATGTGTTGTATATGTATCTGTAGGTACATTTTGGAAGTACTTCCCAGATTTTTTTACTTACTCTATTGCTAACAACATGCTGTGTAAAAAAGCAGCCTATCGTTCCTGTAAGTGGCAACGTAAATATTCACTCTTTTTATGATCTTTGGGTACCACTATTGTCCTACATTTTCAGGCATGTCACTCTCCCTGTGCTGTGGTTCTCATGCTAACCCCCTTAATACTACCTTTTTTAAGGAATTTAAACTCACTGATCAAAATCCACTCTTCTAAAGTCACACTAATAAAGGATGATTAGTTGGGAGGATTACCATGCTTTACACTTAGTATATGCTTATTGCACAATTGTATTGAGCGTACAATGCACAAATATTCTACCAGTAACGTAATATATGGTTAACATCTCTTTCAGTGGGAATCCACATTCACCTTGAGTTTGCTAAGTATCATTGGAGCACCAGTCCAGTTTGCAGTGGCTATTGCATCAATCCTTATTGGGCCGAACTGTTACTATACTTTCGCTGGGATGTCATCAACCAATTATATTGGCTATGCTATTAAATTTCCTTTCCCATATGCAAAGTTCCAGAATGTATGCCAAGACCCTCTGCACTATGAATGGTATCACTTGGCTCTACAAATTGTCGACTTGCTGTCAAGCGTTTTAATCTTATGCTCGTCATTGGCACTGGTGATCATGCTCTCAGCCAGGATACTGCGCACAGGAACATTAAATGTGAGTAGAAGGTAGTGACTAAGTAAAGATCAAACTAAATGATTACTTTTTTTTTTGTAGTTGGTAAATTTCTACTTAATATTATCTTAACATGGTACAGTTTGGTTAACCTCTTGCGTGTATATTTATATATTATAAAGCATAGGCAATAAGCAGGCCCTGATCCAATTCTACCAAAAGGTTCATCAAAATTGGTTTATTTATAAAAAGAAATTAAGAAAATTTGCCTTTGAGTAACTATAAGAAGACTATGGACCCGAGTGTGACATAACTGCAGGGTTTTCTATAGAAGAACAATTCTACAGATTAGTGGTATGTTGGTATTACCAGTTAGTAGGTTATTTGACTGGAATATGGATCATGGGTAACTCTCTGTATGTCATTCATGATCCTTCCACTTCTTGAATTTTGTAGAAAATATTAACAGAATACCACCACTGTTCTGTATTGTTGAAATACGTTTTAATAGCAATCAACTACTTAATTGACACCTAAGGCAAACAAATTAGTTTATTTTTATAGTTTTATAGCAATCGAAATGAAAATACTGGCAACAATATTGTGTACAAAGTATAAATACATACAATACTACCCCAATGTGTGCTCCATGCATTTCTTTACCTTCCTTCTAAGTAATACACAATCATATGCAGGTTTGTATCGCACAGGGTCAAGAATCACATAGGTTTAGCAGTGGGTAAGTGCTTTAAGTGGAGAACACATTTCTATAGCCTTGATGCTTTAAAAACATGTTGCACCTACCAGAGGGTTTAGGAGCAGTTTTTCTGCCCCTCGTAAAAACAAACCACACCTAGAACAGCATCTTGATATCCTTAAAGCCTAGACTTGTTTATTTATTTTTTATGGGAATAAAAGCTAAAAACTTCTTAACATAAAAATTCTGAATAAAGTTTACTCCAAACCATTTTATTGTTTTAGCTCTGACGCTTCTTTAGGAATTATTTTCAAAGTGTGAGAACATGCGTGTGGGTACCTAATGTTTAAGAGATATCTGTCACCAATACTTCTTTTACTGGGGGAACAGAGATATCTGCCACCAATTACTTAATTCACTGGGGGGAAAAGATAGAATGGTACCCCTGACCCCCCAGAATGGTGTCACTGATACATATAATGGATGCAGTAATTCTTGTAGAATTTGTGATTTGTCTCGCAGTATTTTTTATTCTCCCACAGTCTGTGAGATGGGACGGGGGGTGTATGCTCCATAATGTAAAGTATATAGGTAAGGGGCACAGCCTGGTTATATAAAGTATATAAAGTTGTCCACTTAATGCCTCAATCGGCAGGCCAACAATTAGAGAAATCCATAGCATAATGACATATTTTAGGTTCTTTTTTTACAATTTCCATTTAGTTGTGTTTCATATTGGTTGCTTGTAATGTGGTTCTTGTTACCTATAATTCTGTAGTGTATAAACATTAGGCAGTCCGATGACCAGTATTTTTTTTTTTTTGCCTTGCAGGGAAGAAGAAATATTTGGTGATTGTTTTGGAAGTAATTCCTGATATGTAATCCTGGTATGGATGATTTACTGTTCGTGGAACTCGGTGAACCATTAGCAAAGTCTTCTGCAGGAATTAGTTTTTTAAAGGTTCATATAATTGATGCTGCACTTCATCTTGGTCTGTGTCAGTTCCTGATTGTTCTGTCTTTTGATCTGTTCATATTACAACCATATGTATGTATATATGTAGCTTTTCTGAAGCATCAAATGGCAGCCTGATAGTGAGAAAACTCTGTGCAGCAAGTTCACTTTAGGGCTTCTTCCCATGTTTATTGAGCAAAACAGCAAACAAAAATGAGGAATATTACCTCACAAGGGTTGGTTTCAGCAACAGGAAAAAGTCCATTAATGAAATATTCAGCCTCCTGCCTAACATAAACAAATGGTTCCTTGCAGCAAACAGGTTGACCCACAGCCAGTGTAACCTAAAGCCACACCTGCTGCTTAGGGTGTGCTAAATAGGCTTCTGTGCACTGCCTTACTTACCAAGCCAGTGGATGTTTGTGAAGCCCAACTCCAGTCAAAACCAAAACTTTTAGTTTTAGATATAAAGATACTTTTAAATTAAAATCCATATTACCCACACAAAATGAGCAAAAACAACAAATAAAGGGTTTTTTGCTAGTCTGGGCCTTAGGTGCAGCAGTTGGTGGATCAGGCATCTGACATTGCTTTGGATGTATGTTGTACAGGAAAACAATTGAAAGTCATGGGTTCAGTACTGCAGATAGCACCAACTTTTCTGTATTGAATTGCACTTTCCCTAACTGCTGGCATATGTGAACACAGCAATAGAATGCAATTTGTATGTATACACGTTAACAGATTCTGACATTCAATGTTTGGTGTTCAGTTGAAAAATGAATAAATGAATAAAGCTGGTCAAAAAATAATTGAAATAAACCCAGTTAACATGTAATATTGTTTACCAGCATATGTATGAGTTGTGGTTGCAATGCAGCTAAAGTAGAGAGAAAAAGGAACCATGGAATACACTAGACTTCTTTTTCACAGGCTCAAATCTGGGTCAAGCAGAAAATGAAAATACCAACAATGACAAATAACACTAGTAGGTTGGCTGGGTACATGCTAGATGCTAGGATAAAAATTCAAACAATTAAGCATGTAGCCATTGTAGGTTGTGTGCATATCAGTTACAGAGCCTATTGTAGTAGTAAACTCTGCTGTATTATAGTGAGTAGAACAGAGGCTCTGATGATCTGAGAAGTTGGAGTAATTTTACCTAGGTGTTACCAACATTTACTGACATTTTCCTAGTGATGCATTCACAAACATGACAAGTATAATTGTGCTTTACATTCCAATTTTAGAAGAAGAGCTACACTTATCTGTGGTAGAAATATATCATCCTTTTGTTGAAGAAGTCCCTTTGTACTCCTATTACACCTGTGCTGTGTGCCTTTACAACATTCAGGATCAAACAACTTTGGTCAACATAGTGGTCTACCATGTGTTCAAAGGAAAACATTCAATGATAAGAACAGGAAAGCCTATTTTATCTGACAATTTTTGTATCTGCCAAAAGTTGTCTAAATGCACCATCAAGAAAGGGCCTTCAACATATATATTATATTTGCAATGACTTCTTGCTACAAGAACCTCTAGAGGGTCCCTATAAAAACTAATAACAAACAAAACAATATTAAAGTTAATGAAAACAACATAAACAATTGACATAATAGATTAGTTGAGCGAAAATGCTAACATTCATTGTTACTATCTATTTGTTCTCTTACATGAATTTGTAAATGGGTGAAATATCTGGTACCCTTGCAATGTGGACGGGGGGTGGGGGTAACTACCTCAGGGGCCTCACTACCACAGCAGCAAGCCCTATCCTCCACTACACAAGGCAACCACTTCTCAAGTCTCAATGCTCATCCAGTCTGACCACTGACTTGTCTGAATCCCAGTCTGAAATCTTGCACTGTATGGGATGATGCCAAAGCCCTGTCCAAACACTAGAGCATTGGTCAGCAGAGGAGAGCACCGGTGGCTGCAGAGTAACTAGTTAGGTGAGGCTTACTACTAAAAACATAATCTCCTAGAATAAAAAAGAATTGTTCCTTGCAGTAAAAAGAGAGGCCTACATCATGAATTTCTTAAAAAAAAACAGTGTGGTTTGCTGCTCCTGGGAGCATAGAAGCAGTTTTCCTAAAGCTCAGAAAAATACAATAACCAGACCACACGTTTGAATGAGGCTTTACAGCACATAGTGTTTGTCGATACTATATGGTGGCTGCAAATGTTCTGCTGCCATTAAAAGGAGCTGTGATGCACTGTATCTGGTAAGAACTTTGAATATTTATTGAGCAATTGTGCCTGCAGCTACAAAGGTAAGTGAGAGCTTGTTTAAAAAATTCTTCTTGTTCAAAAAATATAAATAATTGAATGTCCATAGCCTGCAACTAAACTGCAGTTGCCTGATTGTCAAGATGACCATCTTCCTCTTAACAGTTTAGTGTCTACTTTTAAATGTTTCTATACAAGATTCACAATTAGATTAAATTGGAAAATGCGAAAACTTTGGTTAAAAGTTGTATGAATCAGAAAACTATAAAAAATAGATCACATTGAATCAGAAAACTAATAATAAATAAACGATACACAGTTCTGGGCTGGTTATATCAAGGTTTTGTGATCTGCGTGTTTGTTTACAGGTATTGATTCTGAGCACAGAAACCAGAGAATTGTTACAGATGAGCAAAAATTACCTTTAAGATAGAGCAATATCAGCAGCAAGTTTCCTTTAAAGTTATTTTTATATCTAAGATTATTTCAATTGAAGTAGGGTTAAATACACAAGCTCAAGAGCTGTGTTCCAGGAAATAACCAAACATGGTGGCACCAAAGAATATAATATTTACCCTTAATCCCTGCCAAAGTAAATATCACTTTAGCTATAAATAATCTTAGAAATCTTTCAAACTAAAATAGTGTAGACAAAGCAGATGTGTATGATGACCTTAGTAATCATAATCAGCTTGTTTTATTTCTGACAAATGCCTTGGTTGTTGGAGGTGCAGTAGAAGGCACATCTGCCTATAAGAAGGTCTGTCGCCAACATATTGGATTGTTTGAAGATCATTCATATGCTTTTCACCCAAGTTAACTTTAAAGTATTCATCACATTGAACTGGAAGGCACAGACTTTTCAAGATCAGACACAGTTCAAAGGAATAAGATCAAAGTTCTAAAAGTCTGGGACTCCCTTGTTAGTTTTTCAAACTTCCTTTGCATATATTTTTACCTAAACCAACTGGTTTTTAATGACTTTTCTTCAGCTTGCTTCAATAGCTCATACTCTGTGGCAAATCACTGGACCATCAGATTATCTTGAAGCAGGGGAAATACATGGCAAGCACAACACTTAAGAAGGAAGAAAAAAATCTACACTACAAAACACTATTATTAAATAGGGAAGCACACAACTAGTCAGAACATAGATTTTGATTCTTGCATATATATATATATATATATATATATATATAGTAATGATTTGTAACTTGTTTCTAAAGGTTAACACATTATTTCGGTTTGGACTATAAGATAATTTAGTAAAATAATTGCAAACAGGAGGGTGAATTTATAATATTGCAGAAGATACATTGCCTGTCCCTTCTGTAATATAGTACCTGCATGGTCACAATTTTTTATTGATTAGTTTTAGTTTGTCTTTAAATAAATTTAGGTAGAAAAAATGCTTTTTTTCAGGCAATATATACTTTTAAATAGAGGTTTTAGCAAATAAAGGCACAGTATTATCCAACAGTATATGTGACTTACTACAGGCTATAGATTGATGTAGTATGAATTTAAATTAGACTTCCTTACAAAATGTTTATTTTTCTTGAAGTAAATGCAGTTTAAATAAACACAGCTTAAAATGAATAACATTTAGATTGCTAAATCACATTATTTAATAAACAAATGTCATTTTTAAAATAAAATACTTGTCTTCACCGCTTCACGTCTACATGTATGCACTCCAGCAATGGCTGAATGTCTTATTTACAGGCAGATTTTCTGATGGTGACTTCTTAATATGTGTTCATATGACAGCTTGGAGTCCCCCATGTAACAGCATGACAATGCAGGAGCACAATTAGGTGACAAATACAGAGCGCTGCCACCATATAAAAGGATGTGTTTGAATCAAGACCATACCATAATGGTGAAGGACAGCTGAGCTACAGAGCATAAGGGTTTACATGTCTATTGGAAGAAGCGCACATCGCCTAATCAAATAAAACACAATATGGAACAGTAATTTATGAAATCATTGATGTAAAAAAACAAAACTTTTTTTTATAGAAAGGTAATACAGATAAAGTTCCAGAAAATACATAATGACATTAAGCTATAATGACAGCAAAAAGGGAGTTATCAAATATCCATTTGTATTTAGAAAAAGAGGGGATATGCATGGAGACCATTGTTGAGATTTAATAACAAGGCCACAGAGATCTGTTGAAATCAGATGGAAAGAAAAAAGAAAGAGAGGAAGGCTATGGAAGACTCAAGAAAAGAGACTGACTAGCATCAAGCATTGTGAGAAGTCTAAATCACCTAACCTGGTAGAAGGATCCCCCAGCAACCCAAATAGACACAATTCTGCTCCAACATTATGTAGTAAAAGGGCAACAACCAACTATGGGCAATAAGTATTGCCAATTTAAGGACCTCTTTGGCAATTGGAAAGCCCATCTCTCATAGCCACAAATTGAGGATAAATACAATTAATCTTTGTATCTGTTTTTCAATCTAAGTTACAAATATTGAAGACCTACATATATTCTTTGTTGTTACCCAATTGTGAACAAATATTTACAAATGTAATTTAATCACAGAACTGTCCTAACCTGTTTAGATCTGCTAAGGAGCACTTTTATAAGCAGAAAAGTTCCATGGCTAACTTCTTAACTTACTTTACTGTTTACAATTTTTAAAATTAGCTGTAAAAATGAACATATCACTGTAGAAGAAAGTAAGTGCTATGAAGACTGACACCCTGACTGGTTGTACTTGTACGTCACATTGCCATTTTGTAGTCAGCTTGGATGGCAAATATGTTTATTATTTTTTATATCTACGGCTAGACTGGATAGCTTTAGGAAGGCAAACCTGTGAAGTCAGTATAGACTTTTAAACAGTATGTATTTTCAGATATGAAGCCAGCAGGTGTCTCCTTTGAGTCCTTTTAGGAGAAACCCTGACATTCACTGACGTTTACTTGTCAAGTCTAGACTAGACTGTGGACTTTGTAGGCTAGAGTTTAGCACAGACACATGAATAGTATGACTTTGTTCCAAACTTTAAAATTGTCACATTTTAACATTGTGTGGAGGAATTATAATTTTTAATCCTATTTGTTTGTCTGTGTTTTTTTAATCCCTAAAAAAAAAAAGTGCAGCACCACCCTCTTAATTCTCGATCGCCTAGGTGATCAACAATGACTGGGGGCGCAGAGCCTCCTGGGATACCTACAATCATGCATCCTGGCTCCTGATTGCTCCTTCTGCGCATGCCAGAACATCTCCGGCATGCGTAGAAGGAGCCCCTTTATCAACAGGGAAAAAAATTGCCAATCTCATGCATGCATTAGATCGGCAAGTTTTTTTCCAACTATTTATAAAGATGTCTTTATAAATCTGTGACTTGTTATACCTTGCAATAAAAAGTCATTGTCAGGCATTTCCTGTTATTGGGTGACAACTGTGTCTCCCAATTGTGCTCCTGTGTTGTAACCTTGTAATTTGTACTTCTAGCAGTTCTCTTTTTGTATATAATGCTTTTTTAATATCATCCATGTTACATATAATCATACATTTTTTCTGAATGTGACCTCACTGTGATGCTAGTATAAGAAAAAAAAAAGCTGTTGTAGTGACATAGACAGTAACACAAAGGGAGCAATAAAAATATTGTCAAAACTTCCACATCTTCCTTACTCCTTACTAAAATAGGTAAGACAGTTTTCTTGTCTCTGTTTCAGGTATTTACTTTGCTTTTCAGTATTTAACATCTTTTGTACTGCCCATATTGGCCACAAACATCTAACTTCTGCTATTTAATAAGGAGTGGAGTGCCACAACGTGGTAAATCAATCTTTAAACTGCAACTTACAGAAATCTAAGCTAAGGAACTGCAAGCCCCATATGTTCTAATTTAGTCCTGTTGTAACCTTAAATCCGCATTTTTCATGTACTTGATGCTGATTCTGGGAGCTGATGTGCTAGGGTGAAAATTATCTGTCATCAATTTATTATCAACAAAGTGCTTCCTGGTCTACTCCTTAAGATTCCAAGAAGTGGAAAACAGCAGTGAAGACCACTCCATCTTTTCATCTATACCTGGAGGCTGCTATTAAAGACAAACCACATAAAAAACAAATGTACAGCCTCTTTTAGCATCACACCCCCAACACTGCACAGCCTGCAATTTTACCCAATTTAGTAATTCCTCCAAAGGCACATAAAAACAACGCAAAATTTGCTCCGAGAAAACAAATTACTGGATGCAAAAATTTAGGCCAAATAAAAATAATAATAAAAAACCGTAGCAACAATATATCATACGTTTTCATGTGAAATATGTTGCTTTAGGTGAACAATACATGTACAAAGAATATGCTACTTTTCCTGGCTGTTTAAGCTCTGGAGTCAAATTCAGAGATTATAAAGAATCTTTAGACATAATAATAACCCAGATGTAAAAACAAGAGGAAGGAAATATGTCAACATTAACAACATTAACAGCCTTTAACAATCATCAGAAAAAGTAACCTTTGATTTTTTAAGAAGTGAAATAAAAAGGGTTAATAAATGAATAAGGAACGATGTGTCATAACCAGAAACCCAAAGCTCCCTTTACTTTTACAAACCATGATAGGAAAAGTTTTTGAATGGAAAATAAATGAAATCTACTTAGTTGTTATGCCTCTATTAATAGATATATCCTTTGCTTGCTTCATATTTTGTTACAATAATCCCTTTACCATTCTTGGAAGCTGCTTCTTAAAAACTACACAATCTATTATTTCCCAAGCAGACACATAGAACGTGCAAAGGGAATGGCATACCAAGATCGGGTCTTTAGAGGTTCCAGACTGCTGCCCTGAGTATGCCTACATTGATGCTGTCACTACATTCCTTGTGGAATTTGTGGAATACTATACTTACCCATTCTGTCCCTGCAAACCTGTTTCTCATTGTGTAGATATATTTCAGATTCTGGTTACCAACATGGTGGGGAAGGCGGTGCACTGAGCAGCCAACTTTGAGAAGGCCCAAGGTCAAAGGTCTAGGTTTGACCCCAATAACTGAAATGTTTTTATAGGAAATAGATTGAAAACAAAAAATACTTTTGAAGTTATTTTGTAACAGAAAGCTGTTCTCCTAGACATCAGAATACAATTATTGTCTAATAGCAGTCTCATGGCACCTTATATTTGTCTGCTAAATAAATATACCTGAATAACTCAATTGGATATATGAACACATCCAATCAACTGCCAACAAAGATTTAACTTTGCCCACAGCAGACATCAGTCAGCATTTTTCCTGCTTACTCAGACATCTGATATCATGTAAGAAGAATTCATAAACTCTAGTTCTGCTTTATATGAAACAAAGAAATCCCCGAAACACCTTGCCTTGTCTGCACTAGTTGCTATACTAATGAAGAGACAAGAAAATGTGGCCTTTGTTACATCATATGTGTACAAGGACTGCCACATGATATTTCTGTACAGTGCCTGAACCAGTTCTTCTAAGACAGTGTGTTCACCAAACCCAAATTTACCTATAGCATATCTTTAGGTTGTTATCATCTCCTGTAACATGCTTGCTATCTCTGATCAGCTAATCAGCTCATGTAATATATACACAGTCATATGAAGCATTATACACTCCCTGACCACGTTATTAGATACACCTTTCTTATTACCAGGTTGGACCCCCTTTTGCCAAACTGCCAAAAGTTCTAATGGCATAGTTTCAACAAAATGCTTCAAACATTCCCCAGGGGTTTTAGTCCATACTGACATGATAGCAGCATGAATTTGCTGCAGATTTTTCAGCTGAACATCAATGATGAGAATCCCTTGTTCTACCACTTCCCAAAGGTACTCTATTGGATTGAGAACTGGTGGCTGTGGAGGCTATTTGAGTAAAGTGAACGTATTGTCATGTGAAAGAAAGAAACCAGTCTAAGGCGATATGAGCTTTGTGACATAGTATGTTATCATGCTGGAAGTGCAATGGGAAAATTGGTACATTGTAGTCATAACTAGATTGACATAGTTAGCAGCATTACTAAGGTAGGCTGTGGCATTTAAAATGCTTATTTGTTACTAAGAGGCTCAATTTGTGCCAAGAAAATGTTCCCCACTCTATTACACTACCATCCTGAACTGTTAATACAACACAGGATGTATCCATGCTTTCTAATTGTTGGTGCCATATTCTGGACCAGTCATCCAAATCCAGCAAAAATTAAAACTCATCAGAACAGGCCAAATTTGTTTCTAATGTTGTTTAATTTTGGTAAGCCTGCATGAACTGTATCCTCAGACGCCTGTTCTTAGCTGCACGTGTGGCACCCCGAGTGGTCTCTTGCTGCTGTAGCCCATCTGCTTCAAGGTTTGATGCATTGTGCATTCAGAGATGTTCAAACCAATCTGGCCATTCTTCTTTTTTACTTATGGCATTGGAAAACACATTTTTGCCCAGATTACTGGATGATTTTTGAACCATTCTCTCTAAGCCCTAGATATGGTGTGTATGGAAATCCCTGCAGATCAGCAGTTTCTAAAATACTCATCAACATCAAAATTTTGATGCTTGAATTTGAATAATGGTTTTAATGAGGATGCATGGTTATTCATTTTATACACACCTATAATGTATTGAGTAGACATAGCTAACTACAAACTGTAAAATCTATGTACATGCACAAGTACAAACTGAAAACACATTACATTATGTATACAATTACACACATGTTTTAGTGCCCCTTTCATTACATTCACCCATGTCTGCTAAATATCTTATACCTGCATTAAAAACACATTCGCCAATCTCTAGTTTCCATTTCAAGTATGTCTGCCCATCTCATTTTATAAACAACACAAAAACAATTCCCTATTAAAATTGTTTAAAAAAGATTTCCAAAAGTTAATTCAGGCCATTAATCTAAGAAGACATTTTATTTGAACAACAAATCAGACTCTTGCAAACTAACAGGAGGAGACACCCAGATAATCCTTGAGAGCTACTGCAGATGGGGAAAATCGCTGCAGCTGGAACACAGGACCAGTGAAATAAACAACCTCCATCTGCAATAATTTAAGTTGTGAGCTCTGAACTGTCCTGAAGAGTCTGCAGGAGGTAGTGGGTGTGAGTATCTCCCAAACCACACAAGTCCTACATAAAGTTTCTCCCTGGATAAAATTATTTTGTATTTATTCTTATAGAATATTGAGTTCAGTCCACCTCTTCTACTTCTGTTCTGTTAACCCTCATTACAACTGCAATACAGATCTCATATCTGAATACCAGCAATATTTTTCATATGTTGCCAAACAGTTGGTAAATGTTGATACTAGTGTCTGCACAAGCCAGATCTAGGTAGGTTCTTTAGGTAATATAATTTTTTCAAGAGAGAGGGGTAAAGCAATGGTTTAGTAACAGATATAAACTCGATGATCTTGCACTACTAGTAACGTTTCCACCATGTGGAAGTGCATAGTTGTCAACATTAGTAGATCAGATGTTCAGACAAAACTGCCAATATGCACGTTTAAAAACATTGT
The DNA here is from genome assembly GCF_032062135.1 of Pyxicephalus adspersus. NCBI lineage: Eukaryota > Metazoa > Chordata > Amphibia > Anura > Pyxicephalidae > Pyxicephalus > Pyxicephalus adspersus. The sequence continues at coordinate 49,040,470 of NC_092861.1, forward strand.
CAAATAGATGAGAACTGTTAGTGTATATTTGAATAAAATGTGATATAATATTTTATCATACTGGTAAAGGATTCCAGAGTGCTTACATCTCTTTTATTTCAACAGAATCCAAGATGTGTTGGAGGTGTGACATGGAAGTTGACACTATGTATAGTGTATATGGGTATATATTTGCCCAGTTTTGAGCTCCTTTTAGGATACTATACTGTACGATCGTTGATACAGAAACATACTACTTATACTGTACAAACAGATCTGACTTTTTTCCTGGTACCCCACAACCTTTATACCTTATAAGGCCTCTGTCCTTCAACACGGCTGCTAATTTCTGCATCCCTACTAGGTGGATAAGTTCACCCTCCACCAATCTGCCCTTGGTTTGCTTATGGCTTCACCAACTTAATGAAATAATGCTAATAAATGATCTCACCTCCAGTATTCATGGAATTTATCAAAAATTTTATTTCACATGAGGTTGGTGGATGATTTTTTTAGGACACAATGAACTTTGGATTCCAACTAGACCCTGTCGTTTGACCTTCAAGGAAAAATATTTATTATTGAAACCAGTTCTTTTCATTCTATTTGATTGTCATTTTCAAAACCTAACCAGTAAATTATTTACTGGACTTCATATATCACCTTAAAAATTGGTGATCAGGCAAGGCAGGTTTTTTTTGAAGAAAGGAACACACAATGTCCTTTTTGCAATAACTATTCTTACCTGTTGCCCAGCTGTCAAATGTTGCGGGGTAATGCATTTGCAGCATTTGTTCCAGGGGTTCCCGGCAATCCCAGCTTCCCTTGCAGGTGCTGGGACCGAATTTAAGGAATGAATTACATCATCCCAGCCTGGCCAATCAGTATGGCAGAAGACCAGAATGTGGACGAGAAGAAGGAGTAGTGGGTTTAGTTCTTCTTTAAAGCCGCTATCTGCTATGTTTTGTGCAGTTTGCATCTATGTTCACAACTATATTTATTTGCCATTGGAGGAATTACTATACTATTTATTTGTAAATAAAGAATGTCTCAAAAAAATTAAATTGATTAAAGAAGCAACATGGTATGTTGACTCATACAACAAACACACAATTCATTGTAATGAAATACATTAAAGTAATACAAGTAATCAAAGTAAAATTAGCAACATCGTAAGACAACAAACTCATAGTTACTCATACTCATACTCACCTTTATTTTGTTGTCCACCATTCTGTTTCCTCATCAGGAGAGATAAAAAATCTTGTCTAAATTCCAAAATACTCCAATCAGAGCTAGACAAGGAGATCTACTATCCTCTCTGAATAATCTGTATGCAGACATTGTGCTTCCATACTTTCTGACCTTAAGGAAACATTGATTTCCTAGGAAAAGCCTCTAGTACACATTGACACATTTATATGTACATTTTATGTAAAACATGTATGTGGTTGTGAAAGACAAAGCAGCCCAAAATTATTTATTTTGTTGCATTTTTATTTATTTTTTTGGTGAATGCAATTACCCACATAACTGTATCCTCCCATTCAAGTAACTTAGCATTCAGCCTGATATCTCAGTGGAAGTGAAATTTTATCTGTAATACAAGTCAATTAGTGTGTCCAGAAAAGCAAAAAGAGGACATGTCAGTGCAGATATAGGAAAGGCAGGTTGGCACTGGACTTTAGGAATTACAGTGGTTGCCATTGACCTCTGTCAGTGGTTTATGGTAGTCCCCATTTGGACGCTTCACTCCTATTCTCTGTTCTAAAGACTTTTGGTAATAGGGCAGTAAATGTGAGAAACCTAAAAGATTTTAGGTGGAACCATAAAATGAAGGACAGTCTTTTATTAAAGACTCCTGTTTTGGTGACTATTAAAGTTGGGATTAGCAGTATACAGCGGTGGAGTTTTATTTAAAGACTTATAATTAACATATAATATTGGATTAATTAACCCAAAATGCATTAAAACAATGAAAAATTTGAACTAAACATTCATAAGAAGCTTAGTTCAGAACTGGCATGCTTAGTAATCACACAAAATAACATTTCTCCTGCAAGATCTAAAAAAAATATTCTTCATGCCTTTATGCTGTAAATGTATCCAAGCACACTAAAAAGAAATATAATATTTTCTATATGGGAAGGACTGTGATAACTGTTAAGCCTTTTACAATCAGCCTGTTATACTTCATGTCATGACCCTGTCTTAATATTATTTTTCTTTAATAAAGTAGATTAACATTTCAAAGCAACAGATTGATTCTTTGCTGCAAATGAATTTCCATTTTGAATAATAGATTTGTGTGTTTCTGGGAAAGTTCCATATATGCCATAGCAGGGGGTGATGTCAACAGAGGTTGATGCTGCTGATTAAAGGCTTGTCTTCAAGTGTTAAGTTCCCTCTACCTGCAGCAGCTGGTCAGACTGGAGAACAAAGGTTGTCTTATACATTAGTCTTCTATAAACACTCCTCATGCCAAACACTATTGCCTTCAACTCAATGTTAAAATACAGGACTTTCATTCATATCCTTTAGGGGGCTTATCAATGCAAGACAAAGATAATATTCAAGTGCGGAAAGAGCAATTTGTTCACTGAGGTCTGTACCATAGCCGGTTAGCATATCGCAGTCCAACTTTCCAAAAAAGAAAAAAAAAGCCACATGAAACTGCATTGTAGCAACAAACTCTTCTACACAAGGAAGAAGCATATGGAACGGCAATAAATAATAGGATTCCTGGAATAATCTGTATTCTAATTGAATCCATGTGTCCTAAGTAACTGGTCACTAAGGTTTACTCAAAAGCTCAGGATTTCCAAACTGGAAAAAGGGTTTGTCCTTGATCACTTATTTTTTCTGAAGAAAAACGTATCAGGATGTTTCGACTGTTATGTTAGAGAAAAGACATTGTTTTAACATGATTAATGATAGGTCTAGATTGCAAAATAAATCAGTCTTTGGAGAAGCTGAACTCTGGGAAGACATAAAAACACAATTAAAACATTTATTGTATCTTTTTTAATCATTAGATGTATTTTAGTTAGAACTTACAAAAGAACTTGAATATGTTTTTTCTACCAGCCTTCTGTAATTCCTTGCACAACTAAAACTAAAATGGGAAAGGAAGGGCAGCACTTTGAGCTAATGAACATGGAGCACAGGGTTGACTCCATTAATGTTGTTCCCTTTTATTAGGAAATCACAGGCTGAGGCAGGTCATGGACCATACTATATTGCTTAACTATAATCTATCCTGCAGGCTGTTTCAGAATCTCGGTTTGTTGTCTATCAGTAGTCCCTGGATTACATAGCTAGATAAATCAAATGTCACTATTGCATTGCACTAATATGTGTATTACTACAAAATATGTTATAGTGCATACAATGTAAGTGAATTACAATGCCATTCTTTTTGAATGACATGTTAATGCACTATGGAAACACAGCTTTGATGAGCTTTAATTTGATGTGTGATGCACAGAGCTAAAATGTTGAAAGTATGTATTTTATCCATTCTTGTGTGTTGGCAAAATGAAAGGGCTGCCTAAATGCAATTAACCTACTTATTTAAATCAACACACATGACACGATATGTATTAATTTTAGTATGTTAATGCAAAGGAACAGAAAAAGGTGATTGGGCTCTAATCTTTTTACATGTTCCTATCTTTAAGCTAAGGAAACCATGCATTATAGGTGAAGACTGATACAAACATAAAAAAAACTTACCTTCTTTGATATTTTGGCTGGAGTTACACAAAAAATAGTAAAGTAGATATCCAACCCTTTGCCCAACTAGGCTGAGAATAGCATCGGGAAAAAACGTGTTAGTGGTGTGCTGCAGGCAGGAAAAAGTATTAAGGAGTCTTCCCTACCCCAGGCATCACTTACTGGGACTTTGGTAACATTCTGGCAGTTTACAAGGCGAGGCTCATCAGAATGGGGCTAATCTGTATAAACAACACATTTAGTAACCCCAAAATATAAATACCATTGTGTCAAAATCATGATTTACAGCTTGTGACATAATTAAGGAATTCTGAGTTTATAAGAAGTGTGGCATATTTGTATTTTACATACCCTAAATTGTTCAGGTTCCATTTAAATATGTTCCTTTAAAGAGCAAGAGCCAAAAACGGTTCTGGCTTTATTGTTGGTGTCACACTTGGGGAGCATCTAGGGGGCACTATGGCTTGCACAGAAAAGGTTTGAGCCCTGAGAAGGGCCAAGCTGCAAAATCTAAGCAGCAACCAGGTCTTCTCCAAAGCCTCTAGTGGGTTTGATTAAATGACATTATTGACATATATGGAATATGGTGTCTTTATTATAGCATTACGATTATCTGTCAAAGGAAAGCAAAAAAAAAAAAAAAACAAATATTGTGTACTGTTCACAAAGGTTTTTGTGGAAGCCACTGCTGATTCTACAGCCCCCCTCATTAAACAGGATTTACTAACCTGTATGAGCAGGCTAGAGAAGACTGCGAAGGAGGAATTGGCCGTACTCAAGAGGGACATCACAGGCAGAATTGAAGATAATAAAAAGGAGACAGCAGATTTAAAAGTGCGGGTAGACCTACACACTGAGACTCTTAATGCTCACTCTTTACTTCTGCAACAATTGCTGACCCATCAAGATGATTTGTAAAACCTCAGCCACCAGAACAATCTCCGGCTGAGGGGGATTCCTGAGGAAGTCACGGCCATGGCAATTTTCAACACTCTATTACAAGCCTCTTCAGCGCCAGGGTTGAGATTGATCCCATCCACCGGTCCTTAGGACCTAGAAACCCAGACCTTTCCAGACCACGAGATGTCATATGCAGGGTCCACTCTTTTGCTCTAAAGGAATCCATTATCAGAGCTGTAGAAACCCAGGATGGCATTACCTTCCATGAAACTGTAATTACGGTTCTTCAGGATCTTTCCTGCCATACTTTACTTCTACCCAACCAGCAGTCCTTTCTGTCCTACGTCAACAAGAGATGGAGATTTCCTTTCCAGCTCATCGCACACAAAGATGGTAAGACGGCGATCTTCTGCACCTCAGCTGATCTACCACAGTTACTCGCCACGTTTTGATCTACCGGCGCTCCCCATACCAGAGTGGCTGATTGAACCCCATCTACTTACCTCCAATCAACATTCACAATGGCTCACTTCCACAAGGAAATCCGTGAGGCACTGGGCTCATGTTTAGCTTGAGTACTCAAAGGTCCTGTCAGTGATAACTCTGACATACTTGATGGATAGCTCTAGAAAAGTGACTCTAGACATCCCTTGATGTGGGATGAGAGCAATGAACCCTATGCGCTCAACATGTTTGAGGTGCATAGTGGACAGCCTCACCCATGCCATTGCAGTTTGATTATTTCCCTAAATAGGATTCTCAGTTTTATCTGAGTCTTTTCACCGAATGGTGCCTTCGTTTTCTCCCATTCCAACCCTCATCCCTACAGTCCTTGAGTGATTAGACCCTCTTTTTCACCTGTTTTTCACCTTTTCCCCCTTGCGAAAACAGGGTTTGTCTACACACTTCCATCCCTCCCCGTCCTTCCAACCTTCCACACCCTCTACCTCTATCTGATTTCTCCCCACCCTGCAAGACGATTAGTTTTCTTACCGAAGCAAAGAACAGTGGAGATTTGATGATTGGTTTATTATCTGCTTATGTTTAATATGGATTGTATTGAAGGTTTGAATACTCCTGAAAAACATTTGGCATTGTTAACTGAGTTGACCAAACTCTTGGTCCAGTAGCTTATCATGCTGCCTCCACAGATTCTAGATCATGTGGGGTCTCATATCAAACCAAGTTACCTGGCTATTTTTATATATGTATTGCGATGATGAGGGTAGAGTGATTTTTCTAAAAGGTCTGCTTGAGGGAAAATTAGTGACACTAGTATAAGTATACTCCATACTGACTGAACAGTTGTTTTTTCTGAAAAAGAATATTAGAAAAATTGGAAGAGTTTGCTGAGGGCCTACTCATCTGCGGAGGCGATTTTAATTTTACCCCAGATCAAACCCTGGATACCTCTGGTACGGCCCCCCATCCTCAGGTTGTGAGATCAGACTGCTTGTAGCAACACCAACTATATGACATATGGAGAATTACAAACCCCACGGGTAGAAATTATACGTTTTTTTCTCCTCTGCACCAGAAGTATTCAAGGATAGACCATTTCTGGCCTAAACACAATCACCTTGAACATGTCATACAATGCACTATAGGCGATATAGCGTTCTCTGACCATGCTCCTGTTATGTTGATGTTGACCTTCACCTATTCTTCCCCTAAGTCATGGCAATGGAAATTGAACAAATCTTTATTCTCTGACCCAGTTGTGTGGGCCGACCTGGCCACTGAATTGAAATAATATTTTGAGGACAATACCTCCTCAGACTGTTCCCGTTCAATAGTCTGGCAAGCTCACAAGAGAGTGATACAAGGTCTGCTCATACATCATGAAAACAGGAGAGACTAGCTGAAATTTCCTCCATGCTGAAACAGGTTCAGGAGCTGCAGACAACACAAAAGAGGCCTAGATAGGTATGTGGGAAGAAAATTGATATTGCTCCACCAGAAGCTGGCCTCTTTATGGTTGGGAAAAGCCAAGGCGGACATGGTCAGGTGTCGCTGGACTTACCATAAACAGAGAGAATTAATTCATTACATCAATTGGATACACACAGCACAAAGGCAAGGCAAACCAATCTGGCTCTTCTTTACAGGTGGGGAAATGGCATTTGACTGAGTTCATTGGGATTTCATGATGCTTACCTTACAACCTTACCTTAGGAAACAACATGTTGCAATGGATCAGAACGATTTACTCAAACTGTTCCGCATCTGTGAGAGTAAATAGAGAAAAATCTGAACCTTTTCCCGTCACCAATGGCACCAGACAGGGTTGTGTTCTTGTCTTCCTTAATTTTTGTTCTAACTCTAGAACTGTTACTTATAGCGGTGCGTTCCCATCAGGATATATCTGGTTTATACATTGGAGGCTCTGAACAGAGAGTGTCGGCCTATGACTTGCTGTTTGTGGTTACTAACCTGCTAATATCGTTTCCAAATCTACTTCAATCTGTGCAGGAATATGGTTCATGATCCACTTTTACCACAGAATTAATTATTTCAAATCAGCTGCCTTAAATTTCACTTTACCTCAGTCACTACTCCATCCCTTGGCTGTCGCAACCTGCTTATCACTCTCACCCGCTGACGTATGCAACATGCCAGGTATGTAAAAAAGTTTTATTTTACATCCGATTATCACCATCTTCTTCTCCAATGTTTCTAATCATAGGTAATCCCTCCTTCCCCCCTAGGGTGGAAGATAAAATCTTCCAACAGCTGGGAACTAGGGATGATCAAGGAGCTTCACATTTTTTACACCAGGGCCATTGGGTCTCTAGAGAACAATTCCTATGCTAATTACCCTTCAGTGTTTGCTGTAATAAACCTAAAACAGTCTTTGAATCGGTGTGTGAGGGACAAGGTTCAACACACTACTCATTGTCAGTCTTGTATTCTGAATTTAATGCAGCTCCAGATTATTATTCCCCTTTTATACTTCCATCTTAAAAGGACTCAATCATTAGACATCTTATAATTTTGGCCAACTCTTGTATACTCTTTAAATCAAGCACAACTCTGATATTAGGGTTATGGATGTGTAAAATCAATGTTATTATGCTCATGGAGGATTTTAAAGCCAGTATCAGAGGTACGACTGAAAAGTTCAACACAATGAGGGGTAGCTGGCTATATTAGAGGGAAACTCCCGATTTCAAGAGCCACATGAACCCTCCTTTTTCTTGATATGAGCATGGCTCAATTGTTATTAGACACCAAGGAAGTATTTGTTTTCTAGTATAATACAGCCTACATATACCTTTTTTCACCTCTTTTTATTAAGGTACAGCTCATGTTTGATTCTTCAAATCTTTGACAATTTGTTTTACTTATATGGACTATGGACTATGTTACACTACTTTTGTAATAGGAGCTTATGCAACTCATTATACATTCTGTTTTCAGTAAATGTCTATTGTTATGTATATATAATTTTTGGAAAATTTGAAAATAAAGAATGTAAAAACAAAATATGGATTGCAAATGACAGACAGATACAGACAGTGACACAGGAGGAGGCAAGGACCCTGCCCAAAAGAGCTTACAATCAAATCCATGATGGAAGACGGTTGAATTTAGAGTATCTACAGTCATGTGAAAAATAAAAGTTTGATAAATCTAACCTCAGATGTAAAACATCATGACACAGTTTATACCATATCATTATTTACTTAACAAAGACAAAATAGAGTAGCCATGATTTTGTAGCATATAGAACCATCTTTATCTACAATAAACAAAGTAATTGCTAGTTTATCAGTCACTCACATCTTGGTGGAGGAGATTTTGGCCCACTCTTCTTTACAACATTGTTTCAGTTCACAGGTTTTTGGCAATAATTTATGCACAACTCCCAAAAGGACCACATCATTTACATTACATTGAAGTCTGGAATTTGACTGGGCCATTGCAAAACCTTGATTCTTTTTCAGCCATTAATTTGCTGGTGTGCTTGAGATCATTGTCCTGTTGCATTATCCAGTTTCAGCCAAGCTTTAGTTGTTGATGGCACAGATGGCCTCAAACTTGATTTAGGAATACTTTGATATACATGGGAGTTCATGGTCGACTCAATGATTGCATGGTGCCCAGGTCCTGTGGCTGCAAGCCCAAATCATCACCTCTTGTGTTCAGCAGTTGGTATGAAGTGTTTATGCTGATATGCTGTGTTTAAATATCAAAAAATAGGGAACAAAAAAAAAATAGGGAAAAAATTTGTTTTTTGGCCAACATGGGCAGCAACAATTTCTTCACAATCTTCTTCAGATTGTGTTAACACACACCGGGAATACTCCAGCGAACTGGAAACCCTTCTGCTTTTATAGAAGTAGTCACATTTGCAGATAATAAATTAATCAGGTGCACTTGTGAGGCAGTACCTGGCTGCTACTTATCATCTTAATATGGAAGTAGTGCACCTAAGTGCACCTAATTTTTCACACATTGCCTTGTATTTTGACTTGGTCTTTGTTTAAATAGTAATGACAAGGTATATTATTTCATGTGTTTATTTAAAGTTGTATTTACAAAAAAAAGAAAAGAATAAATGTGATGGTAGGGTTGTGGAAACAAAGCCCAGCCTTTAGTATAGAAAAAGACAAAAATATTCAAATTTCATAGATCTGTGAATAGTTTTACATTTAATCAAAATACTTCTTTAATTTTTTTTGTTCTGTATAAAGCATTGAAAGACTTTTACCACTTAAAGCATTTGGCAGTTAATTCAGGAACCTTTGTTGTGCCTTCTCTTCTGCACAACAAATGCATACCAAAAACAACAATATACTGCAATATTCACATCTTGTTAAGGAAAGATGGCTTTGTAGAGGTTGAAAAGAACTGACAAGTAATGATAAAAGGAAAAATATAATTATTTTGCCATTAAATCTGAGGCATTTAGGGTACAAAACAAATAAATAAATTCTAACAAGCTGTGCAAGTTGAAAATGTTCAATTCCCTTTAGAAGCTACAGCTCTACAAGAACCCTAATCATTACAGCCAAGCATGAAAAATAGTATAACAAGTATCTATCTATCCATCCATCTTATTATATATCTATGTTTAGTTAGCTATTCCAAGCTAATACTTAAAAGTGTAAAAAGGAAAAATAATGATTCTCAACAATCTACCAGAACACTAGTGAATAAAGCAAGTACAAGTCCTTTGATTTCAAAGAAAATACACATTTACTAATGCATTACATTCATTCACAAATTGAAGAAATGCACATCAACAAGTTCGCTATACCCAATCTAAGCTATGTGTACTTTTAAACAACTAAAAATAAAATATATATTACCTAAAAAGATACATAAAGCTTGCATTTTCATGCTTTAGTATTCTGCTAGGATTCCACAAATCTATGCAACCACAAATCTGTTCCAATAAATACCCAGCTTGGTTTATTTAAAAATCTCACTGTTCAGTTTGTCATTGCCTTTAACGAAATATCTTCCTAATAAATGAATGCTCTATTTTTGTAACTATATGTTTTTCGCTACTTGTAATGCTTTGCCTAAATAAATTCTAAAAAAATCAAATGTGTGTTATTTACTCAAGAAAAATCAGGAGCAATCTAGTTACATCAGGGGCCACATGTTTGATTTGGCTAACTGGTCACATATTAGCAAGAAGCCAGGCTGTTTCCAGTAAGGGCGATGCTCACATGTATGTTTAATTAGCATGTTTGTTTTGAGCATATATTCCAGTTAAGACACAAGCTGCTGTGTGCTTAGCATTGACCCAGAAACTAGTGAATGCTTTGAACCTTGTCCTTTTAATATTTGGATTTTTCTGCATGATCACCTCTGCTGGTCATTCTGCTCTGATGACTTGGAGCATAACATGTATTAAAACATTTTCTGGACATTTACAATTATAGAAGATTTTTAATGGCAGGATGTTGTACAGTTTTGTCTCAGTTTATGCCCAAAGGTTTTTTCCAGTGAAAAAGATGGTTTACATGGAAGGCCATAGGTCTGTGTGCTTACTCCCACACAAGCAAATATAAACATTTGTGCCTAGAACAAAATACAAACAGTTCAATGTTCAGTTATGAGCATGTCCAGGCCACCTTTATTAAACATAGTATAAAATATACTTTGGTCCTTTCTGCAAGGCAATATTTGTATAATGAAGCATCCTAATTCATAGAGTTTTCTTTGTAACTTTTAAAATGCATTATTGTATATAGCCAGGTTTTCCAATATTTTAAAACCATTTTTAGGGACCCTGCAATGGTTTAACCACGCTTGGCACATGCAACAAGCTCATTTTTTTATTCTGTGATATACACATACATTTAGCAATTTAAATACAGCTCTACAATACATTTTATTTGCAGAAGATAAATCATTTACATACATGATAAAAATTATTTATGGATATGTTTCTTATATTCTTTCTGATATCCAATATTTTTTTTATCACTTTTTGCCTACTCTAAACTAATCATATATCATGTCTTGTAGAGCAATAATTAGATTTATCCTATAAAGTCTTATGCCAAATTTCAGATTAACTGTATGTTAACTTTAGACCAGTTTTCATGAATTCAGATGACCATATATGACCACATTGGAATCTGAATTTCAGTTTTGTGTTTGCTGCTTTGTATTTCCAAGAGGGTTCTGGAAGAAAGGCACCAGAGCTGCTTCAAAAGCTGTTTCTGTCTTATATCTGTTTTTACCTCAGATTGACTGACTGCATAAATAAAGTTTTTACAGATTGTAGCTATTGATTTTTTTTAGCCCTTAGCATCCCATCAACCAGGGAAACCAATAGCTTCTCGATTCTGCATCACTTGCTACACTACTTGATTTGCATAACCATTCAGAATTACAGAAATTCAGAAACTAGAATTAGTATTTAAATTTTAGTACCTAACCATGGGAAGGCAATTATTTAGCCAAAACAGGCTTCCAAACCTCTAGTGTACTGAGTTTGGAAAAGGAATGTCAGGTTCTAGGGTACAATAGTAAGGTGCATTATTAAAACAGTGCTATATTTTTTCATGGAATAGTGTAGTCCTTACTACACTGGGATTAGCAATACATATTCAGCTCTTGGCCCTAAAACAGCAATGTAATTTGGTATAATTTCAAAGAATACAACTCCAGGGAACACTCGGGCTATCTTTTCTATTATGAAGTAAATAAACAGGCTAAAGTTATTTAAAATCAATCAAGTTTCAGATACACTCACACACATTTTCAGGACAATGTAATTTGTAAAGATTATAAAATGCAAATTCTAGCACACTGACTATGGGTATAGATATAAAACTACTGCAACTAAAGCTACAAGGTCTTTTATGAAAGCAAACCTCAATGTCTTCTAAAAACAAGTGTTTCAAAGTGTATGGTTTTAAGGCCAAAAACCAGTGCACGTGATCTCTGCTGGGAGGAATATTCGCTTCAATACTTGGGGATTCATTTAACCCCTAGGTACTACCGGTAGTCCTTGTTGCAAGCCAATTACACCCCTCTCCTCAATAAGATTTATGCTGACCTAAAACGATGGTCTAGCTACCATCATGAATTTCATCTGGGGAGGTAGACAGAGCAGAATCCAAAAAAACATCATTTTGGCTCCCAGGTCTCAGGGTGGTTTGGGGTCGCCCTCCTCAAATATTACTATATAGCAGCTCAAATCCCACATTTAATGCATTCCACGTTACGGGGGGAGGGCACAATGGGTAGAGTTGGAAGAGTCTGCTTGTATACATGGGGGAATTGCCTCCTGCATGTGTTCCCCTGAAGAAAAAACTAATGGGGTCCCGGGGTGCTTCTCCCTGTCCCACTCTCTTTTAATTTGGGGTAAGTTCCGACACTATTTAAGGCTTTGTTCTGCTCATGTACCGCTTACTCAGTTATGGAAAAATCCAGAGTTTTCCCCTGGCAGGGATACAGGTAGTTTTAAATGGTGGCTTGATTAGGGCTTCTACCGAATCAAAGATAATATTGATGTGCGTGACATTTTTAGTTTTGATTATTTGGTCAGTAAAAGGGAACTCCCGAGACAGGAATACTTCCGTTATAGACAAATTAAATCATTTGTCTTCTCCAAGATCTACTATCTACTATGTGTTCTACTCTATTTGAAAGTTCCTGTTGATCTACTGGTGATACCAAAGGTCACATCTCAATAATGTATGCTGCCCTTGCAGCCCCCCCCGGGACAAACCGCCATATATGAGGCCTTGGACAAATGATCTTGGGCTCTTGTGGTCTCATGATTAATGGAATGAAGTAGTCTTCTCTCTTTCTAAAATTTCTCTTAATTCATCATTAGTAGAGGCTAAATATAAAGTTCTCCTCAGATGGTACTTAGTACCAGACAGATTTTCCAAATGTCATCCCTCTACCTCCCCACTGTGCTTCAGAGGTTGTGATGCTAGCGGCACCATGGTTCATATGTGGTGGTCCTGCCCTATAGCCCAGAACTTTTGGTCAGAAATATTCCAAATAATTTCCGGGTTTTTAAAGAAGGGTGTACTAAGTACTCTGGAGAATGCTTTATTTAGTAAATGAGACGCAGGGGTTTCCAAATACTCTTTGAAATTGATAAAACTTATTCTGTTAGCAGCTCGCATCACTTTGACTAAATCGTGGAAATCTAATGTGATTTTGCTGGACCCTCTCAATGCGAAAATGGACTGGATTATGGTTAATGATTGGCTAACGCACATAATAATACAACAAAGTTTTTTTTTTTTTTTTCTTTTGGAGTCCTCCGCCCCCCTTTCCCCTTGTCCCTGTCCTGTCCACTCCTTTAGCTTCTTCAGCTTAGCCTTTGGGCATAAAGGGTTGTTTACTCATGTCAAATTGTTATTGTGCTTTCTGTAAGCTGGTGAGGCATGTTTGTCCTTCTGTTTTTACTATTGTTATTATTATCTTTATTATTGCTGTTATTATGTTATTTTCTTTTCTCTGAAAACTCAATAAAAACATTCAAATACAAAAAACAATGCACATATATGCCTGCACTCTGCCACCCACCTGCCTAACATACACTACTCTCTCTTTCCGTACACAAGAAATAGCAGCCAGTGCCTGTGTGCTAGATTTTAGCAAAAAAAAAAGTCTTTAAAAACTATGAAATCCTTTACTGATTGTTTGATGTTTCCTGAATGAGGGGGTGCCAAGCATTATAGGGAAACTTGCCAATGTGATAACAAAAGAACAGACTAAAATGCTGTTTAAAAATTGCTGGAACAGCTGATTAATAAATTGTACATTTTGATGGACATCAAACCAGCTGGATTTGCTGCAAGTTCTGACTCATGTTGCTCTGTTCCTTCATCCCTACTTTCTACCAATCAACTAGCACGACTAAGATAAAATGATTTGCTGATAAGAAAAAAAAATCACGCCTGTCGATATTATTTGTCATGTTTTCAATGTGCAAGCGTTGGCTTGCTATTCTCATCCTTGCTCCACTGCATACTTGTCCTGGGTCAGTGACTCACAGAGTAATAAAGAAGTGATTAGAATGACATGTCTAGAGCTGGATTCTTTAAACAGAAACCACAGAGGCAGCTCCAGGTATGGGCATTTCCTAAATGCTAACAGGGTTGGAACTGTAGCCAGAGAAGACAATTCAACTGTTATATGGCTTAAAAGCACAGGAGGTTCAGGGCTGTCTGGGTATACAATGATCGATGTAGGCAACAATAGCAAATAGGACATACATTTGGAAAAATCATAGTATATAAATTTGCTAACATTATAAAATTGCAATCAAAACAGTATTTTTTAGGCGTTCATGGTTTTGCAATGTGACCCCATAACATATAGTTTTGGACCTTTACTGGTTCTTCAGACAACAGGTCAAAGTCATTAGAGGTGAAAGTAGGTTGTATTACATGGTTACAGTTCCTACTTAAATGCTAGAAAAGATTCAAGCAGTAACATGTAATAATAATTACCCTATAATATACTCCAGAAATAAACATTTTCCATAGATATTATTTTCCAATTGAGGGTCTAAAATATCTGGGTAGTACATACACCAACAAATGCCTTGACCACAAAACAAAACTAAATACACAATGCAAGCCAAAATAATTAGGCATGTCGCTTTTTAAATATCCCTTTAAATGCATAAAACAGAGCTTTGTCATTGTGAAGGGGCAAAAAGTTGGCAAAAACTCCTCCTAATGTTCTCTGGAAAACATTACTAAGTAACCTTCCACTAATTCAGCAATGTTGGATGACTCATTACCACATTTATGTGAACAAATCCTCAAAAAGCGTGCATACAGACAAAGACTTCCATACTAGAACAAAGACAGCAGACTTATCAACATGTGTGCTATAATCACATTTATATCTTCAAAAAATATTTATACCTTCAAAATATGATAAAGATATGGTATCATAAAAACTGTGTTAATGTGGAAAATACATGTAAATAAAAACAAACAATAATTTGTAGAAGAACACATACTAACATGAAATCAGTAACATGCAGCAGTGTGTTAAAGCCAAAATGAAGGAATGTGAGTTGTGTCAGCTGCTGTGAAACTGGCAGTCCAGTTACTGTTTGTGTCTGTAGCGACAAGCAGTTCCTCAGAAGCCAGCGATCCACAACCTCACTTAGATTGCTGTAAACTGAGGACTGGAAAGTAGGAATGATAAAAGCCTAATTTATTTGGACAATCCATTATGTGGGCATGCCCCTCAGGGTGGGGTTGTATTAAAAATGTAAGCCAGATTCAAACATTTCTATCAAGATGAAGTGCATACACAAAAATATTACTAGGGCCAGAATGAAAAGTGGAAAACCCCTTCAGTAAACTCCAAAATATTCAATGCACTTTCATGATCCCAACATTTCATTGTTTAGAAAGCAGATATGGCACTTGAAGCATTCCTTGATACTTGCAGCATCTAAAAAGTATGACATTTTAGTCTGCACCTTTACTGTAAGCAGTGTTAGAAACAGAGCATATGTCACTGTGAATATGTTATAAGTCAGAGGGGGAGCCTCTTTGGGCAGGGAAAGGTCATGCAGAACATATATTCCTCCACCCTGGCCCCTGCCCTAACCTAACTATTCAATCTCTCCCTTTCTACTGGTACATACCCCTCAGGTTTTAAACATGCCATAATTCTCCCTATCCTAAAGAAGCCCTCACTGGACCCCTCCTTGCCCTCCAACTACCGTCCTATCTCCCTTCTCCCATATGTCTCCAAACTCCTTGAACGCCTTGTCTACAAAAGACTCACCCATTACCTGAGCACCAACTCTCTCCTTGACCCCCTCCAGTCTGGTTTTAGAGCTGCCCACTCCACTGAAACAGCCCTTACTAAAGTGTCCAATGACCTCATCAGAGCTAAGTCTCAAGGCAACTTTTCCCTGCTCCTTCTCCTTGATCTTTCCTCTGCTTTTGACACTGTTGATCATCCCCTTCTAATACAAATCATGCACTCCATTGGTATCTGTGACACTGCTCTCTCTTGGTTTGCTTCTTATCTGTCTGACCGCTCCTTTCAAGTTTCTTTCAATGGTAACTCCTCCTTACCCACTCTCCTCCATGTTGGTGTTCCCCAAGGATCAGTCCTTGGACCGGTCCTCTTTTCTCTGTACACCTCCTCTCTCGGTAGTCTCATATCCTCCTTTGGCATACAGTACCATCTGTATGCTGATGACACCCAAATTTATTTGTCCACCCCTGACCTGTCTCCCTCAGTCCTGGATAAGGTCTCATGCTGCCTATCAGCCATCTCATCATGGATGTCTGACCGATTCCTGAAACTCAACCTGGATAAAACAGAACTCATCATCATCCCCCCCTGACATATATCTAACTGTTAACAACACTGTTATTCGGCCCTCCCCTCAGGCACATTGTCTTGGTGTCACCTTTGACTCGGCCCTCTCATTTACCCCCCATATTCAGAACATTTCCAGGTCCTGTCACTTTCACCTACGCAACATCTCCAAAATCCGCCCCTACCTGTCCCCTGAGACCACCAAACTCCTTGTACATGCTCTTATCATTTCTCGTCTGGACTACTGTAACATCCTTCTCTCTGGTATTCCACTAACACGACTCTCTCCTCTACAATCTATTATGAATGCTGCAACCAGACTCATCCATCCTTCCCTCCGCTCCTCTTCCGCTACATCTCTTTGTAGTTCTCTCCACTGGCTTCCTTTTCACCTTAGAATCAAATTTAAGCTCCTGTGCTTTGCCTTCAAATCCCTACACAGTTATTGTCCCACTTACATTTCTGACATGGTTAAAAAATACTCCCCCTGCCGCTCTCTCCGCTCCTCCAATGACCTACTAATGACTTCCTCACTCATAACCTCATCACACGCACGGATACAAGACTTCTCTAGAGCTGCTCCAACTCTCTGGAATGGTCTTCCTCGTCCTATTCGGCTTGCTCCTACTTTCTGCTCATTTAAAAGAGCACTCAAAACCCATTTTTTCAAACTTGCCTACCCGGCTTCTTCTGTCATTTGAAACCATCACTACTTCCCACCACTGCATATTTCCCATCCTATTGTATGTGAAATTCCCCCACCTACTAGATTGTAAGCTCTTCGGGGCAGGGTCCTCTCCTCCTGTATCACTGTCTGTATTAGTCTGTCATTTGCAATCCCTATTTAATGTACAGGGCTGCGTAATATGTTGGCGCTATATAAATCCTGTTTAATAATAATAATATTAATAATATCTCATGTGTGAGCAATCTACAATCAGTCAGGGATCTAAGGTATTCCGTTTGCTGCAGACGCTAAAAGAAAACAATAGTACAATGAATGTTTAGTTAACTAGAAATATAACATGCATGCAATAGGGTGCCAAGGCTGTAGCACCTTATATTAACTTTAATTACACAGCTCAACAAAAACAAAAATTTTTTTTTACTTGCCAAGGATTTTTCAATATATTTAGTGTATTTCGGGTCTGCTGAATCCAGAGATCAGTTTAATTGAATTGGCTCTTGTTCTTGTGATACAGGAATCGGAATAGACGATTTTACCAACAACAAATGTTAACACAGCATGTTATTATCAATCTTTATTTACACCGATGTTTTGCATGACAGGGTAAAGTATAAACAGCCCTCGCTGCCAGCCAATCATAACCACCCACACCAAACACATTATTATTATCCTTTAACATACATAATAAAACACTTACACCATTGTATTGGAAAACAATTGGCCACAGCAGCCCTTTTATTAATACCAGGACATAATAACAACCAACAACTTGTTCGGTACACATTGGTCCATGAAAGTCACCCATCTTCCTTCGTCATCTCGCTGACTCCGCTCCACCATCAGGCCCCCAGACGCCCATACACCGCCACAGGGACAGTTAGGGGATCTCCCTTGACAACCTAGCCTCCACAACAACCAAGTGTTATGCAAGGCCAACTTTACTGTCAAAACCAAAACCTTTTATTTTATGCCCCCATTTCCCATTACCCCACCTTTTTCTTCCATGGACCCCACCAAAAAATGCCATCTGCCGCAAACTTAACACCTTAAGATTGCGAGCACCGCCACACCCTTATTGCACGTTGTAATGCTTCCTCCAAACTCAGCAACCAGAGATCTGTCCCCACCGCATTAAGATGGACCCCATCACTTCGCAGAATCAACTCCAGTTCCGATTCTAAGTCCAGATGACGCGCCACCAAGCCCCCAATCCTTACCAGAAAACGCCCCACCTCCTTGTTGACCTTAATGCGAGCCTTATTTACCCGCCTTACTGACCGAGCTTGCCGCCAGGCCAACCTCCCAACCATATCGGACCAAACCAGGACCGTGTTAGGGAAGGCATCCCTCAAGCGCAGGCAATCACACTTGATGTCCCGAATTAACTCCCGCATGGGACGCGCCCCCAGATCATTTCCCCCAACATGCAACAATAATACATCTGGGGCCCTGTCCAGGCTGGCATACCTATTCACCTCAGGGATGACCCTCCGCCACTGCATACCTGGGATCCCGATCCACCTGACCTTTGCCACGTCCCGGCGCAACCCCAACTGCCGACCATTACGCCTCACATCTGCCCTCCGAGCCCCCCAAAACACATATGAGTGGCCCAGGATCCACACCAGGCAAACAGGCCCATCTGTAACAAAAAAGAAACATAGGAACCACTAACTGTGATAACAACAAACCGCCCCAAATCCCCATTTTGAACACAATAACCCTCCTTTTACTTAATGTTTATTTAACCAACCACCCTTCACAATAAATGAGGACGCACATATATGCCAAAACGCTGCGATTCCCATCGCCCAATTCTCCTGATCACTTCCGGACCCAGGCCCCACCTGGCCGCCTCAGTGGCTGCCCCAATTCTGAAGGAGTGTGCAGCATACTCACCCGGATTCCTTCCTGCCGAAGCTACACACTTCCGGAAGACCGGCTCAAACTGAAATCGAGTCACCCACGAGGCATCCTCATGCAGGAAAAAAGGGCCACTCCTACACGGCCTCACAGCAAGGTACTCACCTATAGCCTTCACTGGACACAACTCAGCCCCATGCATCCCCCGCAGCACCAAGCAAGCCCCTCTACCCACCTGATCCGTCTTTGACCTTCGTATCCACACCACAACCTCCTCTCCGACCAAACTCACATCCTCCAACCGTAAACCACCTTCCTTGGCCTTGGTTGGACTGACCACCTCACTCACCCGCAATGCTGCAAAAAAGGACAACACAAATACTGCTCTAAACAGCACCCTCTCAAACAAACTGAAACAAACCGACCTCAGCCTGCGACAAATATACGCCAACATCCCAAAAGATATCGGCCGCCTCTTATCCTTCCGCCCACCGCCCTTCCGGTAACCCTTCATCGCCTGCCGCACAGCAAAACATTTTGTGCCATCTGCCCAGCCCAGTAGCTTAAATAAAAAGGCCAATGCCGACAACTTTTTGTCCATAACCGAACTAGACACCCCTGTCTGAAAGTTTAATAACAAAAAGGCCAACACCGCCTCCGCTTCCCCTTTGCACTCACCAAAACCCCCATCACCCCTCACAAAACTAAACCACTCCGACCAAATACCTACATATGCCTTCCACGTTCCTAGAGCCACGGAGTTCCTGATTAGCCCGGCAAGGGCCCCCAAACCACCGAGCAAAAGTGACAAGGGGTCCCCCGCTCCTCTGCCTCCGGAGCCACCTCGCGAAAACGCTCCCACTGAAAATGAGAAAGGGAATCCGCAATTACATTCTCGCAGCCAGGAACATGCACCGCCCTCAAGTGAATATTCAATTGCAAACATAACAGCACCAAATGTTGCAACAGACAAACCACCTGGGGAGAACAAGCAGAGTTATTGTTAATCACTTCTACCACTCCCATATTATCACAATGGAAACGGACCCTCCGGTTCCCCAGCAACTCGCCCCACAAGGTCAAAGCCACCACGATGGGAAAAAGCTCCAGCAACACCAAATTTTTACACAAACCGTGGCGTTGCCATTCCTCCGGCCATGCCCCCGCACTCCATCGCCCCCCAAAGTAAGCCCCATAAC
Organism: Pyxicephalus adspersus; assembly: GCF_032062135.1. Taxonomy (NCBI): domain Eukaryota; kingdom Metazoa; phylum Chordata; class Amphibia; order Anura; family Pyxicephalidae; genus Pyxicephalus; species Pyxicephalus adspersus. Next base: position 49,060,627 of record NC_092861.1, read on the forward strand.
CAGCTCCACCAGCCGCATCAGTCCACAAGTCCAAGGTCCCATTATCCACCGGAGATGCCAACCACAACGAACGCCCATTGTACTGATCCAAAAACCGCCTCCAAACCCCCAAGTCCCTTTTTAACACCTTTGTAAGCCGTATAAAATGCTCTGGCCTCCTAACCCCCGCCGTGGCAGCAGCTAGCCGTCTACTAAAAATCCTGCCCATGGGCATAATCCGGCACGCAAAATTAAGCTTACCCAGAAGGGACTGCAATTCCTTCAACCGAATCTTCTCTAAACAACAAGCCTTGTCCACTTCCCCCTTCAATGCCACCAACTTGTCCTCTGGCAACCTGCATTCCATGCGGACCGAATCAATGACTATACCTAGAAAGGATAACTCCGTCACTGGGCCGAGGGTCTTGTCCCCCGCCAACGGTACACCAAAAAGCTCCGCCACATGTTCCAATGTACCCAACAAATTGGCACAAACCAGGAACCCAGCCGGGCCCACACACAAAAAATCATCAAGATAGTGAATAATAGATTTGATCCCAGAGATATCCTTCACCACCCATTGGATAAATGAACTAAACAATTCAAATAAAGAGCAGGAAATAGAACACCCCATCGGCAAGCATTTATCCACATAAAATTTTCCCTCCCAACAACAACCCAACAACCAAAAACTATCTGGATGCACCGGCAACAAACGAAAAGCCGATTCAATGTCAGCTTTTGCCATTAAACAACCACTCCCTGCCCGCCTAACTAGGTTAACCGCCACATCAAAAGAGGTATAAGCAACCTTACAAAGTTCCGGATCAATACCGTCATTCACTGACTCACCCTTAGGATAAGACAAATGGTGTATCATCCGGAACTGACCGCGATCCCGCTTTGGAACCACACCCAAAGGTGAAACCACCAATTTTTCCAATGGCAACCCCTGAAAAGGCCCCGCCATGCGCCCCAACTTAACCTCTTTTTCTAGCTTTGCAGAAACCACCCCAGGATTTGCCAAGGCTGATTTTAGATTCCTAGCCACCCTGTGTATACTCACCAAATTACAGGGTATCCTGAAACCCTCCCTAAAGCCCATTTCCAAAACGCTTGCCGCGGCCTTGTCCTGATACCTACCTAGAAAAGGGGACATTCTTTCCACCTTCACCGGAGTCATCCCTTTTTCCCGCAAGCTCCCCGGGACGCCCCTTGCCAGGCAACGGGAGCCCGAATGGGGTCCTCCACAGGTTGAACACTCGTGCTTGAATCCGCACATGGGTCCAAACTTGCAAGTCCCTTCATTAAATAACCAGCACAGACCTTTTTTCTTACCTGCCAAGGATCCCGCTGGTCCTGAACCCCCGACACTCGCTTGAAAAGGCTGTTGACCCATCCTAGCCGAAGTCATAAGCCGCATCCACAGGCTGATGTCTTTATGATCCCAACGCATGCCAGGCCTCATTGCCTTCCGCTGCCGAAACTGTTCATCGTAGCGCAGCCACGCCATGCCTCCATAAACCCTGTAAGCCTCACTGATGGCATCTAGGTAGCAGAAAAGCGCTGAACAACTGTCCGGCGCCCTTTCCCCAACTATACTTGCCAGGATGGCAAAGGCCTGCAGCCAATTCTGGAATGTCCGAGGAATCATACGCCATAGGCCCTTATCCTCGCCAAACCGCTTGCCATCCCCTGGCTTGAAATCCCTCCCTCCAAAACGTTCCACTGGTAATAAGGAAAAAATCTCAACATATTCCCCCTTCCAAATTTTCTCCCGAACCTCCTGCCCCAAATGAGCACCCAACGGCCCCTCAAAACAGACATAGACTTCACCCTTAGCCCCGTCAGCTACTCCCTGAGTACTCACCTCCGCTGTATCATTCCTGTGACCTTCGCTATCAGCCCCAGACAGCCCCCCACCAGAGCAACTCACAGGCCCCACTGACCCCTGAGGGGGCACCTCACCACCCCCCCTTGGAACCTGCCCGTCCCCACCACTGTCCAGCACCCTGTCCCCCACATATTCACATGCATTTACTTGCCTCTCCACCTCTGCCCCATTACCAACTTGACCCCCACCAAAGTGCAATAATAATTCCCGCAGCCCTTTTAACAGTTCCCCCCCTGGGTGACCTCCCTCCTGCCTCAAATCCCCCCTGCCAGCACCCCCTCTGACATCCTTAGCAGAACACCTATTAACCATATTACAAACACGCCCCCCCTCCTCCCCCCCCATGCCCCACACAGCCAGGTACTCACCAGGCTGCTGAGCGTCGTCCCTGCCCGGAGCCGCCGTACCGCTGTGCCGTCTTCCGGTCGTCTCCTCCTCCGCCTGCGGGAGCTCCCCTTCAGATAGCGGATCTTCCTCCGCTATCCGGCCGCCATGTTCGCCCTCTTCCGGGCGCTGGAAAATGACGTCACCGCCCGTCGCATCCACAACCCCGGAACTTCCGCTCCGGGCCGCTCTGCTCACTTCCGGCCGAAGATCCCGCCCATCCAGGCATCGATCACCTCCGGCCTCCACCGATCCGCCTCTCCGCGATCCCCGCTGGGCTTCAGTCGACGCCCGGATCGCCACGCCAGCAGGAGCCCCAGCCGCCTCCTCCTGCACACCGGACTCCGCTCCTCGCCTCCGACCTTCTCCACGCCGGGCGGCCCCCCCACCGGTGAGCAGCTCCTCTTCAGGGCCCGCCGGTGTCCCACCACTCCTGCGCCGTGTGGACCGGCCGCGAGGCGGATCACCCCGCTGCCAGTCCACGGAGGGGTCCCGCGGGGGATGAGGATTCCTCACGGCTCCCCCACTGGAACCCAGAGATCTCCGCTTCAAAGGGGGAGCCTGAGGGTCCCTTGCGGGGCTCCTGCGGCGGCGCTGGACCCCCGGGGTAGTACTGGGGCTTAGGCGCTCCGGCGGCCTTGACCGCCGAGCGCGTCTAGCATGGGGGGGATCCAAGGCTTCGTCCTCCCCTACCCCGGCCAGGGCAGCAGCCACCTGGGATTCAAGCCAGGCAGCCCCCCTGGATTCAGCTGCATGCCGCAGCTTCTTCATCAATTCTTCCACAGCCTCCATAACGTTAATCCAGAATTTTCTTTTAAAATGATGCCCCCAACCCCTGGGACCCCTCCTTTTAACACTGTCATGTAGCCTTCCCCCTTTATTCATCCCCCAATCCCACAACTCCATTTTCCCGCACTTTCATATATTTCCTCCCCCTTTTCCTCCCCCTCATTCTTCCATTTTTTTTTTCTTTTCTTTTTTTATGAACTTTTCACCCTGCTTGCTCAGCCTTATCTACTCCCCCTGTCACGAGGCCCTTCGCCTATCTTTATGCTACAGGCCTGCTTTTTATTTATTACATGTAGCATTATTTTCATGAAACTTTCATTTGCCTTCTTTTTTTTCATACATTTTCTTTTTTTACAGAAATATGAGTTCTTCAAAAAAAAGTTGTTTAAATGACCCTAATGTATTTTGCTACATTTGTGGTGAATATTCTCAGCAAAAACAGAGAAAAAACATTACAGAATTTGTGAAACAAATCTTGCATATCTTGGTAATAAACTGAGGGACCAAGATGAATATTGGGCTCCCCATATGTTATGCAAAACTTGTGTAGAGTGTCTACGTCAGTGGAAAAATGGACTCAAAAGTTTGAAATTTGGTGTACCTATGGTATGGCGAGAGCCCAAAAATCATCATTTATTTTTGTGCTGTGAATGTAAAAGGTTTCAATCATTAAAAGAAGGAGTACCCTGATTTGTAATCAGCAAGACGACCTGTGCCGCATGGTGCTGATGTTCCTATACCAGTGTTCAGTACACTCCCTGATACTCCTGTATCCAACATGGAGGATATACAGGGTTTGGAGTGTAATCCAGGAGTTAGCAGTGGAAGTGAATTTGAAGGAAGTATTTCATCAAACCAGCAGTTCTCCCAAGAAGAGCTCAATGATTTAATACATGACCTAGGTCTGTCAAAACAAGCATCTGAACTTTCAGCATCCAGGCTAAAAGAAAAGAAATGTCTGAGACCCGAATTTAAAAAAACGGTATTTAGGACAGAAGAGGTGACACTCGTACCATATTTCAGTGAAGATGGAGACTTTGTGTACTGTTGTAACATCCCTGGACTACTAGCCCATATGGGAGTACCAGAATATCGAGCAGAAGACTGGCGGCTTTTCATGGACACTTCCACTTGAAGTTTGAAATCTGTTTTACTGGATAATGGCAACTGCTATGCATCAATTCCAATTAGTCACTCAACAAAACTTAAAGAAGAATATGAAAATATATCAAAATGGTCCTATAAAAGCTTTGCTATCATGAACACCAATAGTCCATTTATTA
>NC_092861.1:49065737-49068917 GCF_032062135.1 Pyxicephalus adspersus
AATACCGTATTTGAAATCTTGTGCATCTAACATAATCTGTGGGCAAGAAAATGTTTGTTGACCAGTGTTATCATTATACCTTTGTAATAAATAAAATTAAATAACTAAATATTATTATTACTTAACAATGTGACAGCCTAGTAGTGGTAAATTACAGTGGTCTGCACCCTAAAACTAGGCAGGCACCATCATATGAAAGGTTTATCAACCATAGCTCAAGAAACTCTATACAGCCTCTGGGGGAACCCTCGGGTTCCATGGAAATCTGGTTGATAATGACTGGTATATTATTCATATTTGTTGAAGGGTAAACAATAAATGCTACTTATTTATATATTTGGTTCTTTGCTTTTATACTGATACCCCCATACAGGTGTTTTGTAAAATTGCCACTTCTTTAGCCGTATACAGGAATTTTGATTGACCATAATATGTGGCTGAGTTAAATTATTTCCTCAGTTATGCCATTCATCTAAAACGCTGAAGTTTTGAAATACAGCCCTGCAAAAGGTTACGACAAGATTAAAATATGTCAGCAGCATATCCTGTCTGCAAAACAAGTCTAAGTAAATCTGTTTTACAAACTGATAAGTATCCCATTGTTTACAGGAGACCTTATAACATATTTTTGTAATTGAATATGACATTAGGCTTTACAGCTGTATTATTACTTTTAGTTTTTTCTCTTTGCATTCCTTATTATGTTTCTCCTCTCTAATTTTTTGTATGTCTCTCTTCTTTCAGCAGAGAAGTCAATTTTGTTATAATTGCTTTAGTTGACATGAAATTGTCAGAACTGCATGTTGTACTGTTGCTGTAAATTTGTTGCCAACTTTAAATAAACAGAGAGAAAAAGAGAGATTTTAAGGTCACACAGAGCTTGACCCATGCATCAAATCTACAAATAACTCTTAAAATACACCAAACCTATTGGTTATGACTTTCCTCTATAACTGATCACAGCACTCGGTTGCCCCAAAACTTAGTGTGCAATAGATCGTGTCAGGGGATAGGCCGGCAGCTGATCAGGAGCCCAACGATAAGAAATAAATCAAAAATACAATAATTCTGTATACTACTATATTCTAAAACACCTCCCTAGTGTGGTAAATTTTAAAACAGGGGGCAGCACAGAGTCTAATGTCACATTTGGAGCAATAGAGCCAGGTTTTCTTTCCGGATTTTTTTCCCCAACCTTCCCTCTCTTGGAGCAGCACACCACACACACACACACACACACACATTCTTGTGTGCTTATGCTTTCTTGGGATTAGGTGTATGTACTCCGAAAAATGACGAAAATTAACCGTGTATGAAGCACGTCGTCCATGAAGCACGTCTTTTAGTGTTTCACACATATAGCTTCACCAATTTTCTATAAGAATTCAGGGTGGGGTACAGGCCTGTCATTTTGTTTTTTGAATAGAATGTAGGCATTCCACAGACACTGTTCCACTAGATGGCGAAATATTTTTTATAGTACTTTCTATGTAGCTTTCTTACAGCTGTATAGAAAGTCATGGCCTGGGCAGCTCTGTCGACACTCCCCATTGTGCTGATAGTTGTAGGTTGTAGTTGATGACTACCTGGGGCTTCTGAACATCTTTCCCACTTATTGTTCTGGTTTGAACAGTGGCGGTGTTGTGAACAGTGCTCATCATGCAGACATCCTTCTTATTATGCCATTGGAGGGCCATCATCTTTCCTTTCTTCAACAACTTTATCCCCAGGGTCGAACTTTTGTGCGGTGAAAATGGCTCGCAATTTGCGCCAGGTAAGCCCTAATGGTTCCGTAGACATCCGTTTTGTATCAGGAACTCGTAAAGCTCAGGGGACGTAAAAATTGTCTGTAGTAAGACAATACCCTTGGTTCAGCAAAGGCTCAGTAAGAGACAGGATGTTGCCACTCCAAAGGAACTAAATCTGGGGTTAAATGTTGTGCCTTTGCCTGTTTATGTGACAGAGTTCCAGATATATCCAGATTCAGATTCGCACAGCATAAAAGATTTGATCCTAAACTGTGCTCTCTTGGACGCTATGTACTGCACCCAGCTCAGTCTCCCTTTATATGTCATCAGACTTTCATCCACACTATTGTCCCTTTCTGGCACATAGCAGGGTGTGAAGTTGTTTATAATCATTTGATAAACCTCCAAAACCTTTTTGAGCTTGGGGGCAGGATGGGTGGTCCCATCAAAATCATCATTGTTGGTAAAATGTAAAAGTTTCATGATCAGGCCAAATTGATATTAAGGCATAACCGTGCCAAAAAAAAGAGGTGGCAAGCAGTTTGTTGGTGGACAAGTACCACTTCTGCAGGGGTTTCCCCACCACTCCTGGAGAATAACAAGGCCCAAAAAAGCCAAATATCCTTTTGGGTGACAGGTTCCCACTTCCTGGTTCTGGACAATCTTTCACGTGTAACAGCCAGCTGTTGCACTGCATATTTGTTTGTTTCTTCAACTATTTTCTGAATGACTTCGCCATTCAGAAATAGCTCCAGGTAGGCCAGGGGGTTGTGCTCACAGTGCACCTTCAGGCCAGGCGCCCCAGTAAATGGAAACCTAGGGGGCACAGGCTGGGCCTGACGAGTGTCACCTGCGCACTAGGTGCGCACATCACTTACCTCCATGGAGTCGCTGTCACTCCTGGTCTTGAATGAGAGGTCTCCAGGCACTCCATCACTATCAGTGGACTCCACAAGTGACTCCAGATCACTCTTGCTGTCCGAGAACTGTTCCAGCACACCTTCTGGAGCTTGAAGCCATAGCAGGGGTCAAGCAGGCGGTGATGTCCGAGTCCAGGCAGAGGTCAGGGCAGGCGGCAGGCAGAGAATGGTCAAAATTAAGCAAAGATCAGCAAAGCCAATAGCAGACAGCAGACACTAGCAATCCAGGGATTAACTGGTAATTTTTAAAACTGTGATTGTGTATTTACTTTGTGTTTATTTAGTATTATTTTGTATTGGATTGGATACAGGAGTTTGTATTGAATCCAAAACAAATGATTTGAATTTCCTGCCACGTTGACAGGCACACGCACCCACGTCATCAGTAATCGCCGAGGGATGTTTATGCGAACGCTGAGGGAAGGAGAAGACAGGGATCTGACCGAGAAGACAGCCATCCGACACTGGAGACGGGCATCGGCGCTAGAGAACTCTGCCGGTGGGCGGGATCC
>NC_092861.1:49069744-49294150 GCF_032062135.1 Pyxicephalus adspersus
GATTTTATAATCCGTGTTGAGCAAGGTGATGGGACGCCAGTTCTCCAGGTCTGATAGGTCACCTTTTTTAGGGATCAGAGTGATGACGCTCCAAAGCCAGGAGTCCGGAGGCCTGTTAGATGACAAAACCAGACACAAGTCATTTTTCAGGAGATCCCAGATTGACAGATAAAATTCAATCAGCAAACCATCATAATAACCTGGACATTTATTTTTGGTAAAACTCTTGATCATAACTAATAGCTAACTTTTTCACTCAGATCTTCAGAGTCAACATGATTTAATTTAAGCTTTAAAGCACCTACCACCTCCTTGGTGACGGTTGGATCTATCTCCTTTTCCCTAAAGAGCTCTGAGTAGAAACTCTGGGCCTCCTTTAACATGTCAGATATTGTGATCTTATTATTGATTTTTTGTATGTTTTGCTTTAAACCCATTGCTTTTTTAAAGAAAACCCTGGAGCATTTTTTGTTTTTTGCTCCTAATCTGCTTGTTACTTGCATACAGTGAAGACACCTGGGAGCCTAAAATCTTGCTTGCTGATAGGGAATCAAATACTTATTTCACTCATTACAATGCACATTAGGCTCTGACTTTTGAGCACTGGATTTTTGAGGGTTCTTTTGTTGCTATTCTGTCTCTCACACCTACAATAAACCCACCATTACAATTATAGACTGGTCATTTCTTTGTCAGAGGCCAGACGTACAAAATCAGCAGGGGATCAAATACTTCTTTCCCTCACTGTACCTCCGCCATATGAGCAGCGACAGCACCCACACCCCCTGACCACAGGTCTTTGGCCACTGGCGCAGTGGAGGCAACATCTGCCCATGACCTCTTACTCCGATGTGGTCACCCTTTAAACAGATGAGCAGAACTTCCGCACAGGTTACAAACTGGTTTCACAGAACAGTTTTTAGTTTCGTGACTGGTTTTGTTGGAAAATTCTGAGGTGCATGATCTTTCTGTATGTGAATATGACCCACACTTTCTACAAAAAACTGGCATCCCAGGGTAGAACAGTGAACCTCGATCCCGCCACTAGGGAAAAGAGAAGGGAGGGTGTTTTAAGCCTCCAATCCCCTCAGTGTCAGACATGAACTTGACTCTATACTGAATTTTGCCATTCCATATATCACAGACGTTGTAAACATTCTTGGGCTCAGATACAGAGCAACAGTAATTGTGAAAGAAGGTTCTGATGTCAGCTTCTTTACCAAATGGATTTTAAAAGAGGGTTGTTAATAACACTTCCTCCTGTGAGTACAAACTCCCAGCCATCAAAGTCCCCATTTTCTAGTGTTTTTTCATATTATTGTGCAGATTATAGCAGGAACCCATTCCAATAAGTGACAGAGTAAAATGACCTGACCTTTGTTCTTGCAGACAGTGGATATCCTTTTTGTTCACTTTGAGTTTTTCCACTAGGTATTGGTCCACAAGTTTTTGCAAGGGGAACGCTTTTGTTTCATTCTTCGGCACCAGAATTCTGAAGGACTAGCAAACGTTCTCATCCTTATCACTTGCATATGAGATAATAAGGCCTCTCCTCTCAAGGTCTTCCTCCTTGATGCAAAATGAACTGAAAAAAGTCACAAATTTTCAAATAGCCTGTCCCAATAGCCGCATGGGGGGCTTAATGTACCCCCCTAAGGCCGGGACAGGCTATTGATCCTCCAGCACAGATAAGCCCACCTAACGCTATAACAGGCACTGGTGACTGGGAGCAGAGAGGCTATAAAGTCCCAGCAGCCAATAGCAGGGCAGAATTGTGTCAGGAGCTGATCAGCCTCTAAAATCCCCTTCAGCTGTGCACAGCCTAACAATGGATGCTGGGGATGCCATAAATCCATCAGGCTGCACGGCTAAAGGAAAGCAGGGGCTGCTGCTATCTTAGTTCTCCTGGCAGCTGCAAATGACATCTCCGGACAGAAGAAACAGTGTTTTATATTGCAATGGCACACAGCACAGAGTCGTTGGCCAGATGAGCATCTCCTTACACATACCTTGACAATGTTTCCATCCAGTGTAGTCAAAGTTATATTCTGCTGATACACAACCTCAATGGTTCTCATGCTGTTATGCCACTGTTGGCAGCTACTTTTTAGAAATGTTTAAAAAAAATTATGAATGATCACAAGTTTACAGCTCAAATCCTGGCTAAACAAAATATGTCTAAATACAAATGAGTCACCTGTACTCCTAATTGAATCTTAGTATCTTTTTGTATTTTACCAAATATTTTCAGTAATACAAAATGAAATAATTCCTGCCACTGTGCAGTAATTTCTTGTAAAAAAAAAAGACACTCACAATTTTGTCTTGTGCAAGGTGACATGTCTTGTATTTGCCCCCCTTCCTTTATGGCTTTCTGCAAGTTGTCAGTAATGCATGAACCTACTAGGTCCCGACCACAACTACAAGGTAATATTTGGACATTTGATGCATTTTGCTTACTACAAAGTAATACTACCAACTACTAATGCAAAGCATGTACAACATGCCTGGTGCAAAGTGGTTTTCTATCATCTGTGGCTATTAAGAAATATACTTAATTGGCATTTTTATACCCAGTATTCAGCTTGAAATGGACCTGTCATTGTCAGATGTTGTAGCTACCATTGCTAAACTTTTTCTAAAGGAGGTTAATTGACTGGATATAAAGCTGATGTTTTGTTTTTTGTAGCCTGGGTTTTGACTGAAACAGGCATGCAGGTAATTAGTAGTAATAGTAATAGTTGTGTGACAACCCACTACAGTGTCGGTGATTAGGAAGGTATAAGGCAGAGGATCAAAACACCAACTAGGCAAGCTGTATTTTAGAACCAGGTCAGAAATGGTGGTTTGCCGCAAAACTCATTCACTTGTCCTGAGTTTGGACACAGAGAAGGCGCTTGATTGTCTTAGCTGGCCATTCATGTTCTCCACACTTACTAAAATGGGGTTCTCAGGCACCTTCATAGGAGCAATTCGCTCCCTTTACAGTTGCCCTTTGGCCTCTGTCAAGTTGCCTCATGCATCCTCTACACTATTTCCCATTAAAAATGGGACACGACAGGGATGCCCTCTGTCCCCCTTGCTCTTCACCCTAAGTATTGAGCCACTGGTGAAGAGAGTATGCTCTAATCCTATTATTCACGACGTTCCAGTAAAGGTATCCCCCTACAAAATCTCACTATATGCAGATGATGTCCTTCTCACACTTCTTCACCCCCTTACTATATAAGGTCATTCTTATAAGGTCAATTCCCCAAAGACAGAAGCTATGCCTTTACATATACCACCCCTGCAACTCACAGCATTACAGGATAGTTATTCTTTCATGTGGAGGGAACACTCCTGCCCAAGCTCCTATATTTATTTGAAACTCTCCCAGTCCAGGTTGCACACTATAAACAGCGCACTATTTTCTATGTAAGTATGTGCCTTCAACCTTATTGCTGTATATCTGCAGTGTGAGATGTAAGCACTGCTACCAGCTACTTTAAGTAATGTAATTTGTGTTGTAAAGTATGTTAACCTAACACAGTTGGTTCAGCGGCTAACACTTATACCTTTGTAACACTGGGTCCCATGTTTGAATCTCAGCCAGGACAGTGTTTGCATGGAGTTTTATGCTCTCCTTGTGTTAGCAAGGATTTACTTGACAACTAAAAAACAAAACAGGTTGATTTGCTTACCCTCAGATTTGACCTTGGCCTATGTTAATGACATAACTATGGAATTATTTGTGAGCCCCCTCTGAGGGACAGTTATTTGGACTCTGGACGCTGTGTAATATGAGGCCAAAACATAAATGGAAAATAAGGACAGTAATATTATATTTTGTGAGCAGAACATAAACTAATAGAGAATGGGTTAACCACTCCAAAACAACAAAGGATATAGTATGTTGCACAGAGCAGTTAGTGCTGAAGACACCTATAGGAGGAGGAAAAGCAAAGGTAATATATTTGGTGGCCTGCTACTTCTCAGCTGTCCAACCAGTAGGCTGGGAGCAGATCAATGTCCAAACTCAAATGCTTCACTGCACAGGATTTTAAAAAAGTATTGGCTGTGCTGTCTAGCACTTTGATCAGAAGACTGGCACTTGATGTGACACAAAAGTAAAAACAAAACTGCTGTATGTGTAAATCCGGGAATGTCCAATTGTGGAAGCACAAATGCTAGCAGTTTATTTGTGCTTGCAGTTGTCTAATACAAGATCAGTGTAAAGGCTTTGGCTGATACCATACTAGCAGCAGTGTCAGTATGTTTCCTTTAATTAATTAATTTAACAGCCATGCTCTGGTATAAACATTCATTGCACACTGAATTTCTACATTTAGACATTAAATATGTAGGCAACCATTTGCACATCAAATAAATTGCATTGTTCCAATGGGGTTAGCAAAGATAAATCATGTGCACAAATGCAGGATGGCATTCTTTACATATGACAACTGTTTTGACTGGCACTGAATACTACTATGGTAGAATGACAATGCTGTTAGTTGTAATCACACACCAGCTGGATAATCCCCACATTGCTATATTATTATATGTATATATCTTGATACTTAAATTTAAATTGTTTATAATGAACATTTGTATATTGTCAACATACATGGAAACTTCTAGAGGAACTCCATACTGTAAAAATTCAGATTGGAATTCCAAACCAGGACCTAGGGTAGCAAGGTAAGAAAGCTACAGTAACTACTTTCATCCATGTAAAACAAGTCTAGCAAAAATGATTCCCCAAGAGAACTCCAAGAAAACAAAACCATCATGGTTATGTAACATGAACTGCTCTTTATACATGTCTGACCTTTATCTTTTAATAAACTCCTTGGCAGGTTAATGCTTTCCAACGTTTTTGGCCTATAGAAGGTAATTTTGCCTCCCTCAGTCAACAAGCTGCATCCATGTGCAATAAAAAACAATCTTGCCATTGCTCTCAATGTAATCCAATCTAACAATGCCTTCACATCAGCCTGTGATTCTGTAGCTGACAAAATTCCAGGTGCAGAAATTTTGACAATAAGTACAGTGCTGTTCTCTTTTATGAACTTGGCAGTTCCCACTCTAATATTGTTGCAGAAAGAAAATGCATTTCCACCTCTTTTAGCAATTAAGTGGGAATGTGTTAAAAGCATACAAACCATACATAGGAATGTAATATTTATGGCATCAGACTAGACCACAACTAGACAGCACATTCTGGGAAGACGTTGTCATTCAGACAATTAAAATCAAGGAAAAACAACTAAAATCACTAATATATACAGGCCACCTTAAAAAAAAACCAGTACTAAAGTGCCCCTAAGCCTTTGTTATCCGTGAAAAAAACTGGAACGGTTAAAATCACTTTTTTGTTCAGGTATTTGATTGTTATGCTGTACTGTAAGTTTAAGACCAAGTTGTCAGCTGTTACAGTAGAAAAATAACAAATATTGGGCCTGATATAAAAAAGCTCTCCAAGGCTGGAGAGGATACACTTTCATCTGTGAAGTTGGGTGATCCAGCAGACTTGGAATGGGTAATTTGATATTTGTTAGCAAAAGTTTTCACTCCTGGACCAGATCCATTCCAGGTTTGCTAGATCACCCAGGTACACTGATAAAAGTATATCCTCTCCAGCCTTGGAGAGCTTTAATAAATCAGGCCCACTGACTCACCATATAAATAAAAGAAATCGATAAAACGATATCAAATCAGAAAACGATATCAAAACACTATCAGTACTCATCTCATAAACTTCATAAGCACACATGCAGATCCTATTGCCCTACTGTTATTTACATTTTCTCAGAAGCCCAACCTTTAAGATATACAGTGATAGTTCTCATATCATAATTCAAAGGTTGAAATATGATGACAGATGACACAGCAAGCAAGATCTAAAATTTAGAAATCTTGTCACAGTAAACATTACGGCGAGAGAGAACAACCTCACTATATAGTCACAAATGACACACAAGCAGTGACGATGTTTTAAATTATTTTGGCAAACTCTTTTTAAAATAGCCTTAAAGTTAGTTATTTAAATATATAAAAAAAATCTTGAAAGATCTCACAGTGAGTCATTATCACAAAAGTGTTGAGTGGTAATTTTAACTTTGTGAATGCAGGGTCAACAGATGCAACTTTTCTATGGTTCATTCTTTTTTTTTTACCAGAACACCTTCCATTAAATACTGCTGTCTGGCTGCTTGAAACATTTGTACATTAAGAAAGCATAAGTCATTGGAAAAGACAAAGAGCTGTCTATCATTCATGTTTCAACTCTGTGGCACTGACTTTTAATTACATTGCTTTCCTATTCAGAGTTTTACAGATCAAGTGCCCACACCACCTGAGAGAACAGCATAAAAATGTGAACTATTTGTGATTTGAAAGAGCTCTTTAGCTGTTCCCATAGAAAAAGTATCTCCAAGCTATTAAAGTCTCTTTCTCTTAACAAAGTAAAACTCCAGGCAAAGCTTTTCTTTAGAATAGAGAAGGGTCAAAACCTTTTATCTGCTTTTTTTATTGGTGTATCTAGTTGAGATGCTTGTGTCGGACTTTCTGGAGCCAGTAGGAAAGGAAGTAAGAAGAAATTGCCCGAACTGGAAGACAGGCAGACAGACAGGAATGAAACAGTAAAATTACATTGGAAACATATCTAAACCCTTAAATAAAAAAATGGGATGTTAGTTTTTTTTTTATTTTAATCACACTTCCTGTCCCTGAAATCCTTTGTTTACTAATCCACTGTTTTTCTTTTATTTACCCATGGTGAACACTCTGGACTGATGGGATTACTGTATACATGCTGAAAACATTCTTCCTGCAAAAAGTATACCAATGCAACAGAAGAAACTGAAACTAAGGACTGCTAAACCGCATAATATAACCTTTTTTTTTTTTTTGCGGGGGGGGGGGGGGGGGGTTGTTTGATTATCCCGTAACTCTGCAATCCAAGTCAGGATGTCCAGTATGGACATTAACAATCACAAAACTCAAATATCTTATGCTGATTTTTTTTGCAATGTATGGGACTAAAGGACTATTAACGCTGGGTTTTCTTTAAATTGAGGGCCCAATTGTGCTGATTGTCCCCCTCCTCCTTTATAAATCACCTTCTATATGTAGGTGAAAAATGATTGTGTATAGAATAAAGTTGGGATTGTATTTACCTTTCCCCTGTCACAGCATTATATCTCTATCCCATTCAGTTGAATCCACAAGAATCATCTGTCTTCTTGGCCTAGGCATCAGGTACTTTAGCAAAAATCTATTTTTTCTGATCGCCTACATTTTTTACCTATTAAGAGTATGTAATTTTGGAAGGGGAGCTTCACACTGAGTGTAAGTGTAACTTGTTTTGCACCAATATTGTGAATTGTTGCCAGGCTGTTGACATTATTTTAGAGATAACAACAGCGCTGATGTGCTGCATGTTGTGGTGCCTTCATGTGCTTGTGTTAGGACCTAGTACACAAAAGCAACTTCACTGCTAGTTTTGTGCTTAACTGACTGATCAGATTGATATTCTGATTGGTAATAAATCAAGCCTGTGTGCAAGATTCTGCCCTTCCGAAAGTTTGAAGACCCCGAGGGTAGATATTTTATTCTACATGGCACTCTTCAAGGTGTCCCCCTGACGCTTTGCAATCTTTATGCCCCAAATACAGGTCAGACACTGTTTCTCTCCAAAACTTTATCATATCTCGCTAAAATTTTACCACACCTTTTTAGTTATTGGCAGAGATTTTAACTTGGCATTTTCTCCTGCACAAGATAGACTTGCTCTCCACAATGCCTGCCCTCCTTCGGAGGTGGTACAACAATCTCGAGTTTTCAGACAAATGATTCGCAGGGACCAACTATAATAATTGGCGGATCCACCATCCCACTGGGAGACAGTTATCTTTTTACTCCCCCCCTCACTGCACTCACTCCTGAATTGAATATATTTTCACTAACCTTCCGTTGTTACGGAATAGTGTGTCTGCGGAGATTCACCCTGTTACTTGGTCCGACCACGCTCGGCTTACGTTAGATGTTATGTTCTCCTCTGCAACTGTAAGGGTCTATCATTGGAGGATGAATGTTTTTTTGCTTAAAAATGAAGGTACCAAATCAGCTCTTACACAGGATGTGCAACAATATTTTCAAGAAAATATGGGTTCTGTGGCACATGAGTCTACTCTATGGGACTCCTATCTCCAGCGCTTCATTGCTGCGCAAGCACTACATGTTGCGGAGGTGAAATATACCCGAAACCCTACTTTAGGCCTCCTGCGAGAGATAACCACTCTTCATTCTAAATTGCGGGCTCTAGAATTAGGAAAAGTTAGTTGGATGATGCAAAGAACCCATCAACTATACTACCACAAGGGTAATAAAGCTGATACCCTGCTTGCCTGTAAATTGAGAGATATGCAGGTTGGCGCTTCTCCTATGGCAGTGAAGGATGAGAGGGGGTGGTGAGATATGATCCCTCCCATATTGCCTCACGTTTCTAGGCTTATTATACTGACCTTTACAAATCTGTTCACCAAACTCAAGGTTCCTTTGGGAGGAATTTGCAACCGAAAATATTTTCTTATCCAGCGGGATTAGACCTCCCACAAGTTAAGCCTGAATACTTGGAGCTACTGAATAGCCCCATTACAGAGGTGGAAATTACTAGAACTATTCAGTGGCTGCAATCAGCTACAGCTCTGGGTCCGGATGGCTTGCCCTACCTATATTATAAAACTCTCCTGCCGGATCTTTTACCACATCTCCTGGTTTTGTATAACGATTTTTTGAACCAATCCCTCCGTCCATGTTGGCCTCCCATAATACGGTTGTGTCTAAGCCTGGGAAAGACCCAATGGAATGCTTTATTTACAGGCCCATATCGCTTTTAAATTCAGACCTGAAAATTTTTGTGAAAATTTTAGCTACAAGGCTGTCAATATTCCTCCCCTCTCTCATCCACAGGGACCAGACGGGTTTCATACCCTTTCACCGTGCTAGTGATAACACAAGAAGAGTGATAGATATTATTGATATTATAAATAGGAGGAAGTTGAGCTCTTTAGTACTCAGCCTAGATGCTGAAAAGGGGTTTGATCGCCGTAGTTGGTCGTTTATCCCCCCTACACTTTGCCCTTTGTATTGAGCCCTTGGCAATTTCAATCAGGTCTAACCCGGACATTCAGGGTGTCGGACTCTGGGGGAGCTCGTGTAAAGTATCCTTATATGCAGATGATGTTGTTTTAACTTTGACTCAACCGGTCACCTCTGTCCCAAATTTATGGAAGGAATTACATACCTACGATGAGGTGTCGGGATACAAAATTAATGCTTCAAAAACAGAGGCATTGCCTTTCCACATACTGACCCCTCAACTATTGGCCCTACAGAATTCTTATTGTTTCATGTGGAAGGCTCTTTCACCTAAATATCTGGGTGTCCAGATTACTTCTACTTATGCCCAACTCTACTCACATAACTTTCCACTATTATTCAAAGATCTGCTGTCTGTTTTAGGTAAGTGGACCAACCATCCGCTCTCTTTGCTTGGGCAAATAGCATCATTGAAAATGATGCTCTTTCCTAAACTACTTTATCTGTTTGAGACTCTGCCTATCCGGGTGCCCCCACAAGCACTGAAGACTATGCAAACAGCGTTTCTAAAATTTATTTGGGCACTAAAGACACAGATTAGGACTGTAGTGTGCACGCCCAGAACAATGTGGAGCCTACGGCCCCCAGACCTGCACAGATATTATTTGGCGGCTCACTTGTGATATTTGGCACTATGGACCTCACCTCATCCATCCACGGTATGTAATAGAGAAATTGAGGAGGGTAGGATAGCTCCCATGCACCCCAATGTTATGCTTTGGAGCTCGTCCCTGTTATTGGCTGATAAACACCTGCTCACCTGGTGTTCACAAGGACTGTTTGGCAGAGTTGCAGACACAAATATGGCCTTTTTGTCAGAGCCCTCGAGACTGACATCTGTAATCCACACCCCACAGATCCCTGATAGTTTGCAAGGGGTGATGTCAGGCCCCTGGAGGGATAGGGGCTTATTCCAAATTGGATATCTGCTTCATCCAGTAGAGAAGCGGTTGCTTACCTTTCAAGAACTATGCGAGAAGGTTCCTAAACATGACTCCTTTTGAGAGGTTGTGTGCGGAGGGCCCGTATACCAAAGGTGTTGTCTCTTCTATTTACAGTTTACTGCACAACTCTGTATGAAATCTCTCTGGCAAAGTTAAGTACATGTGTAAGTGGGAGTAAGTGCTGAACTAATGTTAGATTCGGATATATGGTTGGAAATTTGGGAAGCGGCACACAAAAGCTTCATATGTACGCTGTATAAAGAAAACTTGTATAAAATTATTCTTAGGTGGTACCATACCCCGGAGGTGCTACATCGGTTGTTCCCTGGGACTGATCCCACTTGCTGGCGCTGTTGGATTTCCCGGGGCTCCCTGGAGCACATTTTTTGGTTTTGTCCCATTATCAAGGAGTATTGATCTTGAGTAAATAATTGTCAAGTTGCTCTCTGATGTACTCCAACAACAGATTTTCCTAGACCCTCTCACCCACCTACTGGGTCAACCCTTTACATTGTTGTTGAAATACACCCGTAACCTAGCTTCTCATATTTTGGTTGCAGCACGCACTCTGATCCCTTCCAAATGTAAATCCAGTCGGGCTCCTTATAATACTGACCTACATACACCAATCCACGAGATACGTCTTATGGAGTATCTTATGGCCCTTATTGTGGTAAAATTTGAGACCACCTGGGAAGCCTGGGACCATTACTATGCCCAGATGCCTGTATGACTATCTATTTGCTTTTCCGCTTTATTTTTAATAATATACACTATATGTCATCCTATGCCACATTCTACTCTACCCCTCCCCATCCCTGCCCCACCTCTCCATCTCCTTTGTTCTGTTGCTGGTTTGCCTGGGTTATTGGCTATTGTTCCATTGTATAATATATGTTAAATAAGTATTAACACAACATGGTATGTTTTTTTTTTATGCAGTCTTTATTTGAGCATACCTCTCACAGTGATGTACATAACTGACTGAAGAGCTATAGTTTTCCTAATATTTTGCACTCATTTGTTATTTATTGTTATTCTTCTCTTCTGTAATTTTGTTTAAAAAATTTTCAATAAAAATACAATTTAAAAAAGAGGGCTTTCTAGTAATGATGACTGAAATGGAGAATTTAATTTTAGCAAATTTAAAAAATTTTTACCTACAAAGGACTGTTACAGAAGCCTATTTCACCAACCACTATTCTTAAAATACTAAAGAAGGTGTGGGAACTATACTATTTTCAGTGTTTGGGGAGAAGTGTGTGCATTGAAGAGCTGGGCAACTGTCATTTACATTTAAAAAGACTGTTGTTTGAAGTTGTTTTGAGTGTGGGAATGTTAGGATCATGACAATTGAATGTGCGTATATCAGAATAAATGATTCACTGTGACCTGTAAAAATACAGAACAATATCAAGATCAAGATTGCAGTGTACCTCTATATAGTGCTCTTGCATTAACCCTTGGTAAATAAAGAGAAATTTTGTAGAACTGTGTGAAAAAAGTAAAAAAAAAACTTGTGCTGTTTGTGCTGTATAATATTAGTGGTTTCTGTCTCAGTGTGCTATGGGACAGCAGCAGCACTAAGAAGCTACTAAAAGGGGTGACAAAATCAGCAAAAGTCTCTCCCTCAAAATAAAATCGTCTTTGCCTCAGAGAGACAGGAATTCTGTTAAAATATTTAAATATGTCAATGTCAATTATGTATTAAACATATGTCAAATATTTTCGTCTAGTTGTAAAAGTTCTTGTATAGCTGAAAAGCCTCGTCTTCTCTAACACACTCTCCTTCCTACTCTCATCAAGGACAAGAATCAAAATAGGAAAAACCCAGTCTGTGGCGTATATAGTAAGTGAAGGGCTGAATTTGTATTGGTTGCTGTGTGAAGCTGTACATGCTTGGCATGCTTTACCGTGACCACTGGGAACACTCTATTGGTTAAAAAACAGACACAGCTTGGCAAAAATTAGCACAATTTTTGGAAATAATGCGATATTGAGATTTTCCAGAAGAAATAATTTAATCGTTTTCTCATAATTTCTACTTACCAGCATTTGCATGTTTGTTTCTTGTCTTGTGTAACTTTTGTTAGTAGATGCCTATGGGGCCAGCAATTCTGTGAAGTGCGCCACTGTAGTATCTCTTCACATTTATTCTGTTCAGTGGTGACACTTGCAGCAGCAAGGAAATAGCAGCATCCTCTGCTTCACTTTAGCTGTGCAGCCTGAAATGTACTTTCTCGGCAAACCCCAGCACACACTCTGAGGATGTGCACAGCTGAAGGGGATTTCAGGAGCCGATTAGTGCTCCTGTGCTGCCGTTGGCTGCTGGGAATTTTTTAGCCTCTCTGCTTCCAATCACCAGTGCCTGTGGTAGAGTTTAGCTGGGTTAATCTGTGCTGTAGTGAATTTTGTGTTATTTACTGTTGCCAACCTTGCCTGTTCCTGACCTATCATTTGCACACAGCCTGGATCGCCCTTTTGCCTGTGACGCCAACTCTGCTTGTGTTTTACCCTTGTGTACTTGGTCTGGTGGACAGATTGATTGTGTATGACCTCTTGCTCTTTATTCTGGACTTTATCTGTGCGCCCCTGGTCCTCTGCCGACCCTTCCATGGGTACCATCCCTTGTGCACTAAGTCCTGGCTGAAACCATGTGCTGAAAGACGCAACCAGTCTCCTGAAGCTGAGCAGGGGCTTTCTATAGGTGAAAAGTGCAGCGTTAGATGGGGGACTGGTGTCTGGTGAGAACAGTTGCTGGACTAGGGCCTTACATTACAAAAGGCCATAAACAAAACTACCCACCTCCATGAAGGATCCCTATGAACAAGTCTGGCTTCTGATGGATGCTGTAAGTTTACAGCATGTAGCCTCTCAGAAGATTCAAAGACAGATTCCTGTTGCTGCTGTGGCTGCCCATCCTGTGGAACCCAAGATTCCTCTGCGCAAGAAATTTTTAGGTGAACGACAAAAGTCTGCCAACTTTATGAATGCATGCAAGCTCTATTTTCAGTTGTGGCCACTCCCATCTGACACTGGGTTTTAGAGAGTTGGTTTATTAATCTCCCTTCTCCAAGGGGATTCTCCGACATGGGCCTTCAACCTGCCTGAGGGGGACCCAGCTCTCTCCTCAGTGGACACTTTTTTCAAGGCTTTGGGGATTCTATATGCAGACCCAGACCTGGCATCAACTGCCAAAGTAAAACTTTGTGGTCTTCGGCAGGGTCACAGGCCAGTGGAGAAATATGCTGCAGAGCTTCGCAGCTAGGCCATCAGTTCGCAGTGGAATGATCTGGCACTCTGCAGTCAATTTCATCTGGGCCTGTCCAATGCTGTTAAGGATTTTCTGGTAAATCACCCATTGCCAAATTCTTTGGATGGGACTATCAAATTGGCCATCAGGATTGACCGGAGGCTTTGTGAGCGTCGCATGGAAAGACTGTCTCCATCTGCTGCGCTGTCAGGTTCTCTTCTGTCTCTGGCTGAGGAGCCGGTGCAGTTGGGCTCCTTGCAGGCTTTCAGCCACAGAGAGGTTGAGGAGAAGTTTCAAAAGATTCTGTCTTTATTGTTGAGAATCTGGCACTTCATGCAATCCTGTCCTCGGAAGAAACTGGAGAAACTTCAGTGCCTAGGTGGGCTCATGGACACCCACCTAGGCAAGCAGGTATTTCCAATGAAATCTAATTGTATCCTTTTACCTGTTGAGATTGCCTGGAAGCATTGCCAGGCATTCCTGATAGTGGTGCTGCTAGAAATTTTATTTATATATCCCTGGAATTCCAGTTGTCAACCTACCTGAGCCATTATGTGTATTTGTTATAGATTACATTCCTTTGCAGCAGGGAAAACCAACATCCAGAACTCCTGAGGTTTTGGTTAAGGTGGGTGCTGCCCACTCAGAAATGTTAACATTTTTTCTGCTAGACATTCCTTCATTCCCTATAATTTTAGGGCTCCCATGGCTGCTTAAGCATAACCCTGTAATTGATTGGGAATCTGGGCAGATTGTCAGATGGGGGAATGCGTGTGTTGAGAAGTGCTTGGAAAATTCATTGCCTCTGGGTCTTGCTAGTGCCAGTGAGCAGATGTTGGACCTATAATAATAATATTGTCCTCAATGCAAGATCTTGTTCAGCTTCCATTTCTGAACCTATGCACCTTAGTAATTGTGTGCTTGGGGTTCTGTGTAATCAGTTCTCACCTGACCAATCTGTGCTTATAGTAAAACTCCTTACATAGCTCCAGCTAGAACCCTCCAGCCACTGTCTAAACCTGACAAACCCTGGTTTCAGGTTCAGCAAAATTTAGAGCAGGCATCTGGACCTCAGAGAAGGGTTCAAAGTAATAATTGTGATAAACCGGCTGGCTGCTGGGGCTTTATAGCCTCTTTAATCTCAGTGATCCAGTTGTAGTGTTTAGCAGTGCTAATCATTTGTATGCAGCCTGGATTGCCTGTGACCCCGACTCTGCTTGTGTTTTGCCCTTGTGTACTTCGTCTGGTGGGCATCCATCTGTATCTGTGTATCGCCTCTTGCTCTGTATTCTGGAGTTATCTCTGTTGGAATCTTGGTGCTGCTTTATCTGTGGGCCCCTAGTCCTCTGCCAGCCCTTCCTCAGGCACCACTCCTTAGGCACTAAGTCCCTGGGGCAACCGTGTGCAGGGAAGCGCAACAAGTCTCCCGATGCTGAGCGGGGGCTTGCTATAGGTGAAGAGTGCGGCATTAGTTTGGGAGACTGGTGTCTGGTGAGTACTGTTGATGGACCAGGGCCTTACAACATTTACCTTAGCTGTAACACATCCTACCTATAAAAGGAATCCACATATGCCTGTCTCAGTCACTACCTGCTTAAGTATTGGGCTAGGAGCCCTACGTTGAGAACTTTTTGTCTGGGGCCTTTTCTTTGAAGCTTTTTACTCAGAGGAAGTCATGGAGATGAGAAGGGACTGGGGGGAGAAGCATTTATAGACCCATCCCATTAATATGCAAAACAGTTCTTCAAGAGACAAGTTCTAATTGTAAATTTGGCCAAGAAATGTAATCTCCCTATATTATACACCCTTCAATACAAAGTAAATTCAATGAGTGGGATGTCACCCATTATTATGGATGATAGGTCTGGTTTTCCTAGTACTTTATGCTATTTCCTCATTCTATTTTCATTTCTTTTTCCCCCTTCTGTTTTCTCCATTGCCTTTTCTTTGCTCCCCCCTACTCTCCTCCCCTGTCTTTTATCCTGGTCAATCATTAGTCTTCTCATCCTTCTTCTTTTTTCACATATTTGTACTTATCCCCCCCCCCCCCCCCCGCCCTTTTTTTTGTCATTTATTCGCTCCCATCCAGCCTTTCTATTTTCTTTGTTTGTGTTTTAATTAATACAATTAATAAAAGGGTTGATTTCCATTGTTGCTCTATTATTTAGAGCACCAATTTTGCCTTCAGGCAGGTATAACTTGGTTTATTTTAAATATTTATGACTGCCATTATGTAAATTTAGTTTTATAGTTTTAATGTTTGTGGATAATAGATGTAGTTAGGATATAGGTATCGTGTTGCATATTATTGAGATTGGTCTGTAAATACTTCTTATTATTTCCATGACTAAGTTTTAATATGGTAATATTGATGGTGAGCAAGATTTGGGTTATCTTATCAAATTACTTTACTCCAGACCTGCTGGTAGGTCTGCTTTTTATAACACATTGGCTGCATTTTCAGATTGAAGTATTGGTCAGGCTTTATAAATATGTGCTTTCTAAATATTTGCAAAATGAAATACATTTTATAAACTAACAACTTTTGTTTCCGTCTATTGAAAAATTCGATAAAGTCTTTATATTTACCTACTGAGTGATATTCAATTATCTTTGAGCAGACCAATACATTTTCTTATAAAATAGAAAACTATGTAGCCAGAAACAATCCTATGTAGCCAGTAACAATTCCAATAATTATCCTGCATTCTAACAGCTTCTTCTGGCTTGTGCAGGTTTTGCGTAGTAGGGTTTATGGCAAATTAAATTTAATATATTTAAAGCGTACCTAAAGTCAGAATTTTCACTTCTACATAAAAGGGTAGCCAACCCTTTTATGTAAGGAAAAAATTCTGCAACACCATTTTTTTTTTTAAAAAAAGGGTGCAGCACCGCCCACTATTTCTTGATCGCCTCCTGAGATACCTACGTCACACACCCCAGGAGGCTCTTTGGTGCTCCTTCTGCGCATGCCGGAGCATCTCAGGCATGCCCAGAAGGAGGCATTTCATCAAAAGGGAAAAAAAATACCGATCTTATACATGCGCAGTGATCAGTTGATGGAGGAACAAGAACCCGGGAGAAGATGGTGGCACCCGGTGCGCCAGCCCGAAGACAGATGCCGGCATGACGTGGGACACTTTTAGGGGACTTTTAAGTTTAGTTCCTCTTTTTAATTCAATCAACTAAATGGGTGTGTGAAATAAATTTGGAAGAACTGCTTTACCTGAAATAAGATTTTTCATTCTGTACACCAGATCCTGAGATTTAAAGTCTAAAAATGTAAAGCCCAAATTTAGGATTAGCACTTTCCACCCCGTGCAGTGTTGTGGGTCTTCTAAAAATGGGCTCACACGTATCAAACATGTTCTGCAGGACTCCACACTCTAATATTGGTGACCAGATTTGTCTCTACTGTAATGAAAGCAACAATGTAACCTGCCCATTTACTGCAAAGTAACAGTGTATCCTAATAGACTACACCCCAGCAAGGGTATATATGTTATCTGCACTTAATTACCCTTGTCCTTCCACCTTTGCTTTAACCAAGAGGGGCTTTCAGACATGGCAAAGCATTTGGCCTCTTTTGCGTGACAGTGAATGTCACATCTCCTCACCCAGGTGGGGACACTTCAACAACAAAAAGTGTTTGATTGACAGTGTCTCGAATGCAGCCAGTTCACCTCCCTGTTTTCAGACTGATCAGTGGACAGTCAGATTCGACAATGAAAGACAAGGAAGAGACTGCTATGGTCATCTCTTAATATTAATATTAAACCTAAAACCTAACTAATACTAAAACTTAAGTTCTGCCACTACTTCTGCCATCCCACAATCCAATAAGCCAAAAGCAGAAACACTTGCTAATATTGTGTCCTTGTTGAACCTAAAATGTCAGAGTACATTAGTGTATTCTAAGGTAGACTGGAGTTGCATTATAGAAAATAATTTAATTCTTTTATACACAGGGCTGCATTAATGTGTGTCTTGTATCTCCTGGGGTTGAGCTTTAATAAAATGAATGCTATCATATCAGGTATCAGAATACAATATATTTATGGCAGTAGGTGCATAGTACAGTAAATGTTTGTATGGCTCTTTCACACCACAAAGCATGGACATAAGACATATTCCTTTGATTTGGTCAACACTACTGTTAATAACAAGCCCTAAAGAGCAGTAGCATTAGGAAGCTAGAATTTACTGAACTGAATCTGATCAATGGAGTAATCGGTGCTTCTCAGGTCAGTTTAAGAAATACCCAATTTTTTTTCGCTATCTGAAAGGGTTACATTGTTCCCACTGGCCAGCAATGTAGCAGGCATTCTTCCCATCGACCCAAATGCACCACAACTGTACTATGGGCTGTGGATATAGTAATTATAGCAGGGGTTCACTAGTAACTAAAAGTTGTTTCAAGGGTTCTCCCATAATAAACAGGCTGAAAAACATGTGTTAGAGATCAGGCAAAAAGGTTCCACACATTAGCTCTGTCAGGGATAGGGATCGGGATGGCCCCAAAACACACTTTCACATATTTCAGCTTTTTGCCTGTAAGGCCCTGGTCCAGCAACGGTACTCGCCAGACACCAGGCCCCCAATCTAAGACCACATTTTTTGTCATGCACAAAAAGACAGGACAACTAGAGGGTGCAACAGCTTTCACAGAGGTGATGTGAACCCAGGGAAGGGCCAAGGCGCAGAGTCTAAGCAGTAACCAGGTTTTCTCCAGAGCCTCTGATGGTGAGGATGTTGCGCCGCTGGTTACTGCCAGGTTTCGGTGCTTGGGCACACCAAGGTGGGCAAAACACAGGACCAAATCACAAAGCAGAAGGATAGTCGAGGAAAGCCAGGGTCAGGGCAGGCAGCAAGCACGAGAGGTCAGGTCACGCCAGGGGGTCAATTGCCAGGGATCCAGGAGACAGGCACCAGTGACACAGGGGCCACTGCGGGCACAGGGAACACTAGAAGCAACAGGAGGCACAGGAAACTCGGGGATTTCCACAGACAGACAGGAACACTGGAACAGCACAGGGAAGTTGGCTAGGAACCAGCAGACTGGACAACGAGTGGTTAATGCAGAGGAAACACTGAATTAAGCACCAGGTGACCAGGAACTGGGACATGTTGCACGAATGCTGAGTCCTGTGTCTGAGCTAGCTAAGTAGCCAAGGCTGGTCAAGAGTCTTTTTTTTGATTGGCCAGTGGATTGGATGGAATTGATAAAGCTTGGAAACAGAGGCATGCCCAGCGTCAGAACTGGCCGCATGCGCAGGAGTGACACTTTTTGCCATAGCAAGCCCCCACTCAACCTCGGGAGATGGGTCTCGCTGTCCCAGCACACAGTTCCACTCAGAGCTTCTGTGCTCAAGGGATGGTGTCTAGTGAAGCACCAACAGAGGTCCAGGAATCCACAAATTAGGCTGCACCAAGATTCCAGCAGAGAGAAGTCCAATATACTGAACAAGAGGTCATACACGGGCAAATAGACCACCAGACGATGTATTCAGGGGTATTCCTTCTCTTGACCTCGCTCAGGGGCACACCGGCCAGAGCCGTGAACCACCAAAGTTTTCTCCGCTCTTCTAGGGCAGTGTTTCCTAACCTGGGTTCCTCCAGAGGTTGTTCTTTTTGGCTATCTATAAGGCTTAGTCTACATGGACATTTTCCGTAGCGTTTAACCTGACGCTTAAAAGCCCATGTTTGAAATTCCAATGGGCTAATCTACACCAGGACGTTTCCTTGAAGCACATTTATGAGCGTTATCTATAGCGCTGCTTGCAACGTTTAAAAGATCAAAACGTGGTGTTAATGCTGGAAAACACAGGTAAACGCTTCCATTGATATCAATAGGGTTTTTTCCTGCATTTATACTTGAAAACTGCGTTTAGCAGTTTAAAAGTAAATGCATTAAAAATGAGGGAAAATGTGTAAAAAATGCAGCACAGATGTTTTCCAGCATTTTAAAAGCAAGCTTTAAAAGTGCATATAAAATCAGTAAGGCTGACATTCAATCCACTGACCCCCAGACTAATATACTGTAAGCTGCGGTTATAGTAATTATAGAACAGGTTCCTTAAGACCTGAAAGTTATTTCACTTGTTCTCTCATGTTAAAACTATGAAGAACACTTGCTTGGTATAGGGCAATAGTTATGGACACCCACTTGTCACAGTAATACCCCAACAAGCAGTCATTTATGCAGTGAGTGTGGTGTGTCAGGTGCAGGGCATTCTTTGGTCAGTGTTATTATATGGCAGCTCGGGGGCCCCCAGGTAAGTAGTATGACATCCTTGCCCTGTACTTTCCTCTTCTCTGTTACCTCATATCACAGCTGCCCTGCGGTCCCACCTCATCTCCTCAGCCTCCACAGGGCGGGGCCTCGGCTGCAGCAGCTTGTCTTACTTAGCCCAGGCTCCCAGCCAATGGCGCTCCGGGGGCGTGTCGTGGTGTCGGAGGCTGTGCGTAGAGCAGGCAGAGGCTGGGAGGCCCTTGCATTGCTTCTCATAGGTTTCATGCTGCCAGGGATATACTGGAGTAGCTGCATACGTCGAGCGACCTGCTATCCAACCCCCCCATTTCAGCGATACATAAGGTAACAGAAACCCTACTGCGAGCTTTCCTCTCCCCAACGTCCTGCTTTTGTCTGCTTGTCTGGGTGATGGTACAATAAGTAGCAAGCAATCAATAAAACAAAGTTTGCTGCGCATACAGCTGCGATCCGACCCGCTGACTAGCATGGCATAGCCTGGCACCCCCGGACTTTGTGCCACTTAGCAGAGTTAAACTTTGGATGGAGAGTGAATGTTCCTAGTTCTTGCAGCATCCCTGCAGCTGGGATCTTCCCACTCTCATTCCTCTGTGGATCTGTAATGGTTTGTGGTTTCCCTAGCTGACAGCCCCTCCCCATTCTCCCAGGGCACAGGGAAAATCCCCCAACGTTGTCACCTAAGTCTGCGCTGCCATAGGGCTGCATTCCCCCCAGATGTTGTATTGGTGGCTGATGTGATCGCACTGAGATTGTAGACGGGTGTGTGCCATGGTCGTGCCTGCTGGAAGTGCTGCTGATCCCTAAGCTGCCTCCATCATACCCTAGCATTCCAGGAAGGCTCTCAGCCTGCTAGATCCGTGCATCTTTCTGCAGTCTTCCATTTGGCTGGGATCACTTATTGTGTGCTTCTTGCCAAATCTCACTGTGCACACGCACCGGCCTGGGGATTCAGCTGCAATTCCTGCCACTTGCTAGAACTCTTGGATGTCTCTACCCAGCAGGCTGCCCCTGGCTTTGTCACATCTCATGAGAACTGCTGGACCTGATGGTGACAACTAATCTGAGCATGTGTCAGGTCACCACTGGTCCTGATTGTTTGGGAACAGTGGGTGGTAAATGTCTTTCAAAGGTTTTCATTTATCCAGGTCATGGTGTAGCTGGTAGGATTTTGTTTAGCTGGACTTGTTCAGTAATGTTGAAGATGTTTCTAAACTTATCTAAGTCTGCTAGGATGAGTGTGAAACATTTCAGATGTGCATGTCTGGAACTACCTATATAGAAAATAAATGTGTGGCTTCCATGACAAGGTTGAACCCATTCCATCACTCATCCCAGTAGCTTCTTCAGCTTTGCTTAAATAAGACTGAAACTTCTTCAAGTTCACAGAAAAATCTTGGATGAATGTGACTACTATCTATACCAAAATAAATGGGTGGCTTTCACGACAATGTTGAAGATGTTCCACAATTCATCCAAATGTTTACAGAAAGAGTGTGACGACTACCTATACCAAGACTGGAATAAATGAGAAGCTTCCAAAATAATGTTGTCACTCATCCAACATGCTTCCTCAGTTCTAATGTGTGTCCAGAATTTATAGCCCCATGGGTAACCTAACCACCATAATCCAATCATCTTGAAAAGTGTCAAGGCAGGTGGTTGTGAGTTGGCGACACTCATCTGAAGTGAGAAGGTTATTTGTATGAGTGAAGAACTTCTTCAACAAGTCCAGATGAAGGTGACTTGTGGGTGGTAAACTGTCAGTGGCAATTTGTATACATTGTATCAGCTTGCAGTGCTATACATTAGGTAATACAGTAACTGGGTGACATTTGTAGCTGTTTCCCTTGTCAATAGTTCCAATTAACCTTTGAGGAGATGTGTGGGAAAACAAACAGAAGAGTTCTCCTTTTAAGCACCAGAAATGTGTGCCCTGGGGCAGACCCATGGAAGAGACTGAAGGAAGCCTCTTGTGCAGCACGTACTGTCTGGCATCCAGTTCTGCCAGATGTCACTCAGGTGAAGCCATAGCTCCTCCTAGAACAAAACCCCAAAGAATCTGAAGCCTCCAGCTATCTGGAAAGACACTGCAAATGTCTGGATCCAGGGGGCACGTTGGAGAAATTGAGGCATGCTGCTGCCATTTCACTCTGAATCATCTCAAACAGCTTTTCTCATTAAGTCTTTGCAGAACTTTATCATCACAAGGCTTCCAATGCTCCAAAGAAACATTTTGTAAAAGGTCACTATTTTTCTGTTCCATCTTTATTTAGTCAGCTGTAACACAATTTTTGTCTGTGATTGCTTACCTCCTGACTACTGATTATTACGTCCAGGAATAAAATGTAGTAGTACAGTATTGAGAAAATTATTGATAATTTCCTGTATAAAGCTATTGACTTATCAGTAAATATCGAACTGCTAATAAAGCAGGCTGGGACTTGTAGCTCAACTGCAGCTGCAACACCTAAGAATGGTGTATTTGACACACATATATATATATATATATATATATATATATATATATGTGTGTGTGTTTATTTGTCATATTTTATGCATTCAAAAATATTATAAGAGTGAGTAAATACAAATGACTTTATATATTAAACAAAGTGGGCCTCATACAAAAACAGACAAATGAACTTTCTCTGACTGGTCAGTAGCAGCTTTTTTGTTGTATTATTCAAGTCGAGTATGAAAAATTATAGAATGAATTGCAGGCAACACAAACTAAAGTAGTTTCTTAGACAACTTTAGACACGTTGACACAAGTGGATGTGATGACGTTTTTAGTTTGCCAATTTGATGGGGATCTCGTGCTTCTTTTGTTTTGGCATACATGTCGTTTATTAGTGTCTATCATACATAAACACCTTTTGTATTTAAAATAAATAGCGACATGACTATGAACTTTGTAAAGCTCTGCGTCGGTGCTACACAAATACTGTGTAATAATAATATATTTTGTGATATAATGCAATAATATAACCGACATTTAGTTCATTCTGTACTTATGTAACTTATCTTGTGCAGATTCACTCTTTTTGCACATTAATACCTGGTGTTAAAAGCATTGTGGGATCTTGCCCTTGAGACAGGAATTATGTGAGAGGAGGAAAATTTATTTAAAGAAGTGGAAATAGGAGACCCTAGGTACACAACTGTGGTACGCCACCTACAGGCTGGAATGCAGGGGAAATGGTGTATTTGTATACCACCTTTGATGTAGCTGACAACAGTCCCAGTCATTTGAGATTACTGAAACCATTGATGGTGAAGGCTGAGACAGTATATAGATGTTTGCATTTCCTATCTGATGGGGCTTAAGGTGCTTCCTACAGTAGCACAATATCCTGCTTATGTGTAATTTGTCACTGTGATTCGGTTTTATGGTACAGTGTACAAATTGTAGCACTGCTTTAGGCGAAGATTTTTGAAGTGTGTTTTGTCTATAGTATATAGACTATATATGCTATAACACATAATATGCGCATTGTGTTAATTTTTTTTTTTGTGGATATAGAAAGCCTTGTCAGTATGGTATTGCATTTTTCGGTAAAGTTTTAAAAAGATCTAAATTAATTTGTCCGTTCATAGTTTACAAATGAATGCAGTTGTAGCTATTTAAAACCTGCCAGATCATATACAACATTTTGTGACCGTGTTTCAATTAGATTTTTATATATGGCTGCTGGAGTCTATGCCAACAGTCATCTCAACTTTAGGCAGTATGATCTGATTAAACAGGTTGCAGCCCTTTACACTTTGTTTTTTGTCCTAGTTGTATTCAAGTTAAAATTATGTGCAGCTACTATAGAAGAGTGGTAATGATTATGTGCCTATTTTTTGTATGCTTATATATTTAAAAAGTTCTGCCATTCTGAGGTATATTTAATTTGTTCTAAAAGCCTAATAAAATCCACTCTAGTGATTATGGACTATCCCGATTGAATGGGAAGGGATTGGACTGTTTGTGTTCTCTTTGGAGATATTTACCTTTTTGTTTGTACTGGTGACTATTGGCACCAAGACAAAAAGTGAAGGGAAACCTAAAACTTTGGAGTTGTTCCCAAAAGCAAGAAATAGGAGACAACCTTCCAACACGGACACATATTCCAAGGGCATCTGTCTATAAGAACAATACCCTTTCTCTTTTGAAGATTTTCTTTACCTTTCTGTTGGTTGTCTGGGATAAGAATTAAATGAATCTGGCAGGGGGTTTAAACCCTCCCCTACACTTACAAGTTTTGACTATTATTATTAAACAGGATTTATATAGCGCCAACATATTACGCAGCGCTGTACATTAAATAGGGACTATACAGAGTTTACCATGAAAAACATATGTGATGCTCGGATTTTGCAACTTTAACAATCCTCCCAGCATCATATTGAGATAAAGCAATTCAATGTTGAACAGAAAAAACAGAGAAATGTGCACATGCAATAATATATAGCCCCCTCATTACCAATCCTATTGCAATATGGCGCTGTCCTCCCCAACCAAAAAACTGATGAAATTGAAAGTTGCTATGGGTTATTTATGATTGCTCTTGGCATTGCATATTTCTGTAGAATATTATATTATATATTTGCTTTTACCTTGTTTGGTTTATTCATATCTAGCCAAAAAGTTGTTCCCTCATCCTGCTACTTTGAGTTTGATTTTTGGGACTGCTGCTATAAATATTTGATGTATTGCTTAACGTGCTTATTTTCCAGGACACCATTGTGTACCATTTATTTTGACATGAGTTTGTGGTTTTTTAGGACAATAAGTGAATCTTCTATTATTTTTGGATGAGAATGACTGTTGTTTAGACTGATAGTGCTGGTCATCAAGTTCAGAGTGCCCAAGTCCATATTTTCCCAATATGAGGGAAGAACACTCTGTATTAAGGCTGAAGTTGTTGATCTCCTTTCTGAAAATGCTAGTTGCATGACTGTTGTGGCAAAATTAATAGTTTTATTTTTTTGTGATTGACATAGAACACGTGAACAGATATGGAGATTGGACTTGGCCATTTACTTAAAGTATGGAGCCACTGGATAAGCTTGGTAGTCAGGCCACAGCCACAGTGTTAGAAGGATATGAGCAAGATCACACCCTCTATGTACTGTTCTACTAATTTCCAGTGTATAAAAACTGTACCAAGAAAAATATGGAAACTAGCTACCTTTGGTATCCTATTTTGCTGACAGCTGGGTTTCCTCTCATTTTAAGAATGTTTTTGAATTTGGACAAAAAGTGAAGAAAAGTGACAAAAACCTGACACATCCCTTCCCTGTGTTTTCAACTGTAAAACAAGGTTTGGCTATTGTTGGCCTTTTTATTCTCACTTTGTGTATTGTTGGCCTTTCCTGTGATAAGTGAGTTGTAATGGTGTACATTTGTTCATGCTAGGAATGTATAGTGTCTGTGTAGTTCAGTGTTCACCAATTAACATCAGAGCAGTGCATGTATTCTTTTCTGGCACTTATGTACTATTGTATAGCCAAGAATCTAAATCATTAATATTATTTAGAATGTATCTCTCTGCATTTGTTTTTCAGTTTTTCCCCAACTTTGTCCTCATTTGACTTTCATTCTCTCAGTAGAACTCATCTGTGTATTATCAAAATGTTAAAGTTTCCATAAAGAGACATTCTGCAATACATCCAAACACTAAGAACCAAAAACACTTTGTTTTGTTGCTGTTTGAAATGTACCCTGTGGATACTTGCTGCTTTATCTGTAGGGGAGTTCATTGCAAGAATAACACATGTATCTTCAAAATGAATCAATGAAGGCTGGGAGATTAGCAGCCTGACTTGGCAGTTCTGGGGATCTTGTACAGGATTCTTCTGAAGGACATTACTTGTCTGTAGCTTTTCATCGTGTTGGTATGTTAGTGCTGTGATTTTAAAAACATTCAAAAACAACTAAACTGCCCTTTAGGACCTGTGCAGATGCCTAACCAATGTCACCCCAAATGATGTTAAACTCGTTTTCAGATGGTGATTTTAGTAATAAACATTGTACAGACAAGCTTTTCAGCTGCTGCCTTTACTATTCTATGGAGAGTAGAGGACCAGAGGAAGACGCTCTGCTGCAGGGTTTACAATAGTCTAACTGTACTGGTTATTAGTAGTTGGCCATTTAGTCATCTGGTATGTTGCATCACTAAACATAGACGGGAAACACCTGTACAGGTGCAAGATTTTCACCAGAGAATCACAAGCAATCATCTCTAACATCTGTATAGAGCCTCAATATGTGTTTATGAGGCTGTTGTAGGACACCAAGTTGTTCAATGAGCTAAAAACTGTAAATTGTGAATAAGAGAAAAAAAAAAAAAAAAAAAAATTCTTGAAAGTGTATGTAAAATATCATTTTGAACTTCTTTAAATGATCCCTTAAGTCTTTTACATTAACAGTTGAAGGTGTTATCTGTTCGATAAGTGGGGAAAAATACCTGTTATTCCTGACATGAATCCTGTAACGTCCTGTAAACTGTTCTAGCACTGCCCAGGTTACCTCTGTGAACTGCAGAACATCTCACCCTGTTTTATAGAGATAGAAAGAGGGTTGCTTTGTAGTCCTGTCCAAACATCACAATGCTTTCAATAATAGAGTATTGTGAATAAGTGTTTTTAACCAGGATCCATAGAAATATAGGGGGGGGGGAAGTGTGATTTGGGCAATCCTATTTGGCCATTGGGCAGCCGCTGGTGATGTAACATGAATGAGTTACACTGTCCCCTGCATCCAGGTCTTTTCCTTGCATTGCCAGAATTAGTGTCAGGATCTGTACTGCATGGTGCATGTGCAGTGTAAACAATAAGACAAAAGGAACAGGATTTATTTATTTTTTTTGGCAACAGACTTTGCATGTCTCCTCTGCCTCCTGGTGACTTTTTGTTTTTTTGGGTAAAGTTCTTTCTTACTACTATACTAACTAACCAAGAATCATCTGCTAGTTCTTTTTGTTTCATGTACTTTGATCTTTTCACCTCTTGGTGAATGGAGCTCTAATGGGCTGCATACAAAAAGGGCTATATTCATATATTATACTACCCAAGGCACACCTGAATGATCATTCTCTTTTCTGCATGCGTCAGCCACTGCATTGTGCATTAATTTTAGAAAAAAAAAGATATAGGGGGCAATTCTTCAATAGGGCTTTCTGCCTACATTATAACTATATTTTTCCCATCAGTTTACTTGTATGTCTCAGATTACATTGCGTTTTCTCATAGTGTACACTTAGTACAGTTATTTTTCTTTTTTTTCCACATATCTACTGTTCAATGAACTGGCACAGTTTTGCTAGCAGGTATATTTGATATAGTCTGTTGCTTAGTACAAAACTGTTATTTAGAATTTATCGGGCAGAAGCGCTTGACAGACATACCCTACAGGTACACATTCCATACCATACGGAAAAGGAACATTTTAGCTGACTTGATTTTCACTCTCCTAAATGCATAGACACTACATTGCACTAAGTACAAAGTGTTACATTTATACTGCATTAAAAATTGAAAATTAAAGCTTGAAATGCATACAGGAGGAACAGCCTGCATGCTCAGCACTTGGGGTTTTCATCCAGGCATTGCTCTTAGTCCTCCAGTAGTCTGATGAGCCTGCAAAATGCTCTGCTTGTGATCCTGAAATACACATGGAAGGTTCCTTGCTGCTTTTCATATACAGAAAGCCTAATGTAAAGAAATACCAACATTAGTCAGACTAAACAGACTTGGAAGTTTGTATTTGACTGTGATAACAGGAGGCAGAAAAAGAGGCAGCATCTTATTAAAGGATTCAGAAAGTGTGCTTTTGTTGAGTTCCTATCTTAAATCTTTGAATACAGGCGATTACATATACATCATTGTAAGGTAAGGTACAGCATTTGCTAGTAAAGTTTAGTAGCTCTCTGATTCATTTTAAATAGAAGTGAACATGTTGTTGGGGGAGCACAGCATACTTGCAGGTTATGGCAAATGCACTCCAGTTTTGTTGGGTCCATCCTATCAGTGCATTCCCTGCAGCCGTCACCTCCTCCACATCCCACCACAATCCTCTCCAGCCATTGGGGCACTGAACATGGCTGCAGGAGTTAGTGTCTCCGGCGCCTAGGCCTGTTCTAGGCTCAGACCCTTTGCTGCGTGTAGCGTTGGGTATACCTAGTGCAAGTGGGTTTACTTCTTCTATTTTGTTGCTTACAATTGATACATATACCATTTCCAATGCCGTAATAAGCTCAGCCATGTTCCAATTGACATACTTTTGTTCTGCTTTACCCTAATGTGGTAAAAAAAACATCAACAGAAAGGCTGATTTTATGCCTTTGGGGTATATTTTTAAAATGAGGGGCTTCTTTACCCCCACACATAAAAGACTTTCAGATTGGAGTTAGTGAGGCTTTTATGACTTCAAGAAAGCTGCTCGTAGCTTGTGCAAATCCTTTGTTCTTGGTGATCTTCAGTGTTTATAAGTCAGACCTGTGTGAATTAGCCTATGTATTTGTATTACTGGTGATTCTTGACTTTGCTACTATCTGAATGCCTAAAATATTTCAGTTTTGAAATCCGAAAAGGGTACATATTGAGCCTGATCTACATGACCAATATTATGTACTCAATCGGCCTGATTATCAAAGCTCTCCAAGGCTGGAGACAAAAAGGGAAAAAAGGGGGATCCTGCCTGCAAACCTGTTATGGTTTTTCTGAAAATTTTATATTTTATATTATTTGGCAAATGTTGTCAATCCTGGACCAAATCCATTCCAGGTTTGCTAGTCGATCTTCCCTAGTCCTGAAGAGCATTGATAAATCAGGCCTATTGAGTGCATAGTACTGGTCATGTAACATGTATTTGCAGTATATAAATTGAAAATTAAATACTTTTTACTACCTTTTTAGTTATGACCCAAAGTAAAGTATTTCTATATTATTATTGCATCAGTTTTCATATAATGGCAGTATAAATAGCAGCATTCCATAAGCTATTATGGGAACTTAATATAGCTATTAGTGGAAAGTCCGGACTTGAACAGTTATTGTGGGCTATTCCTTAGAAAGCTAACAAAAATATTATAAAATGGTATTGTAGAAAGGTATTTATATAGCAGAATTGAGACAGACACATCTTACTTTAGGGATACAAATGGAAATGCACACAGAGGTCAGATACAACTTTTGCCTATATATTTCCACTTGGGCCATTCATTAAGGGTCTTATAGTTTTCCAGTACAACCAACCTGAATTTTAATTTCTATATCTCAGAGAAATTATAGCAATGGTTGTAGCAAGGTAATTAGCACTCCTATCACCACCGTAGGAATTTACAAACTAGGAAATTCCTACAGAAATCTCAAAATGCTCATATATATTTGCAGTAATTTCCCAATTTATATTTTGTCTTTATTGTTTGACAACCACCTTGGGCAAAGCTTTAGTCCACTTTTATTCTACACTGGCACTAAGTTGCCATTTCACACCTAAATCTGCATTAGGAGCATTTGCTACATTTTTTTGACCAATATAAAATACATCAAGCTGTCCTGTAGACATCAATCAAAGGCTTGGGCAATTGTACAGTCGTTTAAATAATCATGCCACTTTAGGTTTATTATTTCTGAAAAATAATATTCAACTGTATTTAAGGTCATTGGTTTGTGTGTTCTCCAAAAACACCATATGACGTGTAGTGTGGGAACTCAGTCAGCAAGATCAACAATAAGATAATGAACACGTGTGGGCTGCTTCACTCCATTTTAAGTGAAGACCACAGTCATTGTTTTAATGTCTAGTACTGTATTTCAATTTTTTGGCTGGTGCTGGTATTTTCTGCTGGGACGACTGTGGGTTTTGGTCTTGTGATGTGTACATTTCCAAAAAAGATGCTATTTCTATCTGCCTTCAGTGAGTTGTGCCCATGTAAAATCTTGCATGGGTATATAGGATGATTACAGGTTGGCAGGCTTTGAATATAACAGTTATTTGTTTTATAATGGTGTCTTGCTATTATATTACCTTTTTAAAAGTTGTGGTATTTCACCATAACATTTTTGCAATCTAATGTATTTTCCAATCTTTTAATATCAAATGATACAATAAAAGTAGTTTGGACAACAAGACTTTTGATAACCTTCAGAAATGTACTAGCTTGACTATCCACTTTGCACCTTAAATGCAGAAAGTCTTCTAAAAGCATTGAAAATGTATTCTTAGTTTGTTTTTTGTTTTTTTATTACCTCATTATAGAGTCTCCTCTTTTTAACAATCATTTTCCCAAGGGCAATATGTGCATTTAGGTTATTTTATGCATGCTATGTACCTGTAAATATCTTTTTGTGTAGGGATTCAACAGACCCAAGATTGTATCCTGGCATCACCGTCTTGGGTATGATATGAGCGAATTCAGAGCTGTCATTCAAATATTCCCTATTACTTACAAAAACGTATTTAGGAAGTTAGGGCAGGATAAGATGAGCTAGATTACAATAGACAGTAATTAGACACATCCAGAAAAAAAAAAAGATTTATGAGAGGGTCTTTGCTAGGGAACTGACTCCTGCAGTAGTCACATTTTCAAGCAGGTTTGTAACATTTCATGTTAAAATAATTTTTATGTAAAGAAAGGCTCAGGTGTGCATTTAAAATACTTGATTTATTTGTTCTTTTACCTGTACGTTTAAAGCTTATGACAGGGTTGCTTAAAGCATATTTACACTCTTATTGATCAAAAGTCCATTTGATACTTTGAGGATTAGTTACCTTTTGCAGTTCGCAATTTATATTTTCCCTATGTTTTTTATGCACATTTGCACTTATCTTACATGGAGAGCTATCTCTGTCAGAATGCTGTTGTAAGGCATGAGTTATGCATTGGTCATGCATTCCCATTCATCTCAGTGGCAGGTGTATTTTTGTTAAAATGCAGCAAATATTGCTTTAACAAGTAAAAATATTTGCTGGATAAGAGTGCATAAATCAGTTGACTTAAACAATAATGGCACACATTTTGTCAGTGCATTTTGTCTGCAGTTTTATATACATTTGATAACCCCTACATTTATTGTATGTGCAGCATACTGGAACCTAAGCAGTTATTATGCACTTTCCTAGGGTATATAAGTGATTTGCTGTATTTATGCTATATTGCTATCACTTGGTCATATAGTTGTTTTGTAATTTGAACAGCAATTCAATTCTTTTTTTTTGGGGGGGGGGGGGGGATTAGAAGGCTGAATGGTTAGAACCTATGTCATTGCAGGCTGCACCTACTGCAGAGATTTTCTCTTTTGTTGTACTGGTGACCACTATTGCTGGATGACTGTGCAGGGGAATCCACCAAATGGGGCATAGATTGCTAAAACAACTGATAAAGGTTTTTACCCATTCAATGCTCTTCTGTTTCCTGGATTGACATATAGAAACCACTAAACACATCCCAAGATCAGGAGGCTTTTTGAAAAGCCTTTAGGTGGCAATTTCTCCACAATTAGAAAAATATTTGGTGGTGCAGGCAGTGGGAAAATTATTTACTCTCTTCTTGCAAGAGGACATTAAATCCAGAGACTGAATTTAGGAACAGTTTAATTGACATTTGAATATTGAAGTGGTATGAGCCTTTACTTAAAAGTATTATGGGAGTCAGTAACACATTGAAGTGTGCCAAAAAACTGAATGTCCAAAAAGCCCTTGAATACAAAAGAAAAATTTATATCTTCCTGTCTATAATATCATTGTCAATAAATCTCCTTAGGGATTTTTATATTAGTAATATTTTTGCAGCTGTAGCCTAAGTGAATGAATAGCATTACTTATACTTGTAGAATTTGATGGTCATGATGATTCCATTTGGAAATAAAAAGAAAACAAAAGTTTACAGATTGCATGTACAAACATTCTCAAAGCAAATTGAGTGGTTGAGCCCAAACCCATCCATACTCCATTCTGATATGATTTAGGGCTTGTACGCACTAGTGCATTGCAATAAAACCCTTTATTTCCACACAAACACAAACAAAATGTGTAAACATGTATTGGTGTGCTGTGTTGCTGTTTGTTCTTATTGGCAACATGTGGCAACACACTAATCCATGGTATGTGCACCATCAGAAGTCAAACCAGGCTTGTTTCAAACTTGTTTACTACTTGTTAAGATTATAGATATATCAGAATGTCCGTAGACATTAAGACATTGATGGCATCACTGTCATGTCTTTAAATACTAAAACTCTGGGCACCTGTGGAATCAGATATATTTGCACCACAAAAGTGTGCAGCCAAAAATATTTTTTTCATGATTCCATGGGAATGAAGCGAATGGCACCCATTGATGACCTGGACAGTGCAGATGGTGTGGAAAGTACTTGATGACACTAGTAGTCCATGAACCTGAAAATGAGGCAAGATCTTTTTAATTATTAAAGTTTCACATGATTGGTTTGCATCCGCAGGTTAGAAAGAGTATTACATTTCAGCACAGGAGATGCCATAAAAATAAGCAAAATTGAATCATTTCAACTTCAATCATTTCAGAAATTAAAACTGACTTTTGAAATTTAATTATTGGTTGTACATACACTTTAAATCTAGTTGAGGTTTAAAAGGCACTGCAGTTAATTTCTTTTCATAAACTCTAGCCTAAAAATGTTTAAAACTTTAAAATTTGCACTAAATTATACAAAAATGTCTCAAACTTGGGTTTTTGGGGGAGGAAAAGAACATGAAAAAGAGCAGGGCTCTTTTTCAGGCTTTTCTGGTAGTGACATGACTATGGACTTTGTACAGCGCTGCGCAATATGATGGCGCTATATAAATACTGTGTAATAATAATAATAATAATAATAATAATAGTGTTTTTACCTTCGCTCATAAGGCCATAACAGAGAATTCAGTCTCACAGCAGGTGTCACCAATTATTTATGACTGTTAGCTTCATCCAAAGGCAGCTACATTGTATAAGACCATCATCTGGCATGTATTGGATGTAGCAATTTGCTGGTTGCCAGTCGAATCCCTTAGAAATATATTTGCTATTATCTCAGTATGGGAATGTTTAAAAACAATGCAGTGTATTTATTAAAGTGAACCTTCGCTTTGTCCATGTAGCTTATATTTTCTTCCCAATTTGAACATCTGACTGCAGTGCTCCTTGGAATAAGCACAAAGTCATGGATAGCAGACCCCTTTTTTACCTTTATTTGGATTATTGGCTGTGTGAAAATTTTCTTGCAGAAGCTGGTATAAGCAGATCTTATTGTGTATGCACACATGAATTTTCAATTCAGTGGTTAGTTCCTGGAGGATTTCAGAGTTAACAAATGTGGTTTGAGAGGGGGCTGGCAGCAAGCCCTCACCCTTTATAGAACTGTTTACCATTGTGTGCTGATAACACATTGTAAACTTAATAACTTCCCACAAGGGTTATGGCAGCATCTGAGTCTGTAAATTACTTTATATGGTAGGCAGGAAATGGCTTAGCATGTTCAAACTATGTGACCTATGTGATGAGGTCTGGTGCAGTTCAGCCCATGAGCTCTTTCACAGCAGTAAGTTCAGGCCCACCTTGTAAAACTTTGTTACCTTGTAGTTAGCATAACTTTGTCATTATTTGTTTAAAGTTACCTTTAAAGACCCATTTTGTGCTTTCATGTACCTATCAGGGGTTTACAAGTATTGCCCATCAGGTTTTCTCATGAACATTTCAGGTTATAAAAACATTATTTAAAAACTATTTAGAGTGTGATCTTATCAGATCTTTGGAGTGTATGTGTTAGGTTTTAGTTAAAAGTAAATTTATTTCTTGTAAAGGTGTTTTGTAGCAAATAGCATGTATGAAATGTATAAATAGAAACACGTAGTTATTACTACTTAAAAGGCTCTATTTAAACTTAAAGATTAACTTATTGCAAACAGTTAAATATGCAAATGTATAAATGTATAATATTCAAATTTCGCTTCTACTAAATATTTTTAATTCTTTTCAGCCATTTTTGTGATTTGGACCACCCTGCCAGACAGTTAAGCACAGTCCTATGGTGTTTACCGCCACAAGAGACTGTCATCAAGACACATTTGCATCCCTAAGATTGTTCTATGGAAAAGTTAAATTTATTTTTGCCCTGCCTGTCTTACCTGCCAAAACACTGTTGTTTAGTTCAGCTTGTTTTGTGATCTTCCATCTGCCAAGACCTGTTTTCTTGCTGTAATTAGGTTATATTTTACAGTACGTCTCTGACATTTGTTTATTTTCTGTGAAGATAACCTTAGTTCAGGGGAAAATCTCAGGTGAATCCTATTCATTGAGATGCTCCTGCTTTAGTGACTGTCATCCACACAGTACCAGCATGCACATGGGAGTAGTGTGTTTGGAAACTAGAATGGCAGTTGGGTTAGATTTTTAGTCAGAAAAATTATTGCACCACTAACAATATTAAAGTATTATCACAGCCTCAGGGAACAAAAATAACACATTATTACAATTTAAAAGTTCTAAACTGAATGTTTAGGGGTTAGATTTTAAATTCTAGGTGATTACTGTGGTCAGACTGGAGCTTTGAAGTCTAAATTACAGAAACAAAAATAAGGCTTTATCAAAATGCATGTGCTTGTTGCTGTGCATGGTGTTTGCCAGGTAATTAATTTGAATGGGCAGCCCAATGCACAATGTTGCACAGAAATGTAGCACATGGTATGCTAAAAAGTGCATAGCAACAAACTACAATGTTTTGCCACGTTGTACTGCACTGGTAAGGCGCATTTGGGGCTCTATTCAAAATGGATAAAAAAAAAACATTACTTGCTTTTTAGGTTGCTACATTAACAGATGAAGGAAATGTTTATATACTAATGTTCATCAATAGTCATGTTTATTTGTATGTAAGCAGTTAATAAAAAGGCTACTTTTGAAGTTTAACATTAGTTATAATTCTTATCAAAATGTATAAAATGCAATATGGTAATACAAGTTCCATCATTCAGTGGCTGGTCAGTTTTACCATACACACTTATGGGCAGATATGAATATCTACATCATACAAAAATCTAATGTCATAATTTTTAAGAAATAGTTTAACAAATTTCCTTCCTTTAGCAGTTTTGGTCCCGGTGAGGGTGCAAGCAATGGCCTATTAAAAAGTGGTCCCTTCTAGGAAAAAATAAAATCTCCTTTTGGTTTAGTAAATCTCTTCGGTGGGAATATAACAAAACACTGTTTCTGTGAAATAGGAAAGAGTTTGAACCTTTGTCAGGTGATTCTACCCATCTACCGTATGTCTTCCTGACCTCCCCTTGTTCTGCTGTCACAGAAACAGGACATGGAATCTTCCCAATTAGGTCACAGGTCGCAATAAAACATGACATTAAGTATTTTTCGTCTAAATTACCAAAAAAAAAAAAAAGGTTTTTATAAAGTTTAATTTTGTATAATGGATTGTTGGTATTATTTTGCTAAAACTGACTTCCATATGTCCACATCTCCTGACCTTCAAATGATAAATGTTGATATAGTAGCAGGCCAGCTGGTCAAATGAAATCACCAAGCAGAATACAGGAAGTTCACTCATCTATATTTCCTAATTACCTTTAATAATTAACACATTTGGCTGGAATGTGCTAGATTGGCACAGTCCATGTAGCATGATCCTACTCCATGTGTGTGATAGACTACACTATAAAAGTACATACCCCACATTTATTGTCATGCCTAAACGTCTTCCTTGCTGATTGTGTGTTTAGTTGATAAAAGTTTCTGAGAATTCTCCCTCAAATTATGGTGTGATGCCTCCTGGCTTTTCATTAGCTACGTGGCAGTTACAAATCTATCGTTTACTTTGAGAGAGAAAAAAATTGCAAAACTTTGGCCTGCTGCCATGACTAGCTCCAGATGGTCAGATAATATTTGGATATATACAGAAAATGCTTTAAACAATAAAACGCCATGTTCGTCATTTTATATGCACTTATTTTCAGAATTTTTACAAGAAAAAGAAAATCTTCCATAACTTGCTGCTGCCTTGTTCAGCTGTCAATGTGCCGTTTGGGAAAAATAAAATTTTAAAGGAGAGCAATAGTGAATGGAATAGGGAAGCTTAAACATTTGTTAGGAAATGAATCATTACTGTGTTATATCAAAATTAAGGCATCCCTATACCAATCATAATTCTTTCTTTTTGTTATCTTTCTGCATGTGCCATCAATTGAATTTCCTTTACCAATAGCTGTTCTTGGGTTATTTTGCTTTTTGAGTGTTTTAATAGGCAGATTTACCTTTGTTTCCTGTCCTAAAAACAAAACTGGAAGCAAAACAATTTCTCTCCCAAGGTAAACAATTGTTATCAGGACAGGTTCTTTTATTTAAACATTTCCTGTTATATTCTGGTATAGTTCGAACCAAATTCTTTTTCTTTACTTTCTGTCCCAGTGACATTGGTCAACAAGACAAATAGAGCATAAAACCTTAAAGGAGTTCTTACTTTCCCAAACTTGTCCAACCCCCCCCCTCCAAAAAAAAAAAAAGTTTTGGTCATAAATTTACCTTAGATGTTGACACCATGGGCCTGATTTAATAAAGCTCTCTAAGGCAAGAGAAGATACACTTTCATCACTGAAGCAGAGTGATCCTACAAACATGGAACACATTTCCTAAAGGTCATTTGCTATTTGTTTGCAAATGTTTTTAATCTTGGACCAGATCCGTCCCAGGTTTGCTTGATCACCAAGCTTTACTGATGAAAGTGTATCTTCTCTATCCTTGGAGAGATTTAATAAATCAGGCCCCTTCTCCCTAGATGTTATTGTGTTGTACTAGGATAGGATAGATCTGTTTTCTGCTCTCACTGGGTTCTTACAGAACCTCTCATTTTCTGTGGATCTACACTTGTCTAATATATCAAAGAGAACTTGGATGGAGAAGGACAGATATATTATATCATGCTGGGGTTGGGGGTGGATAAGGGAATGATAATTCAGACCTTATGCCAAGTCTATACAAGGCGCAGTTTGTCAGCTGAGGTTATTACATAAATTGGGCTTGTGTACAATGCAGAATCACACATTTATACCCTTAGAGCTCAAATAGGGTTCAGATCTATCTCTTCATAAAAGAGAACTTTGACAAGTAGGGTTAGCTTAAGAGTTCAGGTAGAGGGGGCCGAACCTCCACCTATCCCCAGAGATGGGTATGGATTCAGAATAAATGGGGACTGGTGGGGGTAGGTGGAGAATTCCCCACAGGCAATGCAGAGATAATACCATATTTTACCATAACATAATTTAACATATAAATATTTTCAGATATTGATTGGAATTGGTCTATAGTACCTAAAGCCACTGTAAGTTTTAAGAAAACCACTTTTAGTTTTAGGAATTTTACACTGGTCCATCTTAGTCAGATATTATTGAGATGCTGTAATTCATTGCCAGTCTGATCATTGTTTGTTTGCCTAATTATTTACAGGCCAGCGTTCAGCAGAAAAGTCATATTGCATAGTTATCTCAAATTGGCGGTTGATTATAGTTGTGGATGCTTTATTTTCTCCTTTTACTTAGATTAGTAGCCCCCTCAAAGTGTGTGATTTTTTTCTTCATTTCAGACCATAAAAGGCCAGAGCCTTTT
Organism: Pyxicephalus adspersus; assembly: GCF_032062135.1. Lineage (NCBI taxonomy): Eukaryota > Metazoa > Chordata > Amphibia > Anura > Pyxicephalidae > Pyxicephalus > Pyxicephalus adspersus. Next base: position 49,106,972 of record NC_092861.1, read on the forward strand.
ATGCAGAATTGAAATTTGATAGGTATACCATGTCACTTTTGGTCCCTTTTGACCTGTGAAAGTGCAAGGGTTCAGTGCAAAGCTAGTTATTGACTTTGGTTTGAACTTTATCAAGAATGATATCCATAAATGTTGTCAGTGATAAATGTTATAGATTTATGCTGTGCCATGTAATTAAGAATTATTGAGTACAGCGAGAAATTTTAGCATCCCATCTGTTTTATGAGAAGCAATTTTTTCTGATTTATACCAGAATATAGCTGACACTTGTCCCATTCCTATTTGGGTGCATGATGTGAGAACAGCTGCTTACTAATTTTAAATCAAAATAAAAATTAGAATTTATGGGAAGTAATGATAGCTGACCATTACTTTGCATTTAGTATACTGCAAACCTAGATAGTAATGGAATCAAAATGTTAAACCATTACCATCGAGAATATTAAAAGAGGCATACATTTAAATTTATTTAAATTTTAGGAGTGCTTGTACATACAATCACCATTCAAATGAATTAAAATGTCTGGTAGAATATTGTGTTATGTTTACCAAGCTAAGTCTTTTATTACTCACAAATTTCTGATTTAGTAAAAGAATTGTTCAAATATTGCTATAAGTTCTTTAGTTTGGTCATTGTAATGAAGCCAACCCTTGTTTTTGCTAATTAGTGATTACAATCTATTTATGTAGTGATTATATTATTAGGTTTGAAGGTTTGCATCAAGACAATTCCCTTTTACACTAATTCTAGAATACATTTCAGTATCCCATGGTCAAACTATAAAATGACATATTAGGCTAGGCTTTCCATACCAGTAGGACTATGTTGTCTGGTTTTATCTTCAACATGTTGGCTATACCTGTTACTGTTATACTGGTAGAATGGTTAGATAGGCACTTCATTTTATAGGGTGGCAATGCTATTCTTTTTCCAGTGAAATCATCGCAGGAGTGTTATAGTCTAGTTATGCCCTGTGCTGGATCTGCAGGAGCTTAGGAAAAGCCTTATTCAGTCATTACCACCCTTCCATAGCAGTGTGCCAGGGCTAAGGAGTAATCCATCTTCCCAGTCACAATTACCTGTAAAATAAAAAAGATGACTTACATTTATTTTAAAATATATTATGTAGAATATATTATGCTATGATTCTTGTACTATACAGTTGCTATTCTATTTTTTTTTTTTACTTAACTAATAAAAACATATTGATTGACTAAAATATTGAACATGCCAACTTTTTAATTTGAGAATGAAAAAAAAACAAAGAACAATGTTTAAGATACACTTTAATGTTTTTGCAAAGCAGTTTGTTTATCAATCCAGCAAATAAAATACGTTTTCATACGTTCATGGTTGTCCTTAGACAGTCATGTGGATAATAGTAGTATATAGGTGTTAACAAAACAGATAGTACAACCGATTTGGCTATATTTGCATATTTCTTTCTTTCACATAGAAAAGTCTAATTTCCTTTCATTAATCAAAAAGCTTGCATTTATCAAAAAGTATGTAGCAACATTTTCTTTTTGATATTTCTAGTAATCTTATCCTGGGATTGTTAGATTTCCTGGCTGCTTAGTATGGTATTTGTTGCAAAGGAGATGCCTTTGTTGCTATGTTTAGTTGTAGCCAAGGCCAGATGTTCTGAATACACTTTTAGAAAAACCAGACATGACTGCAGATTTTAACTCCTATGGTGGTGGAGAGCTTAGCATGCACTGCTGAGCAAATGCAACACAGGCCCCTCTGATGTCAAACTGAGTTAGATACACTAACATAATTCTCGGAATAGAGGAAAGGGGACCAAAAATGTGTGTGTGTGTGTCTAGGATGGGGGGGGGTATTAGAGTTCAGATGAAGTTTAAGTATTTACAGTAATTAAGAAAAATATGCAGGCTTGGTGGCCCAAACATTTCAAATCCCCTATTATTTTTTCTATGTCTGTTTTTCAGTTAATTAGAATTATTCTGAAAGATTAGAGTCAACGGCCTTCTTATTTTTGATAAACATTACAGGTGAGGTCAAGGTTGTAATGATTGAGAGTGGAATTTATTTTTTTAAAGTGAAGAATTTTAGTCCTGCAAATTATTAGACATATATCTATATTTGCAGAACTAAACTAAACCCACCTATAAAAAAATGTAATTTTTTTATCACATATCCCCATCTTATAAATAGGTGGGGGGTATCTTACCTTTTTAGATGCAGGTACATGGCAGTGGTAAAAGGGCTGCAGTTTCATGCTTCTCAAAGTGTACATGCACTTACTCATCCCTATTCATGAACTAAGTGAGAAGAGACTTGACTCTAGTGCAGACTACTATGCAGTTCAAGGTGGTATGTGCTGAGGTAAGCGTTGATGTGTTGGATTTTAGTTTTCTGGGAGAAAGACCATCCTTGGATGACTTCACTGCACTTGTTAACAGACTGGTAAATGAAAGAAAATGTGGAATTGCTGCAGAGAACTCACCTACAGTCTACTGGAGTGCAACAAGTATGAAGACATCATGGTAGCAACCAGGGCTGTGAAGTTGGAGTTGGTACATTTTGGGCCAAATAATTGCTTCTCTCTCCCTAGCCATAGTAGTAACACCTTTTTGGAATAAATAAAATAGTGGTTATATATTGCCCACATGCACACACTATATGTATTTGTATTTGAAGATATCTTGACCAAAAGAATAACAATAAAGCAACTTACGTTATGCTTCTCCAGGTTGGTGTTAAGTTGGTATTCCTGGGATTCAACCATTATGTTAGAGAAAGTGTAGGTGACAGAACCGGAATTTTTCTTTTATCAGAGCAGAACCCACCACCAGGCAGCAAGGAGAAGGAAACTAGAAAACAGTTTGGGAAAATTTTAATGCTTGTGTGTAAGCAAAAATAACATCCCCAAATATTTAAAAGAACCAGGCAAGATGAGCTGTATTCTTGTTGGTTTTGTCTTGGAAACATTAGAACAGTAGCAACTTTGTCATTGTCTTTGTTATCAAAACAATGATATTGATTTTTTTGGAAGATTTGAGGCAATTGAGTAACAATTAGGGAAATCTGACTATTTCTAAAATCAGCAATGTTATTTTAATATTGTGTTTTTGCAACGTTTAATGCATTAGATAACAAGCAATTTGTAAGTCTACATTTGTAATCATTATCAACAGTATTGTAAATGTATAAATAGTTTCCAGCTCCACTTGGTTTTTGTCATAGATATAAACACATCAAAAGCAAAACTATGCACGTCTACATGCTCGCACAAGTAAGTGTTAAAAGGATGACTTTTTTTCAGCATTGGCCACGTCTGAAAGCCTAGGCACTTGTTCATTTGATACAGCAAAATCAGAAAAATTGAAAAGGTATATCTAGAGAAGTACAATTTAGGTGTACTAGAGAATGAAATAAATATGCTGCTTACTGGTTTTTAGACTTGGTAGATACATTAGTTTTCCAATATTAGGGTTTTACTTTTATGATATGGTGATTTTGCAAGTAATAACCTTACTGTCCCAGGGGAGACGACACTCACCTACTGTACTGTTACATAGAGGAGCTGTATTGCTCTAAGGCACAATGTGTAATTACCTATAGATCACTTCCCTTCCCGCTCTTTTCTATGATAGGGAAACTAGGTTGTTTGGGTAATAGAGGCTAAAAGCGCAGGGCTGACAACTTTTCTTGACATACCACTTCATATTGTGCAAGAAGTTACAAGCTCATTTGATTTCTCTGACAGGATGAAATTATATTATTTGTACAGTAAAATAAAACACTTTCACTGGTGTATTAAATCAAAAAAAGAGTGACCAATAGTAAGGCTTATACTGTGGTGGTTACCACTTCTTCGTGATAGTGAACCACTGCCCCGATGGAAACTACAAGTAAGTGGCAGTGAGCAGCAAAGTGCTGCCTTTTGTCAAATCTCCAGATTTTGTTCCTTTAAGAACTAGTGCAGTGGTGCGCTGAGTCGTACGGTATCACTCCGTCCTGAAGCAGGTCTGAACTTACCCTTAATTGTAAGGAAATATGTATACAACAAGACAATTCTATAATAGATATTTATATGGTCATCTACCAATGGTGTGCGCATGGCCGAAAGGCTACGCTTTGGCTTTTATTAAGAAGCCTAGTTGTAATTAGACTTACTAGCCTTGATTTCTTTGTTGGTGCTGAACTCAAATGGTAACACTTTTGTTATTAGACGCTTTATCTGATGAGTTAATAGAGGCCACTTGCGGGGTGATAAAAACATAACCTTTAGGTCTTTCTGTGCTCTGCCACCCTACTGTGCCTTCATGTGGAACCAGTGGAGTGCAGAAGAACAGTGTCACATGAAAGTGCTAACATCAGTCTGTGTTAATTACATGACTTTTAGGCAAAATGTCAACAAAAGAAGGGAAGTACTTGTGAAACCCTAGCTGCAAGCGGCAAGATATTGCATTTAGTATTGAGTGATTATTTGTGGATTTTATTCTTTAATTTTTACATTGGGTTTCATTGGTAACACAAATCTCAAACTGCCAATAGCTTGGTGCAAAAATATGTGTAGGGCCAGATGCTTCTGTGTCATCTTTAGGTGCCTAATTTATAGATTACTGCTGAGGTTTATTGTGATACTGGAATTTAGGACTGCCAGGGGTATAGTCTTAGGACATGTTTATGATAACTAAACAAAGGGTGATTCATTTGTGTTTCCACCAAGAGTTTTTTTTGTTTTATTACATTAAATAACTGTTTGTTGTAGAAGCATTCCCGATGCCATTTTCTAAACAATTAACATTTGTATGTGAAATTTTTATACATTCTATTGGCAAAGATGTTAATTTTCTCAAAGAGAAACACTTAAATATTTTCAGAATAGCGGGATCAATATTTAACATTTTAGCCCAGTTTTTAGTATGGTATTGGGAAGGTGTAATATCGAGCTTCACATGCAATTTTTGGTGTTCTTGCAATGCATAAAGGAAATGTGCTTTACCTACCCTAGTCTTCATTCCATCAGGACACCACACTGGTTGTAAAAAGATAATATGGAGTTTCAAGAACATTTGCCAATTCATATAGATATTCTTAATCAAGTATCCCCCTACCACTTTAGTGTCTTTACTGCTATTTACACATAAAGAAAAGGTATACACGAGCATGTGACTTCAGACATCAGAAATATCCAAGGTACTTCGGAGTAAAACTAGGACCTTGCAAGCATATTGAGCCAACGGGTCACATTATAAATACACTTCACACAATGTCAAGAAGTGCTTGGCATATGCCTTATCAGTTAACATTCGCTCTTGCCAACTAAGTACAGGCATACTTCTATTCATTTTTATTAAAAGTACCAATACATGGCATGGTAACTGCAATTCTGTTATGTGGTAATCTGTTTGGCACAAAAGTGATTACACTATAATGAGACTAGAAAAGACCTAGTGTGATATTACTGTGGATTTCACCATAAATCTTTGTTATTTATTGATAGTAAAAAGATGAAGCCACTGCAATTCATAACCTATATGACCATTTTTGTTTGTACTCATTCTTTACCTACTGTGGCTAAGTATTACATATATCTAACAATAGTAGTGAAATTCCATTATGAAAAGTACAAAGACTGGAGTTGATGCCATCTACTTTGAAACTGCAACCTTTTTGTCATACTGATTGGCTTAAACTGACTGTAATACTTGGAATGCAGAACAAGTAAGTAGATTTAGTGTTCCAGCATCACTTGGTATTACTATTATTAATAAACAGTATTTATATAACGCCAACATAATATGCAGTGCTGTACAATAAATAGGGTTTGCAAATGACAGGCAGTACAATAGTTCCATCCTAGTTTGTTGTCTTTCTAGACAACCAGCATTTTCAACAGGAGGTATGCAATCTCAGCATCTATATTTATCTTAGCTAAGGCCTCCTTTAAATCCACAATTCACAAGTGAAGGTCATGTATAATTTCAGTGCAAGCATCCAGATGCTATAAAAAAATAAATGCGATGCCTATATGAGGAACAGGACATATTCAGACGGAAGCCACAAAGGCCTCAGGAATGCCTATGCATTTTTCCGGATTTTGTGGCTATGAGCTCTTTAGCATCTCCATTTTTTCTGTTCTCATGCTGAAACCAACTGATTAGTGGTGGCCCAGGTAAGGCGGCCTCTGATTAGTGGTGGCCCAGGTAAGGCGGCCCCTGATTAGTGGTGGCCCAGGTAAAGCGGCCCCTGATTAGTTGGGACCCAGCTTATGCCAACCCTAGGGTGTTGTTATTGGTTTACCCTGACCTGACAATTGATCAACTGCCAGGTATCTATGTCTGCAGCATCAGACAGGCAGCAAGACTGCTCAGCTCACAGAAACTACTGCTGACTTCTGTTAGGCCATACATAGTCTTTCTGCCTAGTATCTGAACATGGAAAGCTCCCTAAATCAAAAACAATATTTATTTATTTAAGAAAAACATGGGTATGGTTACAGAGGGTTAGCATTTTTTGCCCAGGGATGAATTAAAGGGGATATATTTATAGTTGTGTTGCTCTGCCCTGCTATATGTATCATATAAATTAATCTTCAGTAACTAGTGTTAGCAAGTTGTATAGTCTACGACAAGTTTGTGGTAGATATTACTATCTATGCGGATAAAGTCTAGCCTGAATAACAGGCAGCGGCTGTACAAATCCTGTCACGCATGTTTCAGAAGTTATTCTGCACATTCCTTAATTTCATTTTACCTAAACTAAGACTCCTGTCTGCCCGAGGCAGTAGAGGAGTTCCACATCTCCCTGGAATCCACTCCTATCCCCCTCCCTCTGTCACATCACCAGAGTCTGTAGAAGAGACGGAATGTACTTTGCCATCATTTTCATATTTAATATTGCAGAGATCTTATTAAAATGAATTCTTTTTGAAGGTGTGCTAGCCTCACATGCCACCTATTTTTAAAAGCTTAAGAAAGACTCCTCATTTAGACTACAGAATCTAAAATAAAATTATGTGCTCATGCATTTTTTTTAGATACTAGCTGACTACCCGGTGTTGACTGGGTATTTATTTATTGCAATCTTATTGCAATATTTATTATACTATTATATTATATTATATTATAAGGTCTCATGGTTGAAATGTCTCTATGCATTTCCTAGTAATCACATGCACACATCCATATATATATATATATATATATATATATATATATATATATTACATACATCCAAATATAGCTCTGACATATAGCACATCGCTGTACAAAGATCAGCGGTGCACTCACATAAGTCTCAGTCATATGTATGGCAAGTTTTGTTGAAATGTCTCCATGTGTTTCCTAGTGATGACATACACACATACAAACATACATCCAAATATAGCTCTGACTTATAGCACAGCGCTGTACAAAGATGACTGGTGCACTCTCATGAGTCTCAGTCATATATATAGCAAGTTTGGTTGAAATGTTCCCATGCATTTTCGAGTGATGGTGGAACATATATATACATACATACATACATACATACAATTTTATATAAGAAGATGTAACATATTGTAAAATTATTTCATGCTTTTATAATTTTGAGTCCTATCACAGTTCTATCTACAATTGTTTGATTCCGGTATTATGCGAACATAGCAAAACTTTTTTTCCTGCATTTTTTCTTACTTGTAAATGGTGTGAGTTGCACTGTTCTCATGTGGCAGCAATATTGACATTTTTTTTTTTAATTCCCAAAAGTTTACCCAGTCAGGTTTTGTGGAAAAGAAGTGGAAAAGAAACAGGAGGTCTTCCATCAAATCACTGCAAATCACAACAGCTATCCTAGGTATCTGTATGTTTCCCTTACATCACAGATCCAAAAATGAGGGGTTTATTCTTTATTTAAAAGTTACTGGCAGAGCAAAAACAAAAATAGTTTTTAAGGTTTTACTTTTTGGTCCTGTCCATAGAAAGGGAAGAGGGATATACCTGACCATTCTCTTTTCATACTACTATGCTGCATATCTTTAAATAAAAACAGTGTAAAAGAAAAAATATCCATTATAGTGATGTTTGTTATACGAGAACCTATTACCCACCATTTTGTCCATTCACCTAATATGACTTTTAGTCTGGAAATATACGACTATTTATATACTAAAAGTCAAAATATCTCCTTGTCCTGAGTTTTTTACATACACACGCATAAAGCATAAATGGTCAAGACTCTGAGCCAAGTACTGTACCATTACAATGAGTGAACATCTGCAGTAAGTTCAAAGCTTTTTAGCGACATGTTTGTTTTCTCAGACTTTTCTCCACCAGGATACCTTTTCTATTTATGTATTGCTCAGCACTCCTTTGTTTTGTGAGATGTGACATTTCTTTAGCAGAGTAAATATGATTAAAGGCATTGCTTGTTTAGTCATCTGGTAACACTGGCAGCAAAATATCTCTGAAGTATAACTATATTGCTAAGAAATGCACATCTGCAGAGTCTAATACTATATATATATATATATATATATATATATATATATATATATATATATAAATATATATAAATAATAGGTGTTCTCGACAGCCCCTTTTGGCTGGGTGCACCACCCAGCACTTTTCAGTAACCACTTGGCTGTTTTTGGGTGGTTACTGATAAGTTGGGTTATAAACTGGGGGCTGCCGCCTATCTACAATTTCTTCCCACCCAGCTTAAATAAAAAAAAACAAAAAAAAAAAACATTGGTTGAACACTGTATATATAATCACAATTTTTGCTTGCATGCAGTACAAATATTGTGCCCCTCAGGTTATTGAATCATAGACACCACTCCACCCCCCACAACAACACATCAGCACTGTAGGGCATCTTTTACACTGGGATACATCGTAGTCCTTCTGGTTCCAATATCATCATACCTAATATTTATTAATTTATTTTTAGCTTCCCAATTTCAAACCATACTTTGATTAGCATTTTAATGTAATCAGGAAAGTGCAAAACCTGCTAAAGTTTGATGCTATTTCTGTTTTGTCCTCTGATTGAACTGAAGATACATGTGTCTGTTTCATAAATATATACAACTAAGTATCAGTTCCCTTCTAATATTCATGACATGAATACCACTTACATGTTTGAATTCATCTTCTAGCCACTGACGATACACCTCAGTGTTTTTGGTTTCCAGCCCAAACCAACAAAACGGTGTGTGCTGTTGCAAATACATCCTGCATGGCATATTGCCATCCCAAACATTTTTTAAAATATTTCCTTAAAAAATATGATCTACTATTCATGTGCTTTAAAGTATAACTGCCTAGATGGTGGAAAACGTGTCTGGTGCTAATCAGAAATGGGACAATAGCCTCCTATGATTGTAAAATACTTATGTATGAATATTGCTGGTTTATGCAGTCATGGATCTGTTTACTGCCTTTTTAAATAGGCCAATATGTGTCCTTTAATAAATTAGCTTGTGACAGGTCAATAAACAAAGTAAATAAAATAGAAAACCAAATACATAGTAGCATTTGTATTATTGGGAAACCCTCAAAAACAAATCCAATTTGATTAGAGCGTTATATATGACGTTATTTGTAATGTCCATCAAACCATCCAAAAAAGGAGGAAGATAGATTTTTGCTGGGTCAAATACATGTTTCACAGTAACAAAGCCTGCTTCAGTGATTCATAATCAACGTCTATGTACTGTATATAGAAAGGGGATTATGGTAATAAATCACCTTCCGGTGATCTACTGTAGAACAGTGTTTCTTGGCCTTTTAAACATGAGGAAACCCCTTGAAATAATTTTCAGGTCTTCAGAGAACCCCTACAAAAATTACTATATCCACAGCTCATAGTACACTGGCTTATTGGGGACAATACCTCTTGTATTGCTGACCAGTGGTAAAGCTGTCACCCTTACAGACAGTCAAAAAATCATTGGTGTCAGTAACTGACCTAATAGTCAAAACTGCTCATTGCTCAAGGAACCCCTAGCAACCTCTGGAGGAACACTGCTTGGGAAACACTGCTGTAGAACATCATTGAAAAATGCTTACATTTAGATGTACGGGTTGTAAATGCTGCTTCTAAGCCAAGCAGGTGGCTAAAGGACATGATGTTTTAATCATAAACCAATAATAGAAAAACATTGTTTTTGGTATAATGTAAAATGTAATTTTTATTGATGTGGTCCTATATAGTCTTAGTTGGTTGTAAATGCTCCTCCAAAGATTGTCAAACTACTGAAATACACGTCTAATAGTAGTACTGTTAGCCTAATATATGTATAGTAGCCTATATATATAGTAGCCTAATATATGTGGTAATCCTACGTGATTTATCAAACTTCCTTTTTGAAAGTGTAGAAAATACTTGTTGATCTTCTAGAAATGTACTTGTTTACAATGAAAGGGCTCTCAACACTTAGTCATGGCGGTGTGTCTTCAGTATGAACATAGTAATAAAAGTGGTTTTCACAGTGCTGAAGCAAGAAAAAAATACTGCAGGGATTTCGGGCTGGGGTTTGCTTTTGGGAGATGCCTAAAGATGACCTTTAAATTAAAAGAATCCCTTTTACTGTAACATAATATTTTTGATGTGGGTGATCTGTACTTATACAGTTTTGTTAGAGGTAGTATCAGATAGACAGTAACATTTTCAATTAAATTGACCACAAGGTAAGTTTCCCGGGAGGTTGATGCCTATCCCAGGAAGGGTTAATCTACCTTAAAAACCTGCCTATAAGTTTTTTGTTTAAGGTTTGCCCAATTGGTGGAAGTTGACAATAGTTTTAGGTTATATCACCGCCAATGCTGGACATTAAAGCCAAAAAGAAATTGGGATGAGACAACTAAACCTAAAACTGGGAACTAGCCAAGGTCTACAGTGGAGGTCTGGAGAAATAAAGCTACTGAAGGTCAGGATTGCCAGGGAAGGGTCAGAATCCGGTTACAAACATTGGTCCACACAGGCAGTCGTCTCCGAATGTAGGTCACAAAAGGTCAAAGCCAGACAGCATGTTTTAATAACTGCCATGTCTGATTGATCAGTCTCCATTGTGGCCCCTGTGAAACTTAATAACTGTTACTCTGTATTAGTAAAATTTTACCCAATATGCTGATTTTTACTTATTTTTTNAAAAAAACAGTAGATGGATCTTCCTGCAGTCTCAATTTCTCTTTGTTAGCTGTTGAGATTAGTTATCAGCCACAAGGGGAATTCATTGTTTTTAGTGTGGTCTGTTTATGAAATGAATAGGGTTACATACACACGTCAGATGATTCTGGTCTCGCACTCTGACGTCGTTCATGGATCTGTCCTGGTGGATCAACAAACGATGGAAGACGAATGACCGCAATGGAAGTGAAGGGAGGAGAGTGCAGTGGGGTGCTGCTTGCTTGTTCTCCCCCTCCATAGAGCAGAACGGCTCTGTATGTGCAGCGCTCTTTCATTTATCTTTCGGTCCTGTACAGATGTTAGATTTTTGTTGGTTGGAAATGTATGGCCCCTACATATCAAAAACATGTGTTTGACATATATTTGTGTTTTTCTTCTTTAAAGCCCAACTAAAGGAAATTCTAAAATCAATCAAGTTATGTAGATAAAAAACAATATTAAAACAGCAAAATGTTGGACAGAATATATGTTTACCATCCAAATGTGCCTGCAAACTTTACTATGTTTTTTTTCCTCTCCCTGGCCAGTAGGAGGGTCACTCATGTGTTACACCCAAGTAGGGACAATGGGTGCCAGACTACATTTTTCATCAACCCTGCATAATAGTTGAAAATGTGTCTTCTTGTGGTGGCGCAACTTGTAGTTACAGAAAGCAAAGGGTGGGCAATAATAAGACCTCAATCTGTTAAATGAAATGAAATATTAATATTGAAATTTTAATAAATAAATGCAGGTGAAGTCTTAGATCTATGTTGTTGGCAGCACAGCTACACAATGTTTTTTTTAATTTGTAAGGTTCAGTTCCCAAGGTAATACTTATACAATATTCAACAATGCTAAGAAAATTAGACTTGTTAAAATTTGACTTTAGTTGACCTTTACAGATACCATATTACAGATATACATTGGAATTGGTGCTCTGAAATAAAATATACCTATTTTAGTAAATATCCCATGTCCTCATTCACTGAAATATTTTCTGTTCTATATAACATAGCTCATTATAAATAAATGTTGATGTAGTAATTGCAGCAACCTACATAACATTCCTCTTAGTCAGGTGTCTGTGGTTAACAATTTGCATCATTTTGAGGATTAATTTATTTTATGTAACAGTCTGACAACTGAATAGATTGCAGTATCATTCCAAAGCTCTGAAGAAAAATGTAAATTGACTGGCTCAATGCAGTGTTCATCAACGATGTCTTGTATGTTTTATAGATAATATTTACTTTAATAATTTGTAAATCCTAGGAATATAGCTGCAAACATTTAATTATCAAACAAAACTTTAGTTGAGAGAACCACAAAGCCCAACATATCTTTAATATTGGGGGAAAAAAAGTTCAAGGGGCTTTGAACCAGTACTATTACAAGGCACAGAGATACCCAGGATCAAATATATCAAACCTGTGAGCTTTAATAAAGGACAGACGATGTTTCATTTTTTGCTGATGTCTGTATAAAACTGAAGAACCATTTATATAAGTGGCAATGCAGATGTTGAAAAATAAGTGAATCCATATAAAGGGATGTGGTAGCTTTTCCAAATGTCCCATTTTTAGAGCTTTTAAATAAAGAAAAGAAGCATCTGCTAGCTTGTCACTGGAGACATTTCAGTTTTTCCATTACTAATTTTTTGCAAATGAAGAGATCCACACGGTGTGCATGACGACCAGTATGACAACCTCTGTACTGAGTTTCTGCAGATAAAAAAAAGTGGGGTATTCTCCCAAATCTATACAGGCTGGAAATTTCATTGAAGCCTTAAATAGGTAAACAGCTGTGTTGTACTGCTGAGGTAGCATTTTGCATTGACATGTTAAAGCATAACCCACACATTGTTAAGGCAATAATTCTTTATGTAAAATATGCTGTGGAATTCTTGGCATTTATTATTAAGCATAGCATTGCTGTGCATGTGTGTGGTTGGATCATACCATGTAGGAGAATTTGCATATGTGTGACTGTATGGGTGCAGTATAGTAAAACCGTACACACCATTCATGGTAGGGACAGCTACTTGTGTGCCAGAAGTATACCCAACAGAGTGTTCTGTGGTGCAGCTGTGATTGGTAGCCATTGTGATAGGTGGTCTTGGAAAATGATCTTATTGTAACACACCTTTTTTATATAGTTATTTGCTAAGAAAGGAGGATTATAACAAATTAATTGTAAATGAAAACATACTTAATGAAAAACAAGACAGACCACTCCACTCTTGGCCATTAGCATGCTTGCATGTCTGACCGGCTAACCTTCATCATTTGCTTCTAAACCAGTGCTTATTAAACTTTTTACCCCTGTGGAATCTTGAAATATTTCCAGGAACTGGAGGAACCCCTGCTAAAATCAGTTTATGGGGGGCAAAAAGGAAAAGACCCTCATAATCTGGTGGCCAGTGGAAGGAATGTCCTTTTAATGTGGTGGCTAGAATACCACTTTTCTAAACAACTAAAACGGTATTGGGGTCATGCAGCTGGCTCTACTGAGTGGTTGTGGCCTCAGAACTATGTACATGTACAGTACTTTTAATATTTACGTGGACTTTTTAATAAGTATGAAAATATTTTTTATTTTAGACAGCTAGAATAATATTCTCTGTATTAATCCTTACCTGTGATACTTTGAAACTTTTCATTACTAAACCATTGCTGGCCTTTAGGAAAACATTTTCCTATAGTAGTCAAGTGAACATTTTCTCCATAAAGCTGTTTTAGACATAATTCTGTCTCTAACTCTATACAGTACAAGTGAAGTGTATGCCACAGGTGGAAAGTATCCTAGTCATACTGTTTGTTAGATTAACTGGAACAAAAATTTTTAGGTTTTGAAATTATAGCTGGTGTATGTCATTTAACCAAACTATTACGTACTGGAAAGAACTACTAAAACACCCAAAAGGATGTTCAATTGCTCAATCTTGGAAAATATTCCTGTATGGGGAATATTGTGGTTTGGTGATTGAACGTAATAATTCCAAACTTTTGTGTAAGACAAAAGCTGTAGTATTGCTTATATAGAAATTAAGGGGGGAATGTATTTCCTCATGTGCATTGTTACTTTTTAAACATTCCTTTGGAAACTTGTGATTAGAGATTCCATTAGTATTTTCTGCAAATACTAGTTGAATGGCGTTTGTTTGACTCATTTGCTGCAGTACAATGAGACAATAACCTAAAACAAAAATGCAGGTCTATCTTCTCCAGTTTGGGAGAGCTTTAATAAATCGGGGTCAGTGTTTATTAGAAATGCCCAGCATCACTAACCCTTTACTTTTCTGCTTTGTTATCCCTAATCCACCCCCTTTTCATTTTTGGATCTCCGTTGGATTGGTGCCTTGTTTTAATCATGGAAGCTTACCATCACATTTGTACATATGCCTAACATCCTTGCTTAACATTCATGTCTAACCTCCACCCATCGAGATATTTTGAGGATATTTTCAAACTTTTTATTTCAAAATTTTGCATGAATTTTCTTTTCTTTCCTTTTTTGTCCCTGAACTTTTTCCTTTATATGTAAAATACCAAATACCTCCAATCTGTATGTCCAAGTTGTGACATTGCAAGTAACTGAGAATGTAAATTTTTTTGACAGTCCAGTTTACTTAATCACTGGGAATATAAAAAATCCCTTTTACGTTCATATGATAGAGTTCCAGGTTACAGAGTCCTCCTTTGAATATCCACCTTGCATGTGATATGGACACTTCCTTCTGGCTGTCTAGCAATGGAGTCCTGACAGGCTGCGTAAAGCTTGGGAGAATCACACCATCAAAAGAATAGACTTAAAACTCTGAAACACAAGGTTACCCTAAAAGACATGTCTGAGATAAAGGAATTTTAAATACCTGGTTCCATGTCTACATTTGCAATACATATAAGAAATTGTTAAAAAATAAAAAGAAAGATAAATAAATATTATAAAGGTATTTAGGCACAGAAACCTTCATGACCTATTAATAGCATTAATGATTTAGTAGTAAAACACAACAATCACATATTTAAACCATGTTCCACCTAAAGCCATAAGAGATTTTTCTCCGGTCTTTTACTGCTGTAATTATCCCATTGTCTTCCTCATTGAATTATTGTGAGTCCATTTCATGGATGGTCTCTCCCAGACCAGTATTGTTTACAACAGTTGTAATTGATAGTCGTGGGATTTATTAGGGAGGAGGCCAAGATGACAATAAAAGTCACAGACGCATGGAGAGCCAAATTACAAAAAAATAAAGAAGAATATACTAAATGCTGTCAAAAGAATCTAATAAAATATTAGACCTCTGATTAATCTGGGTTGTCAAAATCATAGTTTAATTAATACAGTTTTGCATTTATTTAAAGGGCCATCTATGCCTGTTCTTTTTAGAGCAACCTATTGTGGATGTAACGAGGAGTCACACCATGATTACTCATTATGTAGAATTTATATATGCATCATTGTTCAGTTAGACTTGCCTTTTTTCAAAGGAAGTCATTAACTGTAGGATTTACCACTGCTATATGGACTTTGACATATAATTTATCTTGGCTGTACATATTTTTGTACTTTGTTTTTTTTTTTCTCATTATCTTTAACCTGGGTCACTTTCTTTCTAGAGGTTCTTCAAAAGACTACACTTCAGAGCTGCATAACAAGTGGCATATTTGAATTGCCTCTTTGAAATTTTTAAGGCAGGGGGAGGTCTTCTCATTTTAGTAGTTTTTTGGGGCGCGTTTTCTGTTTTTATTGGTGTTAGTTTTGAGCTTTTCTATTTGTGATAATTTTTTTAATTCATTGTGTAATTAACATATTTACACATATTTTTAATATTTCCATTATTTTGGTTGTGAACTCATAAAATAAAATATTTGGGGCTTTTTTTTTTTATGTATTAAGCATTATGTTAGATTATTTTATTCAGGAATTATTGACTAATTATCTTTAGTCAATCGTGTCACTGACAATTCTACAGGAAAATTGTAAATATGGCTTACAAATACCAGTTTGCTATGTTTGATGTCTGTAGCTACTAATCGCAAAAAAAACAACACATTTACTACAAAAGTGTCTTACATAAGACAAAACACAGCTTGCATTGAATTATTTCTCTGCGGTAATGTGGTATGTATTATGAAACACAAATTCACCTTGTCTGCCCAATATTTAAATTAGTTTTTTTTATTAAATGACTTGTATAATAACTGTCATAAATATGTTCTACTAATGGAGACCGTAAATATTACTTTATATGAGGAAAGAAAAAGGTTTACATAGTTGAAAAGTATTATAAACCTTCTTTCACACAAGTGGCCAGTGGAGCATATTTTCCTACCAATTTAAACATTTCTAAACCATTGCTGGCCTTTAGGAAAACATTTCCCATAGTAGTCAATGGGTATATTGACTACTATAATGAATGACTATGGAAAGAGAAGCATTTACATGGTTGGTTGGACTTGCTCTTGTTTAGTGTACAATTAGCATCACGGGTACTGATGGTGATAGAAAACTTTTACATGTAGCATCTTATCAGCAGTGGACACATAGCAAATGACCAATCAACTTTTCCTAAATATGCAGAGGCAATTATTTGGCATTTTTCCAATGTTAGTAAATTACAGCACTCAGGAACTGACCCAGAATCATCTCATGAAGGATTGTTACTTTTATTCTTCTCCTTTTTATCAGACTAATGTACATTGGTTTGATTGAAGAATGTCTGCATGAACGGTGAATAAACGTTGCAGTAACTGGAAGTAAGAAAAGTAGGACAAATGCCCACTGGTGTGGCAGCTTAATGACCAGTTTCTGCTCATGTGAATAAATCTTTAGTAATGAGTTTAAGATTTGGCAAACCTTCATAAGCCACATCTATATGAGAGTGTCTCCTGTCCCTAGCTCCTCTTCCAAGTGTTATACTCAACTGTCTTGATCCAGCAAGATATCCCACTCCAGCCCACACATGCACTCTTCAATAGTCTGCCATTTTACTTCTGTCTTTGTATCCATTGAGGATATTCACCTCTATACCTGTAATAGCCACTGTAATGGAGGAAGAAAAGTGATAGTAAATCCCACTTTTTACTTGTGTTCTTATGAGGACCGTTGTCTAAGTGGAGAATCCCCCTCACTTCATGATGCATTTCTGTTATCCATCCTTCTATCTTCCCACAATTCTGAGATAGGAAGGAAAGAGAAAATGTATATAACAAAGATTTATTCCTTTTCTATAAAAAACTAAAAAAAATGGCTATACATATATTTTAGATTGTTTTTTAATCATCTTAATTTGCATGGTGCAAAAAATATTTTGAAGAAATTGTCTACAAAATGTAGTATTAAATATATTCTATTGAAAATTTTGTTGGTTCCATTGAGAGGTATCTTTTACTGAAACTAATGTGTGTTCTTTGAATTCAGAGCGATAACCAGCATTTTGTGTTGCAGTGAAAAGGGTGCATAGTATATATTCACTGTGGAGATACTCATTGTAATTTGCATGCCTTATCAATCCATACCAAAGAAGCAATCTGAACCGTCTGGGGGCATCTGAAAGGGGATAGATAGATATGTCCCATACCAAGATACAGATACTATCAAAATGAATGCAAAGCCCACTGTATAAGACAGCAGACAATAGAGAGATTGATTTGCAGGTGCATAAGAGGTGATGGCATTTGTAACAATGGCTTGTGGGTAAACTGAGGAGGAAGTAGATAACATGATTCATTCAGAACTACAAAGGGCAGGAGAATGCATATCAAGTACCCAACTAAACTACTTTTCTTTATTGCTTTCCTGTGAAAGCACCGATCACACCTTTGCCATGTGGGCATTGCCATCAAAGTTACATCTTTTAAATCTATGCCTTAACTATATATAGGTTCAGGATATTGGATCATAAAACAAAACTATTACTGGAACTATAGAATGTGGATTTTTACACTACTATAACTATGCAATGCTTCCAGTTTGAGCAAATGTGCCATACATTGAGCTTGGATGGACTCGTCTGTGATACATGACATCACTAAAAACTTTATAAAGCTGTTGTATATATAATGCAGATAGTTCCTCAGTATACCTTTTGAATATAGAAGGTCAAACATTACTGCATATGCACATAATGTGCCTTATTGTGCTGCTTTTCTAGAAATGATTGTGTAACATTCACTAAGCTCGTGGAAGTAAGATATGGAGCAATGAAAAAGTACATTTTAGGATGCTGAGCCTCGTTATACTAGTATGTTTTAATGTAGAAATGTTATAGGAGCATTAGCAGGAAAGCAAAAATCATCTACCTACATAGGGCCTTTTTACGAGGAATTCCACATTCATAAATGCCAAATTAAATAGACATTTATAGACATTAAAGAGACAATAAAGACAATTTTTTATGGGGATTTGCTGGATGATTTAAAGGTCTAAGTGCAGCGAAATGAGCTCTGGATAGTTGGTCAGTGTATTTTAGTTGCTGAATTCAAGGTCATGGAAGTGGTTGACCTTGTGGGTTCTGGAAACCGTCCATTGGGTGGAGAGCAAAGGAGGAAATAGAGAGGAGACAAAGTCGCCAGAGGGATTTCTTTTGTGTGGCAGTCTATCAGAGCTACTAAAGTTCCAACACATGTTACTTTCTACAAGTGTGTGTGTGTATTCATACTGTACTTTTATTTTTTATTTTTTTTTTGTATACACATCAATTTTAGGGCAATTTCAATCACTTTTCACAAGCTTTCAACTGCAAAAATGACAAAATGAACAAAGGTAACTGTTTTAGTTGTACAATTTCAGTGGAAAATGTTGGTGGAATGTTGTATTGATCTGTTTGGTCATTTTGTGATTGAATACTTGTTGAAAGTAGTTGAAATAGCTTAATAATTGCTTTGTTTGTGGCCAGTGTTATCGTTTAGGAAATAGCTTAAAAACCTTCGATTTGTGTTTTTTTTTTTTTTTTTCTTATATTTAGTCTTCCCTGTTTCATATTTTTCCCTTTTCTAGCATGCTAAAAAATGCTAACTATATATACCTTATATACCTTTTAGATTTGGTAGTTCTCTATTATTGCGTGTGCTTTTTGTTAAATAACCAGTGGAAATGGCCAACAGGGTGCTGGATGTTGATTTCTGGAAACAGAAAGTTATGATAACACCCACGTGTGATGATAATTCTCAATGATTAAAAGACCTAAAATGCAGTAAATGAATGGGGTGGGCCAGTTCAGGGAGAAAAGGGCTAAATGGTGTTAGACTTCCACCAGCCAAGTAATGTGGCGGGCTCCATCTGACTTGCTGCAGCTTCTGTTGACTATTGAGGCAAATAACTGTATGCAGGGAAATCAGAGTCCGCAATTTTAGTATAGGAGAGAAGCCTGTATACCTGCAAGACTTAATGTAAGGATGAGACACTGTTCCTTTTGCTTTCAACCATTACTTTAGTGTAGATATTACTAGGGCTTTCCTACTACGCCGAGTGTAGATAATGTTTAGTGATCTTTCAAAGTTACTGCTATTACAGGGTCACTATACATGGACACTTTACTTATGCTTAGTATATACTATACTGGCCATCTGTGTCTTAATCAATGTAAATATAGTCAAAACAAAACATTTTTTTATTTTGTAAAGAATTGCGAAGGGGTTAAACAATATCATTTTTTGCCATCTGTCTCTTGTTAGGTAGATTTCTCTTCATTTCCTGTTCTGTATTTACGAGGAAGTCAGAGGCTATCTTTCCAATGTATCTGTCTTGAAACAGTTGCCATGGAAACGTTCCTGTTGGAAAATTTCCTCTGTATTTCTGTTTTAGTGGCAAATCAAAATGTTGGCTGTACCATCACTTTCATTCCTGGTGACATTGGTAACATGTCCTGTAATCAGGACAATTAGAGTGAATCTTCCTAAGTAACAGTGGATTTAACCCCCTACCACTATATCTAAACTTAAAATAAAGTTTTTTCCATGGGCCATCCTTTAATCGTAAGGACATCTGAGAAAATATCTGAAGATTCTTGGTAACCAAGTTCCTGTAATGTCATAATATCCTGACCATCGGCAGTAGAATCAAAGGCCTACTTATCTAGGTTAAGCAAAGCAAGTCCAGTACAGTACATGCAGCTATAATCATCTCAATTGGGGTGCTGGCACTGGATACAATTTATTAGAACATTTTGCTTTTGGTAAAATGCCACATAGAACATAGGACAATATTAATCATTTAATTAAAGGGCATGCTTTTATTTTTATTTTATTTTTATTTTTTTTTTATGGAATAAAATAGGGAAAACTATAGCAGCCTTCGTAGATGTTTCCAAATTAGATAAATACTGAAAACAAATAGTCTTTGGGCCTTTATTCATGTTATGCTATTGGGCAAATTTTATTTTATGAGCAAACCTGGAACTCATCTAAGAACTCCTCATTAAATATATTTGTGTGTGTTATGGAGTCTTAAGAAAATGTTATCAGTCTCCTAAAGGGGCTCAATGTGTGGCCTCTGCTTTCTGTGATGGTGGGTTTTTCCAATGAACAAAGTGCACACCAGTGTGCTTAGTATGATGCAGAGTGCATCATCTATGTCCAAAGAGTGAATGGGGGCGTCAGTAGTTTATTATCAGAAGCTTCTAATGAGAAATTGCTGTGAAGATGCCGATGGGTGAAACCCATCATAGGGAAACTTGAGTTAGATATTCTCCTCTCAGGATTTTTTTTCAAGTTATATTCCTCCAGGTCATGGGTCAAGGCAAGGAGTGAGAGTTTCTAGTTCCCAACTTGGAGTGAGTGGCAAGGGAAAGTTTAATAACCTTAATAATTGAAAGACTGCTACTTTCATCATTACATTGAAGGCACCTGATATTTGTGCAATTGAAACGGAACATTCAAATAGAAAAGATTATTGTTCAACAAGCAGAAGATGTGTGGACACACCTTTTGCACCATAAAGTTTCCTTTGGTAAAACTGATAAAAAGAAGAATTTGACAAAGCCTAATGAAACGGTAAGGACGCTGAATTGATTGGGGTCAAGGAAGAAGCATCAAGGAGAGCTTAACCTGGTGGCCAACCTAAGAGAATAGTTGTCTTTCCCTCTGGCCCTAGAGGCTATGTTATGGTGAGGTTCTGTCAATGGTGGAACATGGACAAACAGGAATTATTCTGAATAGGGAGCACTAAAACTGTGACCCTGAACTGTGTGTAACCCATTTATTGTTGTTAGGGGTGTGATAGGAAGCACTTAGAATACTTGTGAAAGACCTCTCTGCAGTATCATTTTGATACATATACTGTATGTGTGTATTTGTTTTTTTAATTAAAATCAAAGATAAATGCAAAGTTAATTCAAGCTTTGACATTCCTAATCCACATTCAAAACAAGTTTACAATGTATTTCATTGTTTTGGACAGGTAGGAATTCTAATGATGACAGGTCTTCTGCATAGTAAATCTCATCACTTCAGGGTGCCCCAACATTTAACATTCTATGAATACAGGAACACAAGCAGTGACACAACATTGGACACAAGTAACACATGCCGAAAACTAACCCAAATATATTTCTGTCATTTGCATGTTCGTGTTTTTCTTTTTCTAAATCATGTAAATGCTAAGCACATAGCAGTTGTATCAGATAGCAATGAATTATGTGCTTACAATGGTCAATTGATTTGCTGCATGCTTCGAAATATTTTCATGCCAATGTTACTTCCGCTGTGAACAGATGTAGAACTGTGTAATATCCACATGTGAGGAAAGCTTTTCCAAGCACAAAGTGTTAACCATTTCAACACTGACATTCATATTGCACTTCCATTCTCTTACAGTATTCACTGTACTTTTTTTAAAGACTTCTGATTTCCTCTATATACCATATTTGTATTTTTATTTTAAAACTCCCCATGCATTAAGATTTTCCTAGCAATGTATACATTATACATACATATAGTTTGTGTTGGAGGATACCTAAAGGTACAGTCCACCAAATTATTAGATGACTAAAAGTTGTTTTGTTGTAGCTCAGCTAGCAGTCTGAATCATCCTTTCATGAATATAGTGTAGTGTGATTGAGGAAAAGCGGAAACTTGATTGGTTTCTTTGTGAGTTATAAAAGAAAAACCTTTATACTGTAGTAGCTCAAGCATGTCACTTTGAAAATTGAACAGATAACATAGTAATAAGGAAAAGTGAGATACTTGTTATCAGCATCTCTTTTTTTTTGTGCATTGATACCACTGGGCTCTATTAATAAAACGGGGAATCGGACATTCTCTCAAACATTCCCTGGTGGGGTGGGAATCAGTTAATGCCATTGAAACACATGAACCTGGAAGATTTCCCTGAGGGAATGTCTGATTCCCGTTTTTTTTAACGTGTCTAGATTCATGAAGGACTTGTTATGCAGTATCTGTGTCTTCCTACATAAATCGAGCCAATAGTCAATCTGTGAAGCTGGCCTGTTTTATTGGGAGATAGTAGTTCCAGTGATTTACCATTATATGTATTCAGTAGTGGCCACCCACATCCTGACAGCCAGGATGTGGTCGGTTTTGTCTCCACTCCTGACTGGAAGCGGTCATCTGTAAGACTCTCACTGTATTAAATATTAGGTCAGTTGGATGAGCAAAATGGAAAGTATTTTGCTCTCTATGTATTTTTTATGATATTTTGCAGGATGCCTCTGGAAATCTGCATGAGAACTCAGCAAATTGTCTTTTTTCTGCATAGGAAGAGATTATCATATGTAATATTTTTAAAATGCTTTGTAATCACTTCCAGGAACCTTGTTCATTGATCTGAAGGTATATTCTATACCCTTAACAAGATAATTGTGTTGAAATTACAATGCGCAATTTTAGTTTTAAAAACAGCATAACCTATTTTATAAAACCTTAGGCTAGCCTACCCCAACCGGCCCCATATGGAGACACTGACCCTTTCAGAATCAAAATTGTGTCCTCCTTCTATATATCCAATAGTTAAGCGGTATGGGCTTCTATGTGTAAAGATATGCAGATATTCTTATGGATGAAATATATTTATAGAAGCTGTATTAACTGCCCATTGATTTTTATTTTTGTTCAGGCTGTCTTTAGATTTAGATATGCCTGCCAACTGACAGCATAGCTAGGATAGTAACCACATTTTTCTGTACTGCAAGAAATAACCTACCACTGTACAGTGAAGGAGAAATTACAGCAGGAGGAAGTCATCATGTTTCCTGTTACCACATGTGTTTACAGCACAGCCTGATTGGCTAACAGTACTGATCATGGCTCCCCAAGCCTACTGTACTGACAATTACAACCTACTGATATCAGAATAGATTTCAGGTCTATTCACTCATGTCCACTAACATTCAAGACCCTTTATTAGTGTGTAGGCTAGTTGCGATTAACAGTACATTTTTTACAAAAATGTACTGTTAAAGTTTTTTTTCCAGTGTTAAAACTTTGCATAGAAACTTTGTTTCATGCTAAGTCATTGCTGTATTCCGCTGTGTCAATAACCTGGAGTAGCAGTGAAGTTACATCCTCCGAGTGATCAGCTCCTAGGCCCAAGCACTGTCCCAGGAAAGCAGGACACATGCTCCCCCCATACATTGAGGTACCAGGTCTAGTTACCAGTTGTCGGATGAAGGAGGAGTGCAGCCAAGGTGATTATAAGATTTAGGAGAGGGGACGGGGGCCTTTGCATTGACACTTTTATTTTGCCAATTTATGGGCATGTTGGCAGTGTCTCTTTAAGGCCTATATTGATGTTGCCTAAGGTGTTTTTCCACAAAATTACTAGACTGGAAGTCAGCAGTGTGTAAAGTCCCCACATTGGTGCTTTATTTAAATATCCTTAGGATATATTAGATTACATTATATTGAAAGACATCTGAGCGATCAAAGAACAGGATTTAGGGCTCATGTTGGTGGGTATTCATTTCAAGTTATGTGTTTGCTATTCAAACACAAATTAGTGTGTTTGAATGAGAATCACATTGTTTGTCAAGAAAAGGGGGTACATTTGACTTAGATTTGCCAACAGTTCAAACTCACCCCAATAGGACATACTGTACCTAAAGACACAGCACAATACAGCTTCTAAACTGCCATGTGTACTGCTCAATGAAACTACAGTGCGAATTTGCTGGTCTGCATTTGATGTATGTTTGCAATACAAATTGAGCACAGAAAAACACTTGTCAACATTAGCCCTTTCAATTCCTGTTATTTTTTATATAAAATAAACAATAGAGAGAGAATGTACTGAAAACTTCCCCTTCAAAGTTACCTTACTGTTGGCAGTTTGATATAAATGTAGTGTGCTTAGTTCTGTTTGCTGCATATGTCTTTATTTTCTGGAAACATTGTTGAGAATGAATTTTGATAGCAAAATCATTTTCAATATGTTCCTCTATATTTCTTGCATCTTTTACCATCACTGATCTTTTTTTTCTTCATATTTTTGTGACACATCAGGATCGACATTGATACTTTAAAAGGATACTGTACACTATCATTTTTCCTAATACAAAGGAATTTCATGTTATCTCAAATGCCACTGAGCTTTATAAAATTGTTTTAGATGTCCAATCTAGGCATTACAACCAGAAATGACCTCTTGTAGTTGTGTGTTGTGTGTTGTATGTTGATGAAAACCCACAAAAGTGTTGTAAGTGATGTAAGATCAGCTAACAAAAAACTCAGTCCTAAACTGAACTTTCAAACATAAAAATAGCATTTTCTTTCTTAAAAAAACAGAAATCTAAACATACTTTTTCACAACTTCAGACATAGAAATTTAATGCTATCTTTCAACAAGATCTGCATTTGATATAGTTAAATCCTACGACATCTTACACAGTGTTCTTTTATAGATCTCCATTCCTTCTGATTGAAGTGTTATACAGGTGCCTTGGCTTTAGTATATATCCTGGTCAGTAACATAAAGCTATTCCATTTTCAGAGATAATATACATGAATCTTTTACAATTTCTACATTGTGCCCTAGATACAATATTTACGTATACACAGTAACATGCATGCCTCCCTCCCAATATGACTGGGACTTGCTGCAGGGCAGTGAGTTCTGAATTTTAGGGAAGCACTGGAAGTCACTTGTCCCCTTTTAAATATATGAAAATGTCAAGTATTTCTTATGGGGTCAGGCAGTAGAGGAAAATATTGAGAGTTGGATGCTTAAAATCTGCTATGTGAATCTCCTATTTTGTTACAAACATCCTCTATAGCAATACATTTTTTATTGTGCAACAACCAGATTTTATATTACTGCAGTCCAATCAGATAATGTGTATGTGCAGCCAAAACCTCTTTTTTTTGGATGGAATTTCCATAATATTCATCCCTACTGTAGTGATATGATGCCTGCAAGCTCCCTTGTTGATGCCAACATCTTTTCGTCTGGTTTCTTCTGGGAGTAGAGTCTTGATTTGCCAGCACAAGATGATATGAGCAAACACTAATGAATTAATCCGGCAGATGCTGGAATTGTACACCACAAAAACAATTGTGTACAGCATAAATAAAATTGTGGGGGGAACCATAGGAAAAAGATAGATATGGCAAGAGAGATTTGAATAGTATATATTAAGTATATTAAATATTTTATATTAATTATATATTAAAGTATATATTAATACACGTTAATAGTATAAGTATTTTTTTCTGTCTCATTTAGATGAAATCCCTTCACTTTATGTCCCAGGCATAGAAGCAATGAGAGAAAATTTATACAAAAAGAATTACCTTCTTAAAGTCATTAGTGGAGCAGGTGCCATGTGGAAAGAATATTTTTCTTATTCCTATTTTGGTAGAAATTGCACAGGAGTTCTGATCCTTCCTTGCTCCATTCAACACTTAAGATTCTTATTATGAATTATACCATTGCTGCACAGTGTTTAATAAGCCTAGTAGTGTCACATAGCATAATTCTTTGAGATAAAGCCAAACAATTGGTGCCCGTCTACATATAGGCACTGCTTATTTACTTAAATGTGCTGTCTCCACACCAAGCTCATAAAAAAGGCAAATCCCATTTGTGGCAGTACCCTACACAGCAATGCCCTAAAAAGAAAAAATGGAGCACCATTAGGAATGAATAGCACTGTATGACCAAACCTGCAGCCTATAAATAAGGGTAAATGGGTCCTTAAACATATATGACGTCCTGGTTTTATTTATTTTTGTATTTCTAGCCTGTTGGGCCATCAGATGTTTTTGATGGTACACATTTTTAAATATGCTGCACTTCACTGCATTTAAATTAAAGCCATGTTTAGTATAATTCTTGCATAACATATTATTCTTGTCTAATTCAAGGAGACATAAACTAATGAAGAATAAATAAATCCTAGTTCACCGTAATTAGATTTATAGATGGCAGATATGTTTCCTGTGCAGTTTTCTTGAACAATAAGTAATACATATAATTCAATAATAGATGTGTGTTTTATAGATAATGTTAAAGCGGGAGCTCAATCACTAAGTTGATTTGAGGAATGCAGATATAAAAGAGTTTAAAGCTACACCCAAGCGAACAGCTAAATACACAATATGTGGCATTCTATATACCTACAATGTTTGTCTAATGCTACAAGACAAGAAAACATAGTGGTGATTTTTATTTTCTGCAGTTAGGCATGGACAACTGCACACCCATAGCCCCCTTTATTAGACAAAGAAGGAGAAACGGTACACTTATCAGATAATCCTTTTCTCTTTCTGCCATTATGTTTCTTGTTTGCTCTTTGGGAGAAATGGGCTAGATCAGGGGTCTGCAACCTGTGGCTCTGGAGGCGGTACAGGTGACCAAAATAGAGGTGCAAGTGGGGGACACTTATGGCTAACACCACCTACAATTGATCGCTAAGGCATCGTCAGAAAATAAAGAACTCTGCCCATCAAAATAATCTACCCTGTTACACATTGCTGGAGGCTTCTAGCACCTGAACCCCAA
Source organism: Pyxicephalus adspersus (assembly GCF_032062135.1). Classification (NCBI taxonomy): domain Eukaryota; kingdom Metazoa; phylum Chordata; class Amphibia; order Anura; family Pyxicephalidae; genus Pyxicephalus; species Pyxicephalus adspersus. Next base: position 49,134,063 of record NC_092861.1, read on the forward strand.
TTACTCAAGATTGGGGGGTACAGGTGAACAAAATTAAAGCTGCAAATGAGGGACACCTGTGGCTAACACCCCTTAAAATTTCATCGCTAAGGCATCGTCAGAACATAAAGAACTCTGCCCATCAAAAAAATCTACCCTGTTACGTTAGAAGCCTCCAGCTTCTAATGTAACAGGATGATAGGTTACAAGCTGGAGGCTTCTAGGGGCATAGTTCAGTGTTAAATTTATTTCAAAGTAGGCCTACACATGCACACTTGTTGTAACAGGTAAAATTAAAAAAATATTAAAACTTTTAAAAGTTTATAAACTGTGTTATGTTTTGCGGCTCCAGACTATTTTTCTTTAGTGGAAGAGGAAGCAAAATGGCTCTTTTGATAGTAAAGGTTGCTGACCCCTGGGCTAGATGATGCTGAAAAACCTCTAGTGAGGCTGTACCTGACCTACTGCATCTTCTGATGTATATTGTGAGAACACAAGAGAGGAGCTTGCACAGCTGTATAGGACTGATTGTAAACCATGCAGGTGAGGTCTGGAAGTCTGCCTAAATTATCAGGCTGCATTCACATTTGCGCAGTCCAGCACTACACACGTTGCAGCTCGCATACTGCATGGTAATATGTGTAACCCATGTTGGAGCACTCCTTCAATGCGCCTTACTGCTGGACATGTAAAGAGTGACAGTTGATATTTTTCATGACTATCCACTAAGGAAATAAAACCTTCTATACAAAGCATGCTATGTACACAATATTGTCAAATATAATGATTTGCTACATACAATATAAGTTGGGAGGATGTATATATAATCTTTTACTAAATATTTTGTATATGTTTTTATAATAATTTTGTTTTTAAACTTCACTAATTTTCTAAATTTAGTTCTCTCAAAGGAATTAAAGGCAGCATTTGTTTCTTCTTCTACTCCCACCCACACAGCAGCAGCAAAACCTGCCTGCATCAACTGACTACATCCTAATACATATGTTTCTATGAGGTCCAATCTGTTTATAAGCAGTATGCAATATGTTTAGGAAAAGCAGCTGTGGACATAGAAGATTAGTTCATCTGTAAATCGGTGCATCCATCCTGTTTAAGCATTTACTTCTGTGTCCCCATTGCATTAAAAATATTTGACATTTGCTATGTCAAGGCAATAATTCATTAGTCATTTTCCCTTGCAATACAACTGCCTAGAATGTAACACGTGTGATTTTACTCTGCTGCAGAGACAAAGCGACAGTTTCCAGACTATTTGTTGCTAGATCAAGCAGCTGTGTACATTCTTCGTAGTTTGGGTCATGTCTCAGAATATTTTCCACAAGAGCAGGCATTGCTACCTAGCTAGCCATGGCTCAGCCTTGTCTTTCATCCCAACAGGCCTGGCATAGAGTTTTCATTTCATAAACATTTATTCTCATTGCTTTTAACAACTGTTCCTCATCTGTGGTCATTCTGTAACAGGCTGGTTTGATAGAATGGACCCAATGTACTTTACTGCCATTAGCCAAACCTCATACCGTGACACATGAATCGAGTTACAGGTCTTTGAACTGTTTATTTGCTGTACTGTTCTATGTTTATTGCTACAAGGCAATTGTAGCGCACTTAAACAATTAAAATAAAATACACTCTTGAAGAATAGAATGTATTGTTTCAAAGTTTATTAAACAGCGTACTGTTTCTTATAGTTTTTTTTTTTATAGAGACACTGTCATGAACAAAAAACAAAACAAAAAACAGCATTGTAAAATACTTAATGTAAGCGTGTAGAATAATTCCAATCTTCATTCCTTTGCACAGTCAGAACCACATTTAGAACTATCGGCAACCAAGGAAGTGCAGATATCAGTGGGCTACAGCTCCCTACTGCATGTCGTGGGTAATCCATGGCTGCTACATCACCAGCATGTCCCTTTAGAGCTGCAATAGTTTTGTAGCAGCTCTTTTTGGTCCTTTTTGGTCCTTTTTTCCATCATAGTAGTGTCAGATTAGTGAAGGCTAGATTTAATCCGACAGGTTTGAGTTATTATACATTATTTTTTAATAGTGTTGTGCTGTCATTACAGAGCTATAGGAATTAAAGCAGAGCACCAACTAAATATCTTGCAAAGTTTTGGATTGAGTGGCAGAGGACCTTCTAGATATGTCCCAGTTAGATACAACCACCGTCTATGTTTTATTGTATGTCATGATAGGCTATACATAAAAGTACTACATTATTGTATAATCATTATTCTTTTCTTTTTGGCTTTTTTAGGAAGGCAGCTGAGAGAAAATTCTCCATGAATGTACGTCACAATGATGATGACCGACCAAATCCCAGTGGAACTGCCACCCTTACTGAATGGGGAGGTAGCCATGATGCCGCATATAGTAAATGGAGATGGGTCACAGCAGGTTGGTTACATTAGTTTCAATGTACATAATATTAACATTGCTAGGAGAGGAAAGTCTGCATATGTCACCTAAACCATCGTTGGTTAGGTGTTTGTTTTATGCTCCCACCAAAAGGTGTAAGTTATTTGATTATATATGAGGACATACATTTAAAACCCACTAATTTACCCCAATTTTTATCTGTTTAAAGACCATACAGGTACAGTATAATACATCTTGATTGAGCATCGATTTAAAGCTCTTAAAGCAGAACTAAAGCCTCGACAATTACTTATTTAGCTGTGCTGGACTGACATAACTCCCCTTCAGGCATGTGTTAGTTCATCCACCCCCAGCACAAGCAAGGAAAGTTGGGTTTGCCGGGTTCCTTGGCAAACCACATTTTTCTTTTATTAAACTGCTTAGGCCCATCTACTTTGCCATCTTCACAAAATGTTTGCAAACCCAAAAAAAGATCTTGGAGGGCTGATCATTAGCTACCATGTCAATAAAAGACTGACTACATATTGTTATGTACAGCAAAACATCTCCATATAACAATTAAAATCCTAAAAGGGCCAATCAGCCACACTTATGATATTCCTAAACTGAACACTATTCAACCATATAAACCAAGCTCTTACACCAATTAAACACTTTTATTTTACATACTTTGTGTTCTGAAGACTTTTTTGTGCTACTACTATGCAGGTTGCACCACCAGAATAAACTTCTTTCCCTATAGACATTGTCAAGGGGATATTAATCTACCACAATGATGACATCTCTTCACTTGGTGTAGGCTCTATACATGTGTATATAGCCCAGCCTTTGGTTCTGATATTCTATTATTTTGTAAGAACATTTTTATTCACACTTTGTTTTTTAATTTACTATAGTAACAAGTCATTGATGCATCTTGCTGAATATTCTTTTTTGTATTTATCGTGGATGCAACAAAATTTTCCATTTGAGAAAATGTGGGATTTTTATTTCTTTTGTTTAATCGGCCCTTTGTTCATTTTTTTTTCATAACCACAATATCAAATAATAATTTTATGGTTGTTCAATCCCATGCTGTTTAAAACATAAACCATTTAAATGAATACCTTCACAATATGAAACTACATTGCAGTGGTCATATCATATTAAAATGTGATCATTGTTTCCTTTTTGGAGTTTCTCTTCCCCTCTCTTGTACATGGGTTAAATACAGTATAAAATATAAAAACCTTTAATAACAGAATTGTATAATATATAACAGATGTCACAGAGGACTCCTTCATTTAGAAAAAGCTAGGAAGCTTTTGGAAGATGCTGCAGATCAGAGACTGGAGAAAGTACAGCATTTTCTCATGTGTGTGTTTACTTTGGCTCTCTTTTTAATGGAGACTTTTCTCATATTTATAAAATTGTATTTTTCTTGCAATAAACCTTAACAATTTTATGACTTAAATATGTTGTTAAATATTTTGTTTTAGTCTGCTTGTGGAAAAATGTATTTGTCTAGAAAAGAATTGGAGTTTCTAAAGCAGGATCATGGGTCAAAGTGTTTTGCTTGTTGGTGGAATAGTATACTTTATACTTAAACTTCCCTTACCCTAGCCCTGTACACCTAGAATCCGACTGCCAGCAAAATAGGGCACCTAGACATCAGGATGAACTTTTTTAAGCCAAAGTACAGCCTAGTGTGGCTTAGAGTCCTCAGGGTGGGCCAAACAAACCAGTATTACTATTGCCAGATGCACTTATTGTGTGCTATGCTACCAGTATTGTGATAGGTAGGCAGCAGTCCCACTTTTTAGGACATAAATAATATTTGGGGCTTATCTAACATACATGCAAACATGTGAGTTGATGCCCGGCATGCCTTTATGCCATGGTTGACTTTTAGTCTAGCTAAATTTGCTTTTGTTAAATTTCAGTGTGCTACCCTTCAGCGCTAACTTCACAGCAGTGATTAGCTGCCCAGCCCTGTAAGCGTGGTATCTTTATACTGCATAAATAAAATAAACATTAACATGACTAGAGAGCAATGCTCTGCAAGTTGAGACAGCTGCTTGGAAGGTTTGAAACTAGCTGCTTGGAGCAATTCACACTGTACAATACGTGGTATTAAATGATAACATGGAAAAAAAGAAATGACCTAAGTGCAGTTTATATGAAATAAAATTTCACATGAATAGACATTTAAAGATGAAACTCCATAGATCACAGTACCAGGGAGCTGTTCTGGACAGCCGTGTAATCATTGAAGTGCTGGATGGTGATAGTTTGAGTGAGTTTGTTTTGATGAATGTTCACGTCTCACTGCAAAAGCTATTTCCTCCTGACCTAAGAACTATTTATATTGGAGGTATAAAATGAAATTGTCTGTCTCTACATCATCTGTTTCTTATCCAAGAAATATAAAATACTACATAGGTTGAGGAATGATAATACGCACATACATATAAATTTCATTGTAATACGAAGCCTACATTATGTAATGCATTTCATGCCAATAAATCATCTTGTGACACATAAAGCTGAAGGAGAAAAAGCCTTTAGATTCCGGCAACTTGGGCTGTAATGGAGCTTCAACTTTTATCTCTGCTGTGCATTTTCTAAAAGAAATGCAATCCAAAGGAAGATGCGATATACTTTGCTGTTACACATGATTTTGTAGCATCCCTCAATTTCAAACCACATTGTCTAGTAACATACTGTCCAGGTGGCACATACAGCTACCCCCCCCCCCCCCCCCACAGCTCTATACAGAAAAACCTCAACATCTGCATATATATTTAAATACGCATGTTTTTAGTTCCCTATGTCTCTGGATCTTATGGAAGGTAAATTTGTTTATTTTGTCATATGCTCAGTTTAAATTGGATACGTTTGTGAAAGATTTACTATCCGAATCCTATGCCTGGTATTTTCACAGTAGGCGTTGCATTTGCATGATGCCCTGGCTCTAATTTTGCATCAAGGATTTTTTACATACTCCTGTATTTTAGCAACGTGTCAGTTTTATAGAGCTGTAATAACCTTTTTTTTTTTGTAGTATCTTGAGGAACATGAACGAATGACAGTGGATTGTGTAGTAATTTAGGGACATGGTTCATAAAGCAGAGCAGGTATCAGAGAACATTCTCTAAATTTACTTGTAGCCTACATAGCGTTTTCTCTTCTTTTTCTGCATCAACAAGGGCAGAGTGACCTGCAACACACTGAAGATGTGAGAGGTAGGAGCCACAGATAATAAACAGTGTGCTGTTTTATGCAGTTTTTTTCCCTTTTATTAGACATGGAAAGCCACTATTACATTTGGAATGTTGATTTTTTTTTATTTATTTATTTTAAAGGCAAGTACTGCCAGAAAGCCCATTTGTAGAATCTTTATTTCCACAATGTACAGTTGATGTTTCAGACCAAACACTTCAGATTTCTCAAGTAGCTTGTTCTTTGATCCAACACTGTGCTTGTGATAAAAGAAGTCACTTGAAAATAAGTTGCTATTGTCCTTCATATTATATTTGCTTTTATGTATGCAATTAGAGGCTGAGGCATAACCTTACCAGCAACATAAACCTGTATGAAGAAGTAACTGTAACTGGCCAATAGCTCTGGGCATCAAGTACTAATGAGAACTGGGTTTGTGTTTCAATTGCCACTGATAACCTGGCTAGATTAATTGACTGTACAATGTGTGTTTTATCTTTGTACCTGTCAAAAGAGTGGGGAACTGGGGAATCGATTATCACTTTGTTTAAAACTTAATTTGTGTTGCAATGCAGGATTGCTAATTAAAATACATTTTCATTTTATGGTATTAAATTTATGGAAGAAAGTGCAGTATTTTTAAAATATTGACAGCGGTCACCTTGTGAATGCTACTTGAAGTGGCAGATGTGTATTTTACCTGAGTTTGCAAACTGCTGCTAGTAGGCTTGCCAAGAAAGACAGTCATAAAGATGTGTCCTGTCCCTATCAGCGTGTTATACAGACAGAGCTTCACCTCTGGTGCTGTTGACCTAGACGATCTGGTGCTTTCAGTTTATTTTATAGATAAACTAGCAACTCTCATCTTGACAATGATGCCTGCACTTTTCTGTTTCAATCACAACACTAGATCCATTCCAGGATTGCTGGATCCCCCAGCTTCCCTGTTGAAAGTGTATTCTCTCCAGCCTTGGAGAGCTTTAACAAATCAGGCCAGTTATTTTGGCTTAAACTATTACTAGTCGAAATGTCTCAGTTACACTGAACTGGAATGTTACAAGTAGAAAATATCTGTGTATTACAAAAAAGAGATTGTAATAGTGTAATAGACAAAAAAGTGTATTGATATTTTTAAATCTAAAGGAAGGATGAACGCTGATGTATTGTTCAGTTCACTTTTGCCTCTTGGTACTTTCCAAAATCGTTTCTTCCTTGGGGCTGGGAAGTCACACAACATAACAGTACTTTTCTCCACCCTTTCCAAAATGCAAAAAACATCTCTGAAGTTAAAATGTAACTCCAGCCATTTAGATTCAGGGGAAGAGATAACATTTTTTTTCGAGTTTTTATTTTTGTTAGCTCATTGAGTGGATTATTCCTTCATTTTTGTGCCTGTGAGACTTGCACAAAAAATAAGGGTTGCCTGGCATCACATTTTTTATACATAGAGGAACTATTCTCAAAGCCTCTTTACCTTTAATTCCTTCGGGCAGACCGATCACTCTGGGCTTGTACAGCATCTGGTCCTGCGCCGTCCCGACTAGCGTCCTGGAGCCGGGGGCCGCCATCTTCGTCTTCTCTTCAGGGTTCTTCATCCTACGTCACCCGATCTCGCGCCTGGGTCATGCGTGATATCTGCAAATTTTCCTCTTTCAGCAAAAAGGTTTCTTCTGCACAGAGGCTCCATTCCTTCTCTGACCTAATAAAAATGAAATAAAAGATTTTGTCCTAACTTGGTCTTTAAGTCTGAATGGGAGGAACAGTAGTGCATGAAGATGCATTGTGGTGCGCTGCAACTTATTTGTGTGTCAGATTTCTATTGCTTTGAAGTCCCATTAAAAATTAACATGATGTGCTAATAACATGATGTGCTAATTCACTGAACATGCATTGCAGTAACTCTTGATATCACAATGCACGGCACTAAAAGTAGTTATGGGTTACCGTGTTGTACAGAAAAGTAATGAACCCTACATTCTCACTTTAAGTGACTCATCTTGTATGAGGTAAGTATTGGGACTGTAGCTGCAACATTTCTTGTCATCTCATTATCAAATGAAACCATTACCTACAGTAATCTTTGTGGGAAGATCAGCAGTCTGGTTTATGTACATCAGGAAGATGAAATCAACAAGCCTTTGGCTTGTATGACTTAGGTCGATGATTTCAGAAATATTTTTACCTCTGGCTTGTGAGACACTGGATTTATTAGGATTATAGAACCCATCTTTAACATGAAATTATATTGAATAATCTAACAACATGCATAGCATAGCCAGACAGAAGCAATAGGGCTCATTTATTAGAGATTGCATTAAAGTATTATCGTACCTTTTTAACAATAAAACATGGAAAGTATAGGAGTAAGGAGGAACACACAGACTACTATGGTTCAATCGCAATTGGCTACTGGTAGCTACTGGTTGATAGAGCAAATCTATATCCCATTTTAAAGTATCCACTGTGCATAATAGATAGCTATTCCATTATCATATCTAAAACAACAATTTTACAAATCAACTGGAGATAAAATTATGGTGGTAAAGACCTATAGGCTGAATTATTTTTCCTTCACTTCAACCACCACCATCACTTCTCTATACAATATTCCATTTCTGTAATGCCTCTTTTAGGCAGAGATCTGAGCAGCAGCCTGTTTGGCTTCTAGTGCACCCCATTTCTTTCCTTACATATCTGCTGCTTTGACACCAAGACTTAGTTCACCTAAAACACATTTCAATATTTTATTGACAGTTTCAGAAAAATCCCAACAAGTTACAAAAAAAAATCAATGAAAATTCTAGAAGTAAGGAATAGTAAAAAGAACAAGGACCCAGTTCAGTTTGTTCCAGATTTGTTTTTGCTGAAGATCTCTAACTAGTAATAAGACTTGGTTTAGGTTGAAGTTTATTTTATTTTATCTTCATTAGTTCTCTCTACTCATCATGCCTGTAAAATTTTTGAAAAAAAAAAACAGGTTTTCATGACATACCTAATTTTATACCTAGTGACATAATTTGCTCTTTATGATGCAGACAGATTAGAACTGGTGAGAAGGTGTGACAGGTGCTGTACAAAGCTTCCTGAACACAGAAAGCTATAGTAACATGTAAATGCTGTACCTTGGTTACTGAAAGAAGTCCAATAAATCCAGGGACTATGAGGCTGGAGAGGTAAGGGCTAGATGATGCTGGATTTATCGGAAAATGATGCAGGCTTATTCTATCTACCGTGTTTCCCCGAAAATAAGACACTGTTTTATATTAATTTTTTCTCCAAGAAATGCCCTAGGGCTTATTTTCAGGTAGGGCTTATATTTTGAGAAGAACAACAAACCGCATTTATTCTTTAACAAAAAAATTAACATGTATTTCAAATGTTATTACATTCTGGAACATCAAGGGGGAACCCCCAACTCACCAATCAGTCCTGCACCACCGTGATCACTGTATCGTTGGTGCTCTGGAAGAGAGATGGGACAGCCTTATCCGCGCTGTTCTCCCTTCACTCCCCCCACCACGATCAGTTCTGCACTGCCGGGTACACTGTGCCGGCGGTGCCCTGGAGGAGAGGTGTGGCATCCTCCGCGTCCTCCCTTTTCTCCTCCCCCCACCACGATCATTTGTGCAGCGTCGTATTACCGGTAACGGAGAAGGAGAGATGTGACAGGCTCAGTCTGCCCTCCCTTCACATCTCTCTCTACAATCATCAGCTCTGCACCTGGAGAAGTGATGGGTTGTGTGAGCCTGGAATACCGCTACGTAATGTAGTGATGTTGTGACAGTCCTGCGCTAGTGTGACAGTCTGTGATGTCCTTTACTTCCTCCCCCACCACTATGTACAGTATGTGCTGAAGATATTCTAAGGTATTAAGATAGGGCTTACTTTAGGGGTAGGGCTTATATTTCGAGCTTGCTCGAAAACAGCCAAAAATCCTGCTAGGGCTTACTTTCTGGGGGTGTCTTATTTTCGGGGAAACACGGTAGCTGTAGCTCCTAATACACATTGTGGGAAGCTGACATTATGCAGTAAATCAGAGTAAGCCATTTCAGTTAAGCAATCCTAACTGTGCAAGGCTGAAAGTAAGGCCGCATATACATGTCCATCTTTTGTCACTGTAAACGACAGATGAATAAATAATTGCTGTACAAACAGCGCTGTTCTGTTCTATGGAGGGGGTTGGAAGTTGGGGTGGGTCAGCAAGTGGCACCCCACTGTGCTCTTCTCTATTGAGTTGTAGTGTAGTCCTTTATCGTCAGTCATCCACCGTTTTTTCAGGACATACACGGTGTACATCTTTAAAAATGTACACTTGTTTCATTTAAAAGTACATTGTGCTATGCATAGAATTCCTACTTGCAGCAATTGTTGTCTTTTTACCTGCTTGGAAGTCAGCCTTTATTTAGGAATCTGGGCAGAGACTGGGGTATGAGTTTGCAGATTTGGATGCGTGAGTATATAGGATATTCTTCTCTCCTTTACAGTGTTAACGTGGCTTGGAAAAAGATGTTTCCTGACTTTCTGGCAAAGGTCTGCTTGAGTGTTTTCCAGCTGGCTAATGTAATACAGAGAACAGCTTTGTGCAGGGTAGACATGTATGATGTGACCTGGATCTATTGCAAAAGTGGTTGAGAATACTTTGTGGTGCACTGAAACAAGCATGTTCAAAACTTTGGCTTTCACTGCTACTATGCAGTGATCTACCCTGTGAAAATACACAAAGATCCTCCTATACACACACTGATATATATATATATATATATATATATATATATATAAAAAATTTTTCTGTAACCATCAAATATAATTAGGAGGGTACTGCAAAAACAAAAGTGTTAGATGATGTTGGTTACCTGTCAGCCAGGAAGTGGGACAAGCTCTTTCTGATTTGCCTTAGCTGCTAAGAAAGAAGCTCACAGTGTGCAGGTAAAACACAGTAAGCAATTTTAGTACAGTAGAAAAGCCTACTGTGCAAGACCATAGGTAAGACTGGAGTAGAGATTTAAATTAAAATTGTTTTCCCAGGGGTTTGGTAAAAGCTCCAGTATGTTCAATAAAACCACAGCTACCCCAGTATGAAAATAAAATTCCTCCTACGAGAAGTCAGCCCTGGCTCTCAGGATTTGTTTACATGAAGCTGTGTGGTTACCACTTCACAATCACACAAAACTGAAGGTTTGCACCAAGCAACATTTGACCTATGCAGCATTCATCGGGGCAGTAGGGTACAGTTGACGAACGTCTGTCAACCAGCCATCAAAACAGCCTCTGGAGGCTCATTCATTTTAAACAACCAACACAATGGCTGATGGGCAGCTGGCAAGCTGTCAAGTGCCTGGAAACCACAGCAAAGCCATTTTACAAAACAAGCCCTTAAGGAAAATAAACAATCATATGCTGAGGACTACAGAAATTTGTAAACATTGGGCTAGAGGTCAAAATGGAACTAAGAATCTATATAGTTAAATAAATGCATCCCTAATCATATATGAAGCATTGATAAATAAACAGTTACTTACTTTATTTTACAGTTGCTAAAAGTGAATATACTAAATACAAAAAAACAAAAACAATGTGAAATGTTGATTTGTTTCTATTTCTAACGTTTGTATTTATATTTAAAATGATGGTTTTACATCTTTGACTTACAATATTTTAAAATCTAGTAAGAGGCAGTCTTTTGTGTGCATATAAATAGAGCTGGCTTGCTCTCTTGAAGTGGGAAACATTTTTAAATTATATTTCTGTCACTGGAAAAAGCTTTTGTGATAGCTTCTAGTGACACCAGAAGTTCTGTACTATGGAGACAGGAGAAGGGAGTATGAGCAGAAGACCTCTATAGGAAATGACAGCAATTGTCCCCATTAAGTCATTTAGCGATCTGCCATTGCGGATCATGAAAGGACGTGAGGGTACCAATGTACACATGCTAGACTTTTTTCCAAGATGATCATGATTGTTTCGGGCAACCGTTGTCTACAGCAGCGGTCGCCAACTGGTGGTCTGCGGACCGCTTGGGGGACACACCGGCCAGTGCCCTGGACCATGTCCCCGGTACTAATTGCAGGCTCAGGGAAGTGGGTTGGTTGTGTCTCTGGAGAAAAGGAGAGTGGGTGGGTTATGGCATCATGACATCACTATGGGGAAAGTTACTTCCCCTTTGAGTGACCCCCAGCTCCCCGCACATGCGCGGTCCGGGCCGGTAAATTTAGTGGTCCGTTGGTCCGAAAACATTAGCGACCACTGGTGTGTGTGTTTCAGGCTGGAGGTTAGGTTGTGATGCAGGTAAAGCTTCCTCAAGCCATCAAACTGCTGCTCTGGGGTAACATCTACCTGTGGCTGCCCAATAGCGAATAAATAGGGGGGGCAGTGAGCTGTTTACTACCACTCACGGTCAACTGTCCAATCTGCAAACTGGTTCTTTAAGGAACAGCGCAGCAGTGTGAATCTCTTGCTCCTGCCACAGGTGTGAACCTGCACTTAGTGTATATTGAAATATGCCTTTATGTCCAATAGCAGCTCCCCAGTGACTGTTTATTACAGCTATATATAGTTTATGAACCTTTTGTTTGGCGCTGCAGAACTTTTCCAGCATTCGCCACCCCCCCCACAGTTCATGCCAACTCCTTGCAGTGCGATGTGGTGAACATTAAGAATAGTAAGACTATTGCAGCTGAACATTTTTTTTTTAATGAATAGTTTGAATGACAGTAATTCTACACTGCCTTTTTGTCATTGGAAACACCCAGGAAAATAGATAAAAATAATGAAGAGAAGTGCTGATGGTAATGCAGCAGTTCAATAATCAGATTAGTTAACTTCATGTTTGTGCCTGCTTTACTTTGACTTTTTCCTTCCATTTGCACTATGTACACTGTTTCTTGTGGACAACTGAATTAAATGGGGGATGTTAGTGTATGAAGTAATGCAGTTTCCTAGTAGAGAAGACACCAGATGTTATATTGTTCTAAACCTCTTTTATCTTATTTTGACAGGTCATTCTAGTTCAGGTTAACCCAGGAGAAACCTTCACAATACGAGCAGAGGACGGAACACTGCAGTGCATTCAAGGTAAGGAAAACTGACGTCTGTGCTAGGCTGGAGCTGCAAAGCTTTTCTCACACTAGTCCGTTCATATGTGACACTGAAGCCTCTAAATCCCTCACTGTGGTTTCTGGGGCCTGGGAGCATGATTCAGTCAGCCTTTCAGAGGGTTTATGTTTCTTCACTTTATAGGGAATAAATAAATGGGTTTATTTAGGTTAAAAAATCAGTAGTCCTTTTGCAGCATGTTCTAACTCAGTGTGTCTGACAGGGGTATGCAAGGCCAACCATTAAATTTGTTTATGTGCCCTTAGTCATCTAACCAGACTATATTTAATCAGACCTCTCATAATGCCAGTAATCATACAGTTTAATCACTAAACCATATTGAGAAAGCAGCATTTTGTTTTTGTTTTTTCATAAAAAGGAATTGCAGGACCTACATGGGTGCCTAAAATCAAAAAGATTAGGGGAGTGAAAGAAGCAGCATTCTATTTACTAGTAAACCCCCTGGTTCAAGGGCTGCCAGATGAAATGTATTTAAAATAGTTTAGGGAGAGAGCACCACACAAATATAGTCAGTCTAATGCTAGTTTATTATTTGAAAAGTATACTACAAGACATATTAGGGCTTTATTTAACAGATAACATTTTAAGATCAATGTCTTACCGAAACAACAAAAATTAGGTATTTTGCAAAGAAGGCATGCTTTTTATAGTTGAGGATAGAGCCCTGATGGGGGGGCGCGGGGGGGTTGGGGGGGGGCGAAACGAGTGAGATGATGTCTTGTAAAAGAATATAAAACTTATAAAAATGTGTTAATGCATTGACATTATCAGGTCAGGTACTCCCTCTCTATAACTATTTTAAACATATTAGTGATTTCTAGGGACAGGTATTTTTCCAGGAAATGTTGTTTTGCATACTGAAACACTGTAGTATTTCAAGATTAAAATGTAGTCATTTTCAAACGTATATTTTTAGTAATGTAGCAAAGGAGTTAAGCAGCCATTGGTTGGTGACTGTAGTAGTCTTACTATTACCATGTCCAAGGTGTGTAAAGGTACACAAAGCTCTCCATTTTTAATACATACATGGACAGTGAAAAGGTCCACCAGCATATTACTCATGCCAACTCAGAACAACTTGATTAAAAAAAATGGGATGGGAGACAACAGGACAACTTATTAAAAGTGGAAAAAGCACACTATCTGGCAGCAAGAAAAGCAGACAGTTACAGCTCTTTGCTAAAAGCGTAAGGGACCCTTTTTACACATCTGAAGCTTTTCAGTTTCATAACTTTGTTATTTGTCATCACAAATCTATCTTTATAAATAGAATTGTAAATTAGCAGTCTAAGGCACATCTTGGAGTATTCATTTACCGTTTTAGCGCCTATTTTCACACACTCCCTATTTTTTCTCAGGCTTCAATGAAATACTTGGTCAGTTCATATCAGAGTCTGTCCTCGAGGTGGTTTTTCTCTATTAACCTTGATACAAAAAACGTTTTAGTTAGCAAAAGTTTAGCGTTTGGTTGGTGTATTGACTACTCCCAAGCACATGTCAGCTGGAGATAATATCATATTTTTACATTTGCCAAAACCATTATTTGGTTTTTATAAACTACCCTGTCTGTGCTTGTCTCAACTGAAGCCCAAACATTCACCAAGTAATTGTTAGTTAACCAATGGAAACCAATGGAAACCCTTCAATATTTTGTATATTATTTGAGACGTGTCATGTACTTTTTTTTTATCAACAATGTATCTGAATATTTATTAAAAAAAGATTCTCACACAAACATGTTTTCACATATTGGATCTAATTTCTTTTCTATGTTTTCTAACATGTTTTCTGTTGCTAAGAAAAATAATACATGTGGTATAGGTAATTTTTAAGGGGCTGTACAGTACACAAAAATTGTATTGTATTTGTATTGTAGAGGGGCTGTAATGGTCTCCAGCATATTACTAGGTATGATTCTCTCCTGAACCATGTCCCCAGTCTTCCCTTGCGGGATTGTCAGGGGCTGCACTTAAGGCCTCCTAATGACCATCAATAATGTACCCCTTACCACTCTATTCAAAACTAAAAAGTTTAAATTAAAAATATTGACTATTTTATATCAGAATAACAGCAAGTCAACCAGCATTTTTAGGTAAGCAATGACAGTCCCTTTTTTCCCCCATAAATACATCAGTGCTGATAAGAACTAAATCACATCATCTTTTTTATGTGAGTTAAGAATGAAAATATTTTAGTTTTTACATCAACATCATTTCTAACACAAACCTGTTATGAACAATACAAATATTTTGCAGGGTTAAGGAGTATATTTAATATTCAAAAAATTAGAGGAGTCTGGCCAATGGTAGGGGAGATATAAATTGTGGTAGTGGTGCTAATCATTTTAGGAATTACATAATTCTCATATTACTTAATGAACACTTGAAAATCATTTGAAAAGATTTCTACAGAAAATATCTCCTTTTGCCCTGTAGAGTGCTCTCATTTTAATGCGCCTCATCAGTCACATAATGGAACATTTCAAAAAAGATACGTTATGTCACCTTTGTTTTACATACTCTCAGTCCAAAGTGTGCTTGGGTAGTTTGAAGCTTCATAGGAAGTCAAAAAGTTCAAAGTACTGCAATAATATCTATTCCAGATGGGTTTGATTCACGAAAAATATCTTTGTGTATTTTTATGAGGAAAGTTAAATATGTTTTCAATTCTTATGTATGAATCATTTTCTGCAAGTGAAATAGGTGGTTAGAGACGAGCCTGAGAAATAAAGCGGGGCATAATGTTGCTGGTGTATGGGTATACATTCAGTTGTTAGAAGTGACAACTTAATAATGAGGCAAAACTCCTCAATGTAAACTTTTAAGGGCCTCATACAAATTCCGTCACAGGATAATTAATCACTTCCTGTGCTACAAATGGATGTGTATTATTGGAACGTGTGCAAGCATGTAAAAAGTACAGTAACTGGCTATTAAATGATCATTACCTCAGGCCAAATTCTACCAGGAAAAGCTCTGAAAGTAAACAAATTGATCTTAAAAATCCACATGGGGTAATTTACCTAATGTGTAAGATGAATTTAAAGAGGTAAAAATAAATGTTCTCTATGCATGTGTGTGTTTATATCGCTGTTTTCAAGCATGCTTTAGCTTTAGCAGTGTTAGACATACTGTAGGATGCATAGAATTCTGTGCAAAAGAGTTTGAGCTCCCTTTTGGGGCTCATGCGACTTGTGCCACCTACTAGTATATAACTGTTTTCTTTTCCAGTGGTAATCATATTTTTAATTTGATATTTGTGTCTGGAATTAACTATGTAACTGGAAACACTGAGATGTTTTGAGCCAGCCCAAAAGTTTCATATTCTTGTTGTATGGCTGTGACTTTTCAAGCAACAAAGCTTATTTTCCAGAAAAAAAAATATTACGTACTGAAGTTCTGACTCTCACTTGTTTCTTATTTTGGTAACTGTAAACTGCATGGAAAGGAACTTGGGCAAGTAAGTGTAAGCGCAATGTCACTCTTTAGGATCCTGTTGCTGCTGACATAGTGCCAGCCACATGCTGCGAAAATATTTACCAGTTTTCTCAGGTTCGTCTGTCGCTGGCTGGATCTCAAGGTGTCCCTATGTGACAAACGTTTTAGAACGTCACTCGCATTGAAGGTAGTGCAATTGCGACATTTGGCTGAAGAGTTTTGCTTTGTACCTTATGAATAAGCCTGGTTCTATTTTTTCTTCCTTTTTTTTTTTTTTAAATGTAAACAGAGAATTAATATAGGCTCAGGAAAACACAGATAGGTATGTTTAGGCATGGAATGGGTTGGTATTCAAAGACATGGTTGTTGCATTTATTATTATTATTATTATTATTAATAATAAATAGGATTTATATAGCGCCAACATACCCGGTATTACACAGTGCTGTACATTAAATAGGGATTGCAAATGACAGACTAATACAAACAGTGATACAGCAGGAGAGGACCTTGCCCTGAAGAGCTTACAATCTAGTAGATGGGGGAATTTCACACACAATAGGATGGGAGATATGTAGTGGTGGGAAGTAGTGATGGTTTCAAAAGACAGAAGAAGACGGGTAGGCAAGTTTGAAAAAATGGGTTTTGAGCGCTCTTTTAAAGTAGAAGCAAGTCGAATAGGACGAGGAAGACCATTCCAGAGAGTCGGGGCAGCTCTAGAGAAGTCTTGTATCCTTGCGTGTGATGAGGTTATGAGTGGGGAAGTCATTAGTAGGTCATTGGAGGAGCGGAGAGAGCGGCAGGGGGAGTATTTTTTTACCAAGTCAGAAATGTAAGTGGGACAATAACTGTGTAGGGCTTTGAAGGCAACCATCTTCAGCATAAATTAGTATGTAGTATAAGTATATGGCCTGTTGCAGAACAGCCTTTTGTAAATGGCAGTGGAATTTTGTTTAATACCTGAATATGCAACTAGCATCAAATATCTTTTGTGCAGGTAGGGCAGTAGGCATTGTTTTATGGTTGGCAGTGGCATGGAAACCAATGGCTTTATCCACCAGTTAAAACACAGGGTAGCAGGGAACTGATCTATAGTCAAATGTGTGCAACGTGTATGTCCATAACTATCTAACAGAGGGGAATTCTCCCTCATTTGTATCTCTCAGTCTCTCTCCGAGATACTGAAGCTCTCAGTAGGAGTGTTTCAGCAACACAGGTGTAGCTGTCAATTTGGAAAGCAGGGAGCAGGACTCCGTGTGGCCAGGTGCTAGTTGACAAGCTACATGTTTGTGAATCAGGAGTGATGATTCTGCAACACAAAGCCTTGTCATCCCACTGTAGCACAAGCCTTAATGAGAGGGAAAACTCTATCCCTGAATTCAGGAACAGTGCTGCATAGGTGTCACAGTTGGAGGGAGCTACATTGGGTGGACTTCACTGTCATACTCAACAGGTATTTGTGAGACCAAGAGAAAACTAGAAGTACAGATGACCTATTAAGTACAGTGGCATATATATATATATATATATATATATATATATATTTTTTTTTTTTTTTTTATTACATTGCCTTAAATCAAAGAGGTTTAACAAACCTAAAATAATCAATTTAACTTTTAATTTAAACATTATTTTTTGATTGTCGATGGAGAGACTTATATTAGGTAACATATATTTTAGATGAAGTGAACCTTAAATGTTTGAGGTTTCCAAACATGTGGGAGTTCAGGCTCTGAGTCTTCTTTATTTTCCAGGCTTTGAGCTCTGTATACTTGTGAAAACCAAAAGTACTGGACTGTGCTGCTTGTCGACTGCTCCAGACAGTTATGAATGTGACCTGGCAGCCAGCATGGTTTCCTGCTGACGTGGCTTCCCACAACAGGAGCAGAACAGAGCTGCTTCAGTGTACTGCAGAGGAGACGGATCCACTGATATGAGAAAAAGTGGAATCAGGCTGAAGCTAATGTTCAGAAGTTAATAACAAAGAAGCCGCCTTAGTTAAAAAAAGAAGAGACGGATTTACTGGAGTTTAAATACGCAGAACTGACTTTTTAAGTTGTTGGGTAGATTATAAATAGTTTATGCTCCAGGATGAAGAATTCATTTCACATGCCTCTGATTTTTTGGGTGAATAATTTGTGGGGGCCTTTGGCTCTGTCCCTAGCTTTATAAAGTCTCATTTCTTGAACAGTTTAGCATTAGGAATGAGAATTCTTGTTATGGTTGTGATCAGTTGTTTGAGCTTAAACATTCACATGAATACATATATATATATATATATATATATATATATATATATATATAATTTTTTTTTTTTAACCTCTTCAATGTAAGGGGACTTGAAATACAAAAACCCCACAGGAGTTCTAATCCTTCCCACTCTCTATCCAAAACCAGAACAAAATGTTTTGAGTTGAACTTTACCTATATTGTACCTTCTCTGGTTCCAACAACATGCTAATATTAGATTTTATTCAATACCTTATTTTCAACCCAATGTTGACCACCACTAGGTCTGAATGCTTCTATATGCATTTCAGGCAAACAAAGCTCAATGTGTGTCTGGGTGGTGAAATCAGATTTAGCCTGTAATAAAATCCTCATTACTGATGTGAATATCCACTACCCAAAACAATGGGGTTGTCAACTATTTCAATAAAATCATTTTGTTTTTTGTTTTTTTACATTTTAAATTCCTCTAAGTTTCCCTTAACATTACTAACATTATTGTTCAATATTTTTTTAGAATGTTCTGCAGGTCACAGCCCCAATGAATGTAATTTTATATCAGAGTTTCTTAGACATTCATTTGTTGGAGAATTTCTGGGGTGTGAATCGGGTTTATTTATGTTGTTTGTCATTGGTCTATCTGAGACTTTGGTTGCATGCGTTTGATGCTGCTTTTGTTTGTTTGACCTGTGGCCTAGAGGTCAGAGCTCCTTTCCTAGTCTACACACACCATATTTCTGTTTACATCCTTGTGGCTTGCCACTGTCTGCAAATGTCTTCTTCATAGCCGTCCTCCTGCTGAAAGGCCAACAGCCTGCAGTGACATCATTAATGACCTTCTATCCATGAGTCACTGAGTTACTCTCTGTTCATTTGAGTCACTTAGCAATTACAGGCGCTAAATGAATTTCAGTCTAGTAGAAGTATGCTGTGTGCAGCTCATATGCTCAGGTTTGTTTCATACTGATCCAGAAAGAATCTGTCAGTAAACCAGACTGATAATATTTAAGTTTTCAGCCACAGAAATGCAACCGTTCTTTTGTGTTTGCTGTTGTAATTGGCTGTCGTATGTGACAAGTACAAAATGAAATGGGTGGCTAGAGATCTTGGGGCGTTCTAATAACATTGCATAGCAGATCAAATGGAAAGCAGCACAAGTGAGAAATGTGTTAAATGAGGAAAGTTCAACTTTCAGAGGAAATCATGCCATGAGACGATAGTACAAAATGAAAGATGATATAACTAGAATCTTTGCATAGTGATGGAGCAGATGATATACATAGAGGGAGTACAATGCAGTTGATAGTAAACAAAGAGAGAATTAAAGAAGGATAGTGAGATGGGTTTTTAGCTGAGTATTTTGGATACTATTCCAATGAGATGTAAAGAAATGCATCTAACAAAGACACTTGTGTGAGTACATGGAAAGTAATGCAGTAGGTGAAGATGATAATGCATAGCAATGGGTAAAAGTTGGTTGTTATTGAATGCTTAGTAAATCAAGTGAAATAAGAAAACTGAATAGTGATATGGTATTGGATGGGTTACTAGGAAACATTATGCAATTTAGGTACTGGATAAAAACAAAATGAGGTTTGGTAGACCAAGTATACTAGTTTATTGTAGTTGTAAATATAGCTGGAGAAGCTGATACTGAATGAGGGGGATTAATTACCTGAGGGTTGAAAACACTGGCATGAAATGAAGGAGAGGAGATTTAAAGCGTATGCTCAGCCACAACATTTTTTTTATCTCTGGATATAGATGAGAACTATTCTAGCCTACCAAAATGCTATGTGAGCTCCGGCATTGCCAGTTGTGTAGTTCTGACAGATGGCGGAGGAAACATTGCAGGAGGTTTGCTCAGGTGAACAATGAACACTGTACTACAATTTGCTCATATATTGACTTCCAGTTCTTTTAACGGAGTTCAGTATCCATGTTGACTCATTGATTTAATCCAGAATGTAAAGAATTGTGGCAAAAAGGGCATTTAATGTTATTACAGGCAGCATGGTGGCTCAGGGGTTAGCACTCTATTTGCAGTGCCTAGGTTCAAATCCCGGCCAGGGCATCGAGTTTGCAGGTTCTCCCCGTGTTTGCATGGGTTTCCTCGGAGTACTCCGGTTTCCTCCTACATCCCAAAAACATGCACTTAGCTTAATTGGCTTCCCCCCAAAAATTGACCTTGACTACGTTAGTGACATATGACTATGTTAGGGACATTAGATTGTAAGACCCTTTGAGGGACTGTTGGTGTCATGAAAATGGACTTTGTACAGCGCTGTGTAATATGATGGCGCTATAAATACTGTGTAATAATAGTAATTACCATAAACTCTAATAAATAGGGATAGGTATTCCTAAAGGTGTTTTTATTATTACTACTACGGTATGTATACCAATTAACAGGGTCAACAATAATTGCTGTTGGCAATGAAGGGCGTTGTTATTGCTGCCACCACTAAAATGGAGGGTTATTAATGCTGACATCAGTGAATGGAGAAATATATATCTCTGCTCTGTTGTTGGCCCTTTAAGGTGTAACTAAAAATAAAGCAAGAAAGGTTCTTTATTGCAGAAGGCCAGGCAGTGTTCTTTCTGCAATAAAACAAACCTACCTCCCTGTTCACAATATCTAATTTAATGCGCTTTAAGTGTTCATGAGCAGCTTGGTGTACAATTCCTGCATAGCTGGCTGTTGTTCCTACACGAGAGTTACATCATTCCAGCCTGGTCAATCAATATAAGGACACGTGAATTTAGTTAAAAAAAATTTGATTTGGAAGGTAATTTGTCATCCCAGAGACAGCAGTCACAAGGACAAATATATAGAATAAATCTTCTTAAGCAATACATGCATAACATGATCCTGACTAAAGTGTATTCTTATTCTATTCAGAGCTGAGAGAATATTTTGGTTTTTGCCATTCACACTCCTTAGCCTAGTCAAGATAGGATCACTTTTTGTAAAAATTGAAGGACAAAATTACAAATAAAATTTTATTTCTCAATTTTATATGTAATCCTTCTCACATTGTACAACTCTTCATTTGCTAACAGTAGAAGTAAAAAGATTTATTCATTCAAAGTGTATAGTATATACACGTTTTTACTTTAACAGACTGTTGGAGATTTGCAGCTTGGACACTACATAGGTCTTACCCCAGTACAATGGCTGTAATCACCAGAATTTTGGTTTCCTTATTCAAAGCTATTTGACCTTGTTAGGAATGCAGGAGCCTGAATGAGGGTGTGAAATGGAGATGGGGCTTCTCCTAAAGGCATTCCTTTTATCCTTTAAGCCTGAACCTTAAAAGACCTTTCTAAAAGACCCATTCATTTTTTAGCTTTGCTAAGGTCATTTAAAAGACATGCTAAGAAACTCTTTTTGTTGTGTACTTAATCATGCAATGATCATATTTCCATTGGTTTAAAAATAGTAAAACCAATCTTTGTAGATATGTTATGCTGAACTATAAACATTTACCAAAACTATTTAAATCTGTGTCCTATTTAAAAATGATTCATATGTATAAAGATTCGGAGTCTTTCTTTTTTTATTGCAGTTTTGGATTTTGTAAATTCTAAAATATTTTTCACTTATTTTAAAAGAAAAAAGTCTATATACAGGGACCTCATAGAGGAATATAGTTTGTTTTTGTTATATCAGTCCATGTTTATTGTGTAAGTATGCAAATTTTAACTTTGTGAAAAGCCAGTAGTTAGGTCTTCATATCTTTCTCTAACTACACCTGTGCCACATACTGTTCTCAAGGCAAGATGCTGCATCAACAAGTATACCAAGACTTATGCAGAATAATGTTGGTTTTCATTCAATAAGTATGCACTGATAATTTGTTCCTAAATTGGTCATGATTTCTGAAAACATTAGGTGTTTCTTTAACCATGTGGTCCAAATTATGTCAACGTGTATACTTTGAGGCGAGGTAGTGACATAATCAACTGATTTATCTATAAAACGTATTGCTTTGGTAAAATATTGTTTGTCTTGGAAAATTTACTATGTATAATGAGAAGTGTTTCAACTATGTATACATGATAAAACTAACAAAAGTAATCTATCTTGCTATGGTCCAAGGCAGCCTTTCCCGACCTTCCTCTTATGGGGGAACCCTTGAAGTAACTTTCAGTTCTTAGGGAACCACTGCAATAATTACTAAATTAAAAACTAAATAATTACTAAATTAATTACTAAAATAAAAACTAAATAATAACTAAATCCATGGCTCACAGCACATTAGCCTGTGATCAGTAGGAAGAATGCCTCTTACATTGCTGGCCAATTTCACCCTTACAAATAGCCAAAAAAATAATTCTATGGAACCCTGGTTGAGAAACACTTGACTAGGGTAAAAATAAATCTGCAGGCAGGGCCCTATTTACCACAAACTACATCTACCATCAAAGACTTTTTTTTGCGGATATTAAAAAAGTTACATTGACACACTATAGGCACTTCTGGATTTTAGCAGAATTATGTCCTTTTTAGTGAAAGTAGGGGGGGAACCTGCCTTGGGGTTGGTTTAGGGATTATTATTTATAACAGTGTGTATATCTTGTTATTGGTGCCTGTTATATTCGGTTTGTTTAAAAATGCACACCAAAATGTTGGACTGATGTTTTGTCTCTGTTTTTATGAAAAGAACTCTATCATTGGCACTGCAGTGATCAAAGTGTAGTCATTGAAGCCAAAGGATCTCAACTTTTGTACTAATTTATTTTTGAAATGTCCTTTTTCATTTTAGCATTTTTAGAACTCTTGTTTCATTTGCATTATTAGATATTATTGTAGCATTTTTATTTGCTTTAGTTTTGTTTGTTTAAAGGATTGGATAGAATAAAGAACAATTTTATCCCCACTTGCATTAATTTATCTCCAATTCCCCTAATAGAATGGCCTTTACCATGCCACTCAGGGCATTAGTTTCCTATTTTAGTCAAGTTATAGGTGTACCACACAGTAGCAAGTGTAAACAGCTTTGCCAGTAGTTGATATTTGAAATTTATAGCCAAAAGCTTGCTTGGACAGAGCCACACTATTTATTCCTTTCTATGGAAACACAAGGCAGTGGGGCTGCAAAAGTCATTACCTAGTAGCATTCTTAATATTACCTTAGGGGACAGATCTAGAATGTTTTTAAGATGAACTGTTCCTGGAGCAAAAGAGGAATGTCTTTGAAGTTATGCACACACAAAAATGGAGGTAGCTGGTCTTCTGAAAACAATTAGTACCCAGATCTGTAACAACTTGATTTTGACTTTGGCTGGTAAGTTAGATAATAATGTACAGTAGATTTCTGTTCTGAATGTGCCAGCCTAAACCACTATACTTCTTCATAGTTAAATATCTTTCATTTGTCTGTTAAGATACTACAGCATATTAAAGGTATTTGTTTGTTAAATAGTGTGGAGTTTGGTGCACAAGCAAGGATATATATTCACACTTGGTCATCAATAAATATCCCCACTGCATGTCCCACTGAGTAGCCCTAACTTAGTAGCCAACATTTCTGGAACGATTTTGCTTGCCAGATTAACTCCAGCACACCCCAATGCCTGTTGATGGGATTTAATGTCACATTTGGTTGTAACCTGAACATGATACAACACTACCTGCAAGGAGTTTGTATGCTCTCCCTGGGTTACCTCAGGGCACTATGGTTTCCTCCCACTTCCCAAAAACATGCAGTTAGGTTAATTGGCTTTAACTCAAAATTGGCCTTAGACTGTGGTAATGACATATGACTATGGTAGGGACATTAGATTGTGAGCCTGTTTTGAGGGACCGTTACTGATATGGCCATGGACAATGGATGTAAAGTGCTCTGCGATATGTCAGCTATATGTAAATAACAGTAGGTGAAGGAAAAGCTCCCCATTGGGATGATCAATGGAAAAAGAAATCATAACCAGTTCTTACCATTCTCTCAATTTTTATTTAATGTTGGGGGTAGATTTAAGCCTCACCTTAAAGCTTAACATGACCCTTATCATTTCCCCTTATACTTGACCTTAGAAACTTACCTTTAGACATTAATCCTAAGCTAAATCCTAATAGTTAAACTAACTATTACTTACTTACTTACTGCTGACCATAACTCTAACTTAAACTAATGCTTACTAAACTTAATTGCTAAAATAGCAGTTGTAAAAATTACCTACCCTATGATGAAATCTAATTGTACAATCTCACGCTGCTTTAAATTAATGATAATATTGGTAATATTTTTTACTGTAGGAGCCTTTGACTTGGGTGTTATGAGCCATAATGACCCATAAAGGGCCCAAATTTCATAGCTTTAGCTTTCCGATAAATGTTCTGACATTCACTTTAAGCACTCTTTGATATGATGCAGAATTTATAAGTGGCTCGGTTAGTTAGCTGCCCTTATCCTGAAGCAGCAAAGTCACCACAGACCATAACATGTCCACTACTTTGCTTTACAGTATAAGCATACAGTATGCTTTTAGTATAAAGTTCTTCTCCTGAAATTCTGCCTCCATTGTCCACCAAATATGTCCACTATTTTTGTAGCTATATACATTGTTCAAAAGGGCTTGGTCTTTGACTGTATGCTGAATGGCAATCTGTAGCTTTGCTCTGTTTTTATTGAACAGCAAATACATCCTTCCTGGTACACTTTCTATTTCATTTCAATTACTGCAATCTCTTTCTGATTGTATATGCATATGTGCTTTGGCTCCAGCTGTTGCAAGGGAATCCCACAATCTACTTTTTTGGCGTTCTTGAAGACTACTTTTAGCACCAGATGGTCGGCTTAAAGGCTGAATTTGCTTGGCCAGGCTGGACATATTAGCGGTCATTTACATTCTACCCCACTTGTTAGGGTCTTTTCCATACAGTGAAATGATTGACTCTAAGTAATTTGATCTTTTTATACCCATTGACAGACTAATAGGTCTAAACAGACTTGTTTCTGAGCTCTTTTGGCCGGATCATACCGCACAGATATCTGAAGTAGTGGGACTGGCTCTTTGTTTTACAAAGAGTTAATATATGAGAAAGTATTCTCAGTCCACTCTGGGTTATCCAAAGTCAGGACACAGCCAAAGACAACTGCTTTTAGCCTTGCTGTATCTGACTTAGATGTTACTTGGGAATAAGGGATGAACTACTGTGGTATCTCATTCTCCTGTGTGTACAATTCAGTTTGATCTCTAGAAATTTGCTTTGTGGAAAACAGTGGACAGAGACATAGAAAAGCTGGTTCTATTTGCTGCTTAGAAGAAAACATTTTGTATTTTTATCAATAAAATCATAAATATGATTCTTATGTATGTACAAAATAGTCCTTTTGTGCCATAGAAAACAATAGATATTTATGTGATGTGCTGAGCTACAGTGTATTCATCTGTCAAACTTTATCTTATGTAGTTAGAAGCATGTCTAATGAACCCTTCATAGTGCATTAACTTTGGGAAAACAATGATATTTAGATAATAGAACCTTAAGCTAGACTGGGTTTACAAAGCTGATCACATTAATTGGTATTTGTGCTTCATTCTTTGCAACTACATAATTATATCTTAGCTCACAATAATTTCCCTACCATGGATGTATTTCCATGGTAAGAAATCTAAAAAAACAAGCATGGAAAAGATCATGTGCCACAAAATGTGTTTTTGATAAACATAATAAAAACTAGGGGATTTAGGATTTTGCGACATGAAATGGTTGTTTTTAAGTGGCATCAAGAGCTGAATTTTGTCTGGAGTGTGTTTAGTGGAGAGACCTTGAACACTGACTCCAATGATGGAAAGCAAAACATCTGCCTGGCAGCAGTGACTAGCACAGAGGGGGATGGATCTTTACCCATATGCATATTGGGGAGCCTTTTTGACCTCCTAGAGTTTCTTTAACCACATCTGTCTGGTATAGCTTTACAGTAATGCAGTTAGTCAATTTGTGTGTAAAAATGTGATATGTATTTGGCTTTTCACAATTATTGGATAAAGCTGCACTATCATTTTTTGTCTTCCTTTCCTTGTTTGTATCTGTTTTCATTGTAGAGAGATATTTATTTATACAAGAGAATGGTCTCCAAAACATCTGCAGAGCAGCAATGAACTGATGGGATAAAATGGATCACCACCATTGCTGTGTTTGTTGAGGAACCTCCCATAATTGTAAACTAGGTGCTTTTATGTTTTACTGTTCCTAAAGAACATGATCTTTTTTTTGGCAGATGTGAACACCACAGCTGTGCAGGAAAAGCCTATGTTTATAAGCAATATAAGATAAAAAAATATATTAACTAGTCTCCTTCAGGCGGGACTCAACCCATGTTCCTAGGGCAAACTAAATGAAAGGTTTTTGTGGCATATCTTGCAGATAGAGAAAGGGTGAGCTATAAGGAATATGTTGTGCTCTTTTGGCAGTACCCTTTAGGTTATGTTATTAGGGGGTAGATATCATATTGTAATATCAGATAATGCCTTCAGCTCTTTGCTACTTTAAATTGAAATGACCAGTTGGCAACAATTTGAAGCTAGTACAGGTTGGCTGATATTGTCCACTTATGGAGTATGATTATCTATGTGCTACAAAATAATTTAGGAAAATCATATTATGAACTTATAGAGCTTTGTCATCTTAAACACTAAATAACTCCAAAAGCCCCGGAAGCCCAACTGCCTCATAATCTAAAGCTGAATTATTTTTTTCCCATATTTTGACTCAAAGCAGAAAACCCCTTCCAAATGGCTTCATTATGTCCTACTAATCACAAAACGGCCACAAAGCAAAAGTCCTGTGTAAAAGGCATTGGGATAACAAACAAAGGAGATGTTCTGTTTCATACTGCCTTTTGGGAATATGTGAGCTGGTCTTGTTCTAAACTGGTCGCATTGTGTTTTAGGAGAAACCAACGAGTACAAACTGTGTGCACAACAGAAGTCATACAACACTTGTACATTATATACTGTATGTGGCATCTGATCAAGAGTGAATAAAAATAACATAGGTCTACCAAATGCATAAAAGCTAATATATCAATGACTTTACAAATTTGTTCCTGATGCAGCATAGGCTATGATCAATATGGAAGCTTACAGCTATGAACAGGTAAAGCAATGGAA
This sequence comes from Pyxicephalus adspersus, assembly GCF_032062135.1. Classification (NCBI taxonomy): domain Eukaryota; kingdom Metazoa; phylum Chordata; class Amphibia; order Anura; family Pyxicephalidae; genus Pyxicephalus; species Pyxicephalus adspersus. The sequence goes on from NC_092861.1 coordinate 49,161,545, forward strand.
TTCTAGTGAAATAAAAGACCATTGGTGATGCCTAGGGTAACAGAGAAGTGATAAAAGTCAGAATTCAGTAAGTAAATGCTTTCAGTCTGTGCCAGCACAAGAAAAGGAGACATTCATTGGATACTTACTGTGGAGCTTTCACCTTTGGTTTGCCTTCTTTTACAGGAAGCTAGCTGTAATCTAAAAAATTTCACAGGCTTCTGCCAAAGAATACTAAGGCTGTCATAGTAAGATGAATTAAGTAGGTATGAAATAGGGGAGTCTGTGTCAATAAAAGGAAGTTACAACTTGTTCTTCCATGCTTATAATAATATGTAAAGGTCCTATAAAACTTTATTGTCTTGGTGTAATTTTTTGCAAAAGGTTGTTACATTCCCTTGTTTTTAATCCCCACAACCTAGCCAAAGTTTTTAACCTATTCATAAAATAGAAGTGTTTGTAGCCAATGTATTAAACTGTCACTAATCACATGCCATTGTTCTGCTTTACATTGATTACCAAGTACATCACTGCATCACTGGGGTTTACACTTTCCATATTAAAAACTCTTTTTGGGTTGGTGCCATATTGCCTTCATTTAAATGCCAAAAAGTATGTAACATCATTCAGGTTTCTGGTGTTATTGATTAGTTACACATGTTATATCTCCTGTTGGGCAAATCAAGACATCATGTTTTGTACTATATGCAGTATTAGGACAACTGGATTCAAAAAGTCATATAGTGTTAGTGGGATTTAGGTGGCTACAGTTTGTTTACTTCATTACAGTAGGTGGGTTTTTTGTTCTTTGCTAATTCTTCAGTGAACTATAAGAATGTAAAATATGCTAATTAAAGATGTTTACAAAGTTTTTTTGCATTTTAATACAAATATAGTAAGTGTAGCATTTGCTTGATATACGTAGGTTTTTTTTTTTTTTTACATTCCATGTCTCATGTCATATGTGCTTTTTTTGGGGCAACGTGTAGTTTGTGGCATATGGGCTGTGAACACATTGGAAAAAGAAAGACAAGTGGTATATGCATTGTGGTGTGATAATGTATGGGTCTGTTGGCACCTACTGTACTTTTATGTTGGATTGCCATTCCAAAAACAATGACAATTCAGTTCTCCCCACTTAGGGCTGTACATCGTATTTGGAGTAATGTATAAATATAAAGGGTGCCTTAAAGGCTGTTTTCCTGGAGTTCAGCTTTAAAAATTATTATTATTAATAATAAAAATATTGGGAACCTGTCAGAAAACAAGAAGCCTCAGATGAAAATTGACATTCTCTGAAATCATGTAAACAAAAAAAAGTGTAATTTAGCTTTACTGCCCTTAAATTTAACATTGTATAACACACACTTATTTTATGTGTCTGGGAACAATCTGGCTTCATCATTTTCAGTGACAGAACAAAACATTGTTTAGTTCTATGGCGAGAGGCATCTTGCTGTGTCCTCCTCCAGGGGAAAAGACTGAAGTCATCCCTTTTGGTTAATTGTTAATTTTCCAGGTTGGAATATTACATGACATTGAGAGGACCACTGTACACAAGCACGATTTTAATAATCAGTTAAAGTGTAGTGTGTATGTTTCTTCTGAGTAGTCATTGAAGCAGTAAATAGTATCTATCTTCTGAAGTCTCCCACAAACATTTTGTGACCGCTTTCAAACTAAATGCATAAATAACAGATATAATGCCTACTGAATAGTTGAGAAAGTTGTGCTCAGAGGTCATTTTAGGTCTGGCACAGTTCACCTGTAATTATTATTATAAAACAGGATTTATATAGCGCCAACATATTACGCAGCGCTGTACATTAAATAGGGGTTGCAAATGACAGACAAATACAGACAGTGATACAGGAGCAGAGGAGCCTGCCCCGAAGAGCTTACAATCTAGTAGATGTTAAACAAATTGCTTCCATGATTACTTTTACTAAAGGTGAAAGTGAAAATGCTATACATGTTTCTCGAATGCTGTTTGCAAATGCTGTTAGTGCACTGGTGAGAGATTCAGGTGAATGCCATCTTTCAGACACAATGTCTGTCTGTGGCTTGGCCAGTAACCCTGAATTCCTGAGATTGTGTTGTCTTTGCTACTCTTCGACCTTGAAAGATTGGCATGTTAATACCCTGTCTGTCCTCAGGTTTCCTCTTGTAAGCGCAGTATGATGTTTTTTTTTTAAAGAACATATAATAGATACCAGGCCTTTAGGGTCCTGAGCATATCACACCAAGAACGATGATGGTACTTTATTTATTTTAATGATAGGGCTTATTTCTTTTAAAATAGGTATATAGACAGAGCTGGAAGAATATGATAAGGCACAGACTTTTTCCTTCTAAAAAGGACAGGAAACTGGCATAAAGCATGCTACCATTTACTGGATTCATCAAGAATCATTTAGTGGTTCCTTCAGAGCTATATGAAGGGTAAATGATGGCAATGTTGTGCCTTTACAAGAGATGCTAGACTTTGTATCTATCAGCTGCGTGACAGTTATTTTTAATTTATAACTTTATAACTTTAACATTATTAAGGCTAAAAGTACAGGAAAGCTTTTTATTGTATTTCTAGATGGTAAGAAATCTGTATCGGAGTATCTCATAAATGATGTAGAAGAGGCAAAATGGCAGTTTTAATGTCTAACAAAATGGCATAAAATATTTAATTAAATTGTATAAAAACGCAAACCTTTTTTTATTGTTTTAGACAGAGTAGGAGACCAGTCAGTGCCAACTTGTCATAAATCTGACCCTTGGGACCAAATCACCATGCAGTCTGGGCTCACAGAACTCCTTGGTTTAAGCGATGCTCACTCAATGGGCCTGATTTATGAATGCTCTCTAAAGCTGGAGAGGATACACTTTCATCAGTAAAGCTGGGTGATCCAGCAAACCTGGAATGGATTTCCTCAAAATCATTTGCAATTTGTTAGCAAAAATTTTAAGTCCTGGACCAGATCCATTCCAGGTTTGGTGGACCATCCAGTTTTACTGATGAAAGTGTATCCTTTCCAGCCTTAAAGAGCTTCCATAAATCGGCCCTAATATGTGAGTGCCACTTAGTCCAGGAGAAAGCAACTGTCACCAACACTTGCTAAGAAGGCTTATAAAGAGCCTGTGGCAAAATTGAACTAGCCTCTGCAGGAAAATGGTATCTTGATGCGTCTTAGAGAGGAAAGAAGGATTAAGAAAGCTGTAGTTGCAGTTTAACATACTAATGTTATCAACTTTATTAAATATGAAACGTGTGTTAAAGAATACTGGGTGTTTCTGTTGTGAAGGTCCTTAGTGTGACACCTTCTGTTGTAAATGAACAACTGTCTCCCGCATTTGTTCTGCACTGCCAACCTGTCACATGTAGACATTGCTCTTGGCTGTTACAATCATTTATATATATAAAACGGCTGAAAAGGTTGCAATTAGTCAGTAGTGTAAATGCTGTTACAAAAATGTTGATCAACGTTGACATTAAATAAAAAATGAATAAAAAGTGTTTTTTTTTATATATACAAAAACAGTGGCAGCTGTTTATAATACTTAGTGTTTTTGCAATGCCATTCAGTAATCAGTTAGATTTACTCTGACTTGCACATAGGACTGACAAATATTAGCACTGGAACATATAAAGAGCTGTGAACCTCCTTGCCTTTTGTGTTTTGTAATTGACCTTGACTTTTTTGGGTCATATAGATGGTTGCTTTTAAGTAGAGCCATATGTATATGATGTCATGAGCAGCACAAATGCTCCAAGGAAAAATGTGTTTGGCACAATGAGACTTTCAGATCACTCAACATAATGGATGCTTGTGAAAAAAGTGACTTGGTTGCAAACGCAATCATAATATAGCATATGCAATGTTAGTAACATGTTCATTGAACTGTATTATTTTTGCAGGAGTGATTTTTAGCAGGGTTCATGGGATCAAATGGAAATCACACCAGCTTTTAAACATCTACACTGATTCATTTATGTAGAGAAAATTATAGTATAGAACTGCTGAGACTTTTTTTTTTTAAAGTACTGGTTATCAGATGAAATTTTTTGTTATCTAAGAATTTGACAGTAGTCAGTGCAGACATACCAAACAAACATTCCAACTATATGTAATGACTTCGGCATGTAATGCGGCACAATAGCCATGTCAGTAAAATTCAGTTTTTTTATACAGCAGCAAATAAATCTATCAGTAATTAATCCTGCCTGTTTTTTCACGCATACATTTTTTTATTGATTGTTGTGAGACAACAAAATACTGAGAAACAATGAGGTCATGTCTGTTTTAATAAATTGTTTTATCAGTGTTCAACAGGCAGCAAGATAAAGGATTACCTTAGTCTTCACTTCCCCAGTGATCGCTTACACATAACTTAGTTGGGAGGAAGCAGTAGAGCGCTTGACTGTGTAAAGCTGCGTACACACTTCCAATTTTTATCGTTCAAAATGAACGACGAACGATCGATTGGGCAAAAATCGTTCGTAAAAAAAGTAACCAACGACGCCGACGAACGAGGAAAGTCGTTGGAAATTAACGACCCGACCGGCGGATCGGATTGGACGACGATCGTTGACCATCGTTCGTGTGTACGATCGTTCATTGATCGTCCATGGTCTGAGCATGCGTGATGAACGAACGTTCCTGCGGTGCACGTAACCTCCTGTATCGTTCAAACGATCGCATCTATTGTGTGTACAATATCTACGAACGATCGTGTCGTTATCTGTATGTACAGGATCGGTGCTATACCATCGTTCGCAGATATCGTGCAGGATCGTTCGTCGTTCGTTTACCAACGATAATAATTGGAAGTGTGTACGTAGCTTAAGATATGTCACACAAACCAGAACAAGATAATCAACCAGGTACTATGTTCAAAACATAAAGCAAAGGCATTTCAGTCTAAAAAGAGCTGCTGACCCTGGATGATACCAAAGTGGTGGTACCAATCTCCTATAGAAAGAGATATGTTGAAATTGCCAGGAGTACTGTAAATTATTTAAAAATTTATAAATATCTACATTTGTTAAACTTACACATCGTTTCCTGCATATACACAAGAAAAAAAGACACCAAATGTGCTTTAGCTAACTTTTTACATATCTGTAATAATGTAATTCAGTTATAAAAACAGGAGAAAAGTTGACATTTTTCAATTCTTGAACTATATTATCTAAGCAACAGTGAAAAATGATAGCTGAACATCAATATTCAATTTCTTTTTTATATTACCAAAAATCAACATTTTTTTTCATTGACAGGCCTGCTTAAAAATCCCATCTCCCTGCTGCCAATGCTACACTATGGCTCTTGGATGAAATAATTTTTAAATAGATTTCCTAACTGCTGTGCATACGTGTTGGAAGGTCCTAGAATTCTCTATGACCTTTTGGCTTGGTCTCTGCTGGCTACATAGAGCCAGAGCTTTTCATACTTTTCATACATTTTTAATGTCATTATGTTTCTACATATACTTATGGAAAAAAGCACATCATTGTACAGATCAATATGCCTCCTCCCAGCTCTATCTTGTGTTCTTTTTTCATTTGATACTAAGCTGTATTGGGTGATCATTAGATGGTAAAAGAACCGCCCTATTACACATCCAATTCCTGCAAAGCTTTTTGGTTGCTGTTAAACTTAAGCTATCTGATAGCATTTCTTGTTGTTCCTAGATACAATTATTAGACTGAATTCTGGAGTGACCAATATTTGCTTATTTGGAATTAAAATTTACCATATATACACAAATATAAACCAATGGCCTTTGCTAATTAAAGACAAACTAAAATAAAAATAAATAAACTTACCTTCAATCCCGCAGGGCAGTCCGATCACTCCAGGGGTGTCCTGCATTGGGTCCTGCGTCGTCCCAGGGCCGGCGCTCCGGGCGCAACCAACTTCATCTTCTCTTCTGGGTTATTTATCCTACGTCACCCGACCCAGGCGTGAGATCGGGTGACGTAGGATGGAAAAAAAATTTGCTGATCTCACTATGCATGTGTGAGATCGACACATTTTTCTCTGCGCAAAAAGACTCCTTCTTTGCATGAATGGGAGCGCCCAAGAGCCTTGCGCTCCCATTCATTCTTAACCGCCTAGGTGGCCAAGAAATAGGGGGAGGTGCTGCACCCTTTTTTTAAAAAAACAAAAGAAACAAAACCAGAATTTTTATCTTACATATAAGGCTTGTCAATCCTTTAATGTAAATTGAAAATTCAGAGATTAGGTACGCTTTAAGTGATTGCCCAAAAACTGTGACTTCATGTGCCACTCTTCTTCCAGAAACTGAACTGTGTCAGGTGTTATGGATGGAAAGCCACAAAAGCATTACTGTATGCAAAAATAAAAATAAGGCTTTAATTTGCACTAGTTAGCTTATTTTTTTGCTTTCCACTAATTGTAAAACTACATCTACCAAGATTAACTACCCAAACCAGCTGGGACTTCCATGATTAAGCGCAGCTGGCAGGTTTTGTTGCCAAGAACTGCTTTTCTAGGTCTTTTATGGGTGGGATGCAGAATGTGTAATATTTACATGTTCATGGGCCGTGTCCTACTTGAAACATGATGTAATAAAGATAGTTCTGTTGGATTTCTGAAAGCCGCAAGTACATTTAAAAAGTTTTGGATCATCTTATTTACCTAGGCCTAATTTAAACCACAGGAGTTGTTATACCTCTTACAAAGTCAATTATTTTTTTCCCCTCTTTTTGAATTTTCCTCTTGGAATTATTTAAGGTAGAGGTGTCTGCAGATATTAGTGAAGGTGAATGATAATATGCCTGTGGTCATTAGTGGTCCCTGGTCTATGTGAATTATCTTAGAGGGATCTAATTAGTCAGACTGGATTATTTTCCTGAGGAATTGGTGTTTTCATCATAAAGAAAATGGCTATGGGGATGTCTGCAGAGCACTCTAATGCCCCTCCTCGTTTGCACACACATGCACTTTTACCTAGTGTGTTGTTTTTGGTTTATTATTATTGTTATTATTATTAATAAACAGGATTTATATAGTGTCAACACAGCGCTGTACATTAAATAGGGGTTACAAATGACCGAACCAGACAGTGACACTGCCCCGAAGAGCTTACAATCTAGGAGGTCGGGTATGCATCACACATTAGTCTTTTGTTTGCTAGCTGTAGCCATTTGGATCTTGATATGGTCATATTATTACTGTATGATAACATAAACAACTAAGAGCAAAACATGTGTAACCACTGTCAGGTTTAATGCTTGACATACAACGTGCAAATTTCTCTCTGTAGTCCAATGTTATGATTGTAGTAATCAATCATTTGCATTGATCTACATCCATCTAGCTGAATATTTACTGCTACCAAAGTGTACAGTATGGAGTCACTCCAGTTCTACAATTCTGTTGAATTCTGTTAAACTCCTGCTGTGTAGCAAATTGTCTATGAACAACAATGGGGCCTTCATTGCTTGAACTTTACTTTGTACACTGGACTGAAGGCCAACTGTTTAAATCTATTATCACTCTGAACTTCTAAATGTTTGGACCCCATTATAGATTATTCTAATATTTACAATAAGTTCAAATTTAAATCATGGCTTCTGGTTCTAGATAAAAAATTAAGTTAGTTATTGGTCATGAACTCTATCACCTCTTTCAGTCAAACTGTAAACAGACCATATAAAATATTTTTTTTTTATATTTAGGTTTCTGTACTTATCTCATTTAAAATAACCTGAGCACACATGGCATGTAATATTAGGAAGTTTGGTCAATAATGTCAAGTTGGTGAGGCCTGGCATGGCAGTTGGGCATTTTTGGCAGTCCAGAAAAGCTAATGTCTCAGAGTATCTGTTAGCTGTTTATCCATAGAGTGTATGTACAGCATACTTGTACATATGTGTATTATATAATTACTTTACCCTTGGCTATGTAATTATATGGATCAACTGTGAAATATACTTTGCTACATAGGGTTTTAGTTAACGATTTGGGGTTCTGAAGCTTATTTCTTGTCTCTGTTTAGCACTGATCTGATTGCTGCATTTGTGAAAGGGAAGTAAAAAAAAAAAAAAATATCCCGTTTTGCTGTTAGCAGATTTCTTCACTTAGAAACCAATAGTAATTTAGATGTCAAACTGAATTTTTAGTGAATGCAAACAAACATATGGGCTTAAAACAAAGTGTTACCTTTAGCATTAAAGATGAGCAAATTGGTTGTAATTTGTGCCTAGGTAATTGCCATCCTCAGATACTTCTGAATAATTGTGACAATTTGCCCCAACTGCAAGGAGCTCCTGAATAAATTAACATATATGTAATCTCAATCACTAAAATCTTTTTAACTTTTAGAAGTCATTTTAAATGTTTTATTTAAATGCCTGGTAATCTGTCAGGAAAGTGATTTAAGCACTTCCTGTTATGGGCTGAAATGCAGTCATTAATGGAGTTCATGCAAATAGATGGTAAATGTCTTCTTGAGATCAGCAGGACAGCCTAAATAAGTGTTAGGGTTTTAATTTACTAATATACAGTAACTGAAGTTCGGAATGTTGTATAACTCACCTGGAAAGATTTACCTGATATGCCCAATGTATGGTGAAATGTGTAGGTAATGTGTTTGTAAATCATTGCCAGGAAACAATTATATACATGGCAGTCTTTGCACTGTTTTATAATGATGCCAGTGCCTTGAGAAAAGAAGAATAATGCACAATAAGAGCGAGCTGGAGACAAGGAGATTTGTGTCTGAATCCTGCCATGATCTGTGAATGCACAGTCTGCTGCTTCTTTCTGCGCTCTAATGGGAATCCTGATGTTTGCTGAGTGGATGGCTGGACAAACTGTCCAAACAGAGCTATGTTTGCCAACTGAGAACATATTGCAATCTCTGTGAGGCACACTATCATGCATTGAATAGCTCCTCTTGTGCTCTTTACTCTGACTGGAGAAAGGGAAATACATTTTCTCTTGGTCTAAAAGCTTCCCTGTTAGTTATGTGTGAGAAGTTTAACTTGAGAAAGAAGCTCAGTGGAATGCAACAAAAGTAGGCAGTATGCACAATGAACCACCAAGTCAAAGCAGAGCCTATCATCTATCTTTCCTTTTGAGGGACATTTTCTTTTTTTGTGTGCTCAAGAGCCCTTTTCTCTGTCTACTTCTTATCATTTGGACATATAGATGTCTGTAACTATGTCCCATGCAGGATTAAGGCTGCGTACACACTGCCAATTTTTGTCGTTGGAAAGGATCTTTCACGATCCTTTCCAACGACAAGGGAGTGCACGATGCATGAATGGTGCTGTACATACAGCACCGTTCATGCTCTTTGGAGAGGGGAGGGGGGGAGGCGACGGAGCGGCAACCTGCTGCGCGCTCTCCCCTTCGCTTTCATTACGATCGGGTGTCGTCCATCGTCCGTGGATCCGGCAGGTCGGTCGTCCGGACGATGGACGACACCGACTGTACACACGGCAGATTTTCGCCCGATTATCGGGCGATAAAAATCTGACGTGTGTACGTAGCTTAACTCTTAATGTTTTAAATATATGCTATATTTAAAACAACTTTTACCATGTGCTTTTGAAGTACTGTGCCAAGGCTAGTCTTGGTAATGTTTTACAGATCTAGAGTGTATATTTATCATGGTACACTTTAGGTTTAGTATTTTTTAAGTTCTTTATTTTAAATTCCAAAACAAAATCCAATAATAATAAAATCTGATAAAAATACTTGGTTTGAATAACTGGCCTGTCAAACAGAGCCTGGAAACAGAGCAATTGGACAGGTAGGTAAATATCAACTGCAAGTAAATGAGCCATATAGAAATGATTGCTCGCATCCGATTGTAATTACAATCATTACAATGGAAATACAAGCATACAGTAATTAGTGACACTGACCAAATTGTATTAGTTAGACATCTGGGTCAGTGCTATGCTGTGAACCATTTGTAAGCTTTCATGACCATTCATTAGTTGTTTTTTAGTTTTCTTTTGGACTGTATCATTGCACTAAAATGACATATTGTAGGTTGACCTGCTCCTGTATGTGAAAATGGGCAAGCTGAGGGCACTCCTTTGATGTCAGCTATTATCTGTTAACATATTGAATCAGCAGGCCTCATGGGCACTTTTCCAACATTAGATATAGCAGTAGGTCTGGCAAAGGTGAGGGTGCAGGTGGATGTCTACAACAAGCAGACACATATACTCCCTGTAGTGATCTACCAGTCAGTGAGGTTGAATGTTACCTGTTGGTTGCTCCCAGAGAGGCAGAAAAATGTTCTACATTGTCCAGGTATGATGTTATCAGAAGTATATATAGTTCATGTCTTCCTGAGTTTGGCAGGAAAAACCCTGTTACAGCACAGGCCATCATATTTAGATGAAATTTAGCTTCTATAATTCACCCTACACAATTTATCCACATATCCGCCATTGTGGATAGTTACACTTTTGAAATCTTTTGTTGCACATAAAAGTCAACTGTCATATAAACTATCTGTACCTATTAAACATACAACACTGCAATGCCAATCAACCTCAATATAATCAATATTTTGAATCTCCAAATATTTAGCGAATACTGGGGCACTGAACCAGCAATCCAGGGCTCCATACCTTGCCTTAGGTCTCTACGAACATTTTCTTTACTGAAGATAACTGCAGTTCTTCCTGGAGACCATACTGTTTTTTTTTTAAATTGAAACATTGACCCCTGTTTACTGGTGAAGAGTGTTTTTTAAAGACGTGTTATACTATTACCAACCAGTTTTTAGCCACATATTTGCTGGGGGTGGTTGGCATATTTAATAAACTTGCATTAGGGCCCACAGCTTTACCTCTTTTTCTATTTGCTACCACAATGTAGGGAATTCCTTTTTTTCTACTTGACATCTGTTGTTCAGAGATAGTTGGGAGTTTCCTAGTTCATAGGATACCTCTATATTGATCACAGACCACTACCACTATTCGATTGCAGACTGTAAAATTTGCCAACATCTCATTCAAAGATTTATATATGCCATGCATGTTGCCGGCAAATGTGCAACAGATGTTTGCAATTTCAAGCAGGCAAATTGTTGCCTTGATTCCTGAAGCTTTATAAAGTGTTAGTCAAAAGGCATGTGGTTGTATTAATTAGCCCCATTTTGTGGTTTTGCCTATGACACTCTTTTTTTAATATACAGTTTGCTTCGACAAATTGTATTGTCGTCGTGTTTCCAGCATGCCTAAATTCATTCAAAAAAGCACAAAATGTCTTTACAGTTCTGAAATATCATGACTGAGGATTATTTCTTGCTTATCGAAACACCTAAGAATGGCATTTGCTTATTCATCCTACATGTCTCATATGAATTGTATATGTTTCCTAAATATCTGGAATATTTTGTGCCAAAAATATATGTAGTTTTTCTTAGGAAAAATTCTTTACAGTCAAAGTTTTTACAATACATTTGTTTACTTCACGTTTTGCTTTTTTTTACATTATTTTAACCAATATAACATAATTTTATATAACATTACATTCTCATTATATATGTTCTGCGTATATTTTTATTTTATGTTCCTGTTTAATATGTCATATATTCACTTAATTATTCTGTTTTCCCCCAGGTCCTGCAGAAGTTCCAATGATGTCTCCAAATGGGTCCATCCCTCCAATCCATGTGCCTCCTGGTTACATCTCACAGGTACAAATACTCACCGATGGGGATAATATCAAACCCTTTTAGTGACATGAAGCAATAAATACATAAATACATAAATACAATACCTTACATGGCTTTATGATCATAATGTAGGGAACAGCTAAATACATTTGAATTGTGTATGTCTGTCTAGTCAGTTTGGAGATTTACCAAGCGAACCCAGGTTGGTGGACCTGAGAAAGCATAATGTAAAGTGGTCACCTCTCTGCCTCCTTTATGTGATTAGTTAAAATATTAGCTGCAGAAGACTGAAGTCCTTTTATTTCTGCTGTAAGAATGCCCCTGGTCAGCTCTTGTCCACAAGAGCAAAGTCTGACAGGCTCTCAGTATTGACCCTCCTTTTTTTTTTTTTTGTCTACCTCTTCTCCGAGTGCTACTGTTGCAAGTATTTCAGAACAGATTCACGTATTTACAGTAGTTTCAGTTAAGTTTACATCTAAAGCATATCTGTAAACAAAAAGTTATGTATTGCAGCTTACCAGTGCTTAGATGATGGCTGCTTTTTTTGTGTAAAATAAGGTCAACAGTTAAGTAGGTAAAATGCCTTTGTCCATGTTTAGTGCCTGAAAATAAAATACCATACACATGCCGGGGCCATAACTGTCTCTAATCATAGTAACTAATGGTGGCCATTGTTTTATTTTAAAGAAAGAAAAAAAACAATAAGGGTTTTCTCTGTTTACAGGAATAGTTTTTCAAACTGAAAAATGTACATAAATGGCTAACAATTATTTGAACTACAGGCTGTGGTAGGTTACAGCCATCAGCCAGATTTTAGGTGGCTATACACTAATTGATGAGTTTATGGCTAGTGTAAACAATCTATCATATTGCTTTAATTTAGATTGGTTACCACTGTGTTCCCATTGACCTGCAGAGCCATCCGTAAGCCTGGAACACTCCCTAACCACCAGCCATTTAAAGTGATCGCAAACATTTCCAGTAACAACTAGTTATTAATGGAAACACCCCCAATGATGGTGGTTGTTGGTGAGCACTCCTGGGTGAAAAAAATAAAGTACATTAAACAAACAGAGCGGCCATTCTCAATATTGATCCAGAATGCTGGATTATCAAAGTTTGAATAGATAATTGTTAGATGCAATGTTTTTTTAGTTTACCGTCCAATCTATTAGAAAAATGTTTTAGTGTTTAGCCACTTCTACTTTGGATTAAGTGAGAGATTATTTCTGATTGGTTTTCATGGGTTTCTGTATGGCTATGTACACACGTCAGAGGATTCTTGTCCGATTCTCGCCTCAGGGCTAGTATTGGACAAGAATCCGATGTGTACAGCGGCTGTCCGATGTCGTTCATGGATCCATCCTGGTGAATCCGCGAAGGACGAAAGTCGAACGACAAGTGAAGGGGAGCAAGTGCAGTAGGGTGCCGCTTGCTCTTTCTGCCCTCTCCATAGGGCAGAACAGCACTGTATGTACAGTGCTCTATCATGCATCTTTAAGCCTTTTGTCGTTGGAAAGGATCAAGAAAGAGGCATCTACCTTTAAATATCTAACGTGTGTACATGGCCTATCTCTTACATCATTACATTTTGTGCTTCTTCTCTAAATGTCTTTGTACGTTTTCTCTTTGTTTCCCTGTTTTTGCCTGATTGTTTCTTTGTATAATTTTCTCCTGATTATGTTTTTTCTGTAGGTTATTGAAGACAGCACAGGAGTTCGACGTGTAGTGGTTACACCACAATCCCCAGACTGTTACCCTCCAAGCTATCCATCTGCCATCTCTCCAACTCATCATTTACCTCCATATCTTGCACATCATCCGCATTTCCTACACAACTCACATACTCATTTTTATCCGCCAGTCACGGGGCCTGGTGATATACCTCCCCAGTTCTACCCACACCATCTTCCTCCCACAATCTATGGAGAGCAAGGTAAATGGTTTGATTTTTAAATAGGTTTGACACAAAAATATTTCAATGATGGGAGCAGAGAGCTCCCCTGTCATTGTTGCAGCCCCTGCACAGAGTATTATTTGGGCAGCTTAATCTAAATTCAGTCCACTGAGGCCCTGAAACCACTAGCAGCATCCTTAACAAAAAGGAATCTGGTACCTGGAGAAGCAGAGCATAGCACTTTAAGTAGGACAAAGAACGAGAGAAGCAGGACAAGGCAAACCTCTAACCTAGGGACTGGCTCACACCTTTCAGAGTCCTGATAAGCTAGGCAACACTCGGCTCCAGGACACAGCTCTAATTAAAAGTCAGTTGGGTTTTAACAAGCCACCGGGACAGTTTGTTTTAAAATAATAAAACCAAACCTATTCAATTTTTCATTTAGCCTGCACTGTATTTACCAGTAACCTTCCAAGAGAAAGGTGACATTTTGCCCAGGGATGCAGAGGACAGAATCCAGGATGAGTAGAGCTGCCACATTGAATCCTCCCTGACAAGGTCAAGTGCTATAGTACATCCCATACCTATATCACAAACTTCTGTAGTTTTTAACATTTAACCTCTCCATTAGGAACAATAGGATTGAGAAAGGAGTCTGCTTTACACTTCATACAATTTTCTATTATCTTGTTGATTGTTATCTACTAACTTAACAATTCTTTTTATTTATTTTTTTATATTCAGAAATCATACCACTGTTTGGCATGTCCAGTTATATCACGCGAGAAGACCAGTATTGCAAGCCTCAGCACAAAAAACTCAAACAGATCGACAGACAAAACCGTTTGAACAGTCCTCCATCCACTTTGTATAAAAACCATATAGGAAACTGTACGACTGTATACAATGGCAATGGCAAAGCCCACAATGGAGCCAGCTGTGGAGTTGTTAACAGTGTAACAGGACTTAAAAAAACTGACCGCAGAGCAAGAAGCAGTCCAAAGTCAAATGACCAAGACACACAAGGTTGGTTCTTTTGATCAATTACCCTTACAAAAAAAAATCCTTTTTCTTTTTCCCAATTTTTTTAGAAACCTTGAGTAGCACACTCATAGTATAAAACGGTTCTCCTTATTAGGTTGCTAAGAGCAGATAAAAGCGTATAAGGTCCAGGTCACACAAGGCTGTTCATTCAGACACTGAACGCAGCACTAAATGTACCAGTACTTTGAATATTCTCCAGTCAGATAAATATGAAGAAATATGTGTGCCTATGAGATGTCAATAAAATGCTTACTGAACTTCATCCTAAAAATTAAAAACATAAAGAGCTTTCAGTGAGCCCTTAACAGGCCCTGCAGATGCTCCCCATTATGTATTGAAATAATTCAGGAGCCATTGTACACTTAAGGATTAATGTTCATTGAGTTCCAAATACTGTACAAGTAAAATGTATATCAATATTCTAAAAAATAAGCAAGATAAACATATTAGTATGTTGAACTCGGTTACACATTAGTTTAGTGTAAATAACGCCAGATTTGTCTAACAAGTTCAGAAGAGGTGATTGTCCGTTGTTGAATTGATGGACACTGAACACACTGGCCAGTACACTTTTGATCGTAATGCAATGTTTGTTTTGCTACCTATGTAGTAACTCTTGATTTGCTTGAAGGTTGTCTAGAATCACTAGATTAGATATTGTTGAGAAGCAGAGTTCACTAAAAATAGTAGGAATGCCATTGGGTATATTATCACAGAAAGAAGTAAGGATATTAGGGAAAATTCTCCATATACACTTCATGTCTCAGTGATGTTTGAAGGGAACTAGCGCAATCAAGTACTGACTGTATGGGTTATGACTCAGACTACTTATATCATCAGTTTCTCAATTCTTTCCTAACTACAGTTAAGACTTTGGTACCCGAGGGAAAAAAAAGCAGTTTTGTTTTTAGTTAGCCAACTAGCTTTCATTGATAGCCTGCAGTAGCAAAATGGCAGCTGAAATCTGATTGACTGCTTTCAAAGCTCACAGAGGAATAGCATTTAGGTATCCAACATTATTTTTTTTTTAGTCAGTCTGTGCCCTGAAGCTCCAAGTCACTCCTACATGTTATTGTGTTTTGGCCTTTTGTAGAAGGTTGTTTGCCTATCTGTAACTAAAATGCTATCATTGTGTAGGTGTGGTGCCTGCACATACATGCATATGTTTTTAATTCCCTTTAAATCCAACCTGTATGCTAGTTTTAGTCTGACTTTCTTTTGCTGGTGTTTCTTGGCATGTTTCTGAATGTGCGTGTTATTACATGCAAAAATACATTCTTATACTTGACCTAATTTTTAAAAAGGAAATATAAAAATAATATAACACAAAATGCTGAAGGAAACCATTGGCTGACTTTTATATTTTGAGAAATGATGAGATATGCTGGTAGTCTGTTGAAAACTGACTAACTGAGTAGAACTTGTTGCCTATCAGTCTGTGTACAGTTTCTTCTGTAGATGGAGGAGAGCCAGAATAATTTAGGAAGATTATAGCTTTGTCTTTGCTTGGGTGTAAGTGACTGTACAGGAAGGGAACAGACTCTTTGACCTGGTATTCATGCCCTGGAAAAAATGTACATAGCATTCTTTTTCCTGCATAATAGTGAAATATTTGTGCTAAAAATATAGCACATTTCTTGTGTACAACGGAAAGAGAGGAAAACAGCCTTTGAAAATTTATTAGATAGCAGTTTTTCTCCTGAATGCTCATTTAGCCAATAATGAGCATGTAAGTACACCTAATATTAATTACTGATTTTTATACAGGTTATGGTTCTTGTTATTTGGCCTGCTAGGTTACTTATGAATTTAAAATTCAAGGGTTGTGTTTGTGGAAAACATCTCATCGGTGTTATTGCAACAGTTTTAAGAAAATCCAAAAATCAGTTTGCAATTTCTGTCACACACACCTTTAACCTTAAAATGTCATGGTAACAGGTCATAGTTTATTATATAAAAAAATATGTGGCCCATAGCAGCTAGTAATAGTCTTTATGTCAATTTTCAATCTGCATTGTAGAAATGACATGCCAACTTTGATTTGTTGGAAGGAAACTTCTGCAAATATTGCTTGCTGCTTTAGTCTTTTTTTTTAGATTCTTCGGCCCTGATTCATGCCATGAGTTAGCTCTCGGAAAAAGTCATGCAACGAAATGCTTTGATAGGTGGATGTCAAGCTGGATGTAGACTGCATTGGTAACACCTTCATGCTGAGCCTTTACAAATAAAAGAACTGCAAAAAAAGAAAGGGGCAGGCCAGTGACAGTAAGGCTGGGGAAGTAAGGACTAGACCAGTGATGGTCAATTTGGAAAAAAATAGCCTGCCTCAAAAAGGGCCCTTTTAGGAAACTAAAAAAAAAACAGTTTGTTTTAGTAAATAAGGGTTTATTATGTCATGTTAGGCAACCCATTCAAAATGAAAAGTGAATCCATTCAAAGAGGAGTGTACAGAAGGGGTGTGCAGAGTAGAGGACGCTGATTTTAAGACAAGGTACAATTTAAACATATCTAACTAGTTTATTTCTTCCAATAGTTCTTTAAATGTTTGGCCTTTTTCATATGAATATAAAATATGAAGCACAATCTCGTAGCACATTTAAATATTTTCATATTTTAGATAAAATAGGTCATTTATTATCCTTTATGGTGCAGCTGGGTGGCAAAATGACACTTTATTATATCGAATCACATTTTACCAACACTAATATAGACTAAATGAAAGGAGCATCTCATAATAAGAGTTTCTATAGCAAGACTGTCAATTGTTCATTTTAGTGTAACGTGACTCCAAGTCGGTGAAATAATTTATTGCTGTTAGCCGACAGTACAGATACTTTAATGCACATAAGAATGAAGGTCTTTGTCCCATCCAGTGAAATTCCAGACCCCACGAACAAAATACCCATCAAAAAGGAACAAAGGCATCTACTGTAACAACTGCACAGGTGTGTGATGTTCCCTGCAGCTCACAGACTATGTACTGCTGCTAACAAATCATTGCGGCCTCTAAAAATGGCTGCACTGTAAGCATCAAACGACCTGCTTGTTACACTTGCACTATATTTTTTGACTTGAGAGTTATTTGCACTGTCTCAAAACGAATAAACAAAAAATAAAAAGGTAGAAAAACAGAGTTTCTATTTTATCAATATTTGTTACTTAGTAGTACATACACTTTTTTTTTTTACATTTCTCCTAAAAATAGTGCACTACCAGACATTTAAATAAGCCATAACTCCAGACTCACAGCTGTATATCTGCAGTGTAGGTTTACTTTGGACTTATAACATGTCAGGAGTTAAACTGTTACCACTTCCTACTGCCAGTAAACATGGGTGAATGCATCAAGCAGCACCTGGTCCATGGCCCCCATTGAAAAGAATGTTTTCGGGCTGTGGACAATAGTTTTCTAACCACTCGTCAAAAGCACCAGAATTTTCATTCATTTTTGAACGAGCATGGTGGTAGCAGTTCCTTGGAAGCTGGCAGACTGTTAGCTGCCCAGGAGCCGCCTGGAGAAGTTCTCTCTGACATATATACCGGGATTGTACTGATGATGGCATTATTCAGCATTAGCTTAAGAGCATGGATGATGAGCAAAGTGCAAAGTGATGAGCAAAGTGCAGTAACCCATAACAACCTAAATAGCCTATTTATTTGAGTTCTGCAATCCAAAGAACTGTAAAAAAAAAAAAAAAAAGGTTACTTTAGTTCAGATATTTTTAACTTTCTCCCTTCGCAGCCAAGCTATCATTGCTAAGTAAGAGGCTCGGTAGAAGTTTTTCCATTTATTATAGCAATTTATTTTATAATTATATTGCACAAGTACAGCACAGAGTCTTCTCCACTGGTGGCATGCATTCTCCAGCTGTGTGGTCAATGGTGTGTCTGTTCCTGTCATTTTCTTTGGGTTTAAGGGACAGACTGTGGCATGATGAAAGGAGGCTGTGAGGTGACTGGTGAGAGCACACTGCTGGCATTGTGTGCACGCTGTATGTTTTTTCATCCCTCCGCGATCGTGAAATATAACACATTTTTAGCACATTCTGTATCCCTTATGGGTTAATAAGGTTAGAAAATGGATGTGAGAGGACACACGATGCAATATTTGAAGACATTTGGTGATCTAACAACGCTGAACTCTGTTTGGCAGACTTGTTTTCAGTTATTTCATTGCCACTTGAGCTGCCAAGGGTGGTGCTGTGGGAGTCCCATACATAACCGGTGAACAATATCACCCTTAGACACCACAAACCTGGATGAAGAAAAAATAAACAAACAAACAGCAGCAGACCCTAGACATTCCACCTACGTAGATGAAATCCAGCCATATCTGGAACCTATTTATGCTATTTGGTATGGAAATTTAATAGTATCCGTTTTCTTTACTTGTGTCAGTAGGCATTGATAGCCAGATACATGTATGTTACTTTGAACATAATAAACATCTTTCTTACAAATCTTGCAAGATGCCTCGCAGTGGTAATACTCTCCATGAACATCATTCTTGATTTATTCAGTTGAAAGAATAGTGTAAACAGTAAAAAGTTTTAACCTGGGGTGTCCAATTCCAGTCTTTTACTACTGTTGGAGAAACAATAAAAATTTGTGTGCAGATTTTGAACCTCCAGAACTGAGGAACTTGTAATGTAAATAATATATTGTTTAAATATTTTTAGTTTGAAGTACTTTTTATTATTTTTTTTTTCAAGGTACTAGTGCTGTAAATAAAGATTTCTATTTTCAGTACTCAGCCAGAACAGTTAATGTCTTGATAATTTCCCTGTCTGTGGCAACTACTAATCCAGAAACTCCGTTTAAAACTACACTTTCAGATTAAAACAGAAATCCAGATGATAAATCCATTTAGAAAAGGGGCTTTATACTCACTTTTCCATCATCGTTCAATAGTTCTAAGGGTGTTGGATACCTGTTTGTCCTGTTGAATTTTCTGGTTCCATTCTCTGATCCCTGCTGTGTGATATCAGGGTAAGATGATGTAACCTTCGAAACTAGTTGGGAACTCAGACACTCAAATCTACTGAAAGCTTCCACCACCTCTTCTTCTTTCATGCTTGCCATTGGGTACCAGCTTTGAATGCTGGGTAATAGCTGGTGTCAGTCTTTGTAGTCCCTTGTACCACATTGAAGCGGTGGACAGAATGCTGGATCCTTTGGAATCTGAATCTTCTGTAAGTGGCTAAAAGTAGACAATTCAAATAGGTAGTAGGTAGTAGGGTTAATCTACCCTTAGGGCTTTTGCTGTATTAATTTTAAATTTCTGCTATTTGCTTGTTCTGCTTGTAAATGCCAAGCTTTCATTCCTTGACTTTTGTCCTGAAATGCAAGCTTCAGTAAATGTTGTTTATCTTAGCTGCTAACTAACTCCGTTGCCTCTGTAAAATACGAAACACATTTTTACAGCTGATATTTGCATATCCACCAGGTTGTCAAAAGGGCATTGGTCCAAAACCATTGTACAATTTATATATTGTAATCCAGTGTTCACAGTAGTTGTATGCCTATATCTTAGAAGCGTAGCAAGTCCAAATGTTTAGAAATGTAAAAACTCTTATTTCATATTTCAATTGTGACTATTACACATAATTGTAAAGCAAGATTTACAAAATTACATTTGTAAAAGTAGAATTTTATTGTGTAGTAAAATCATTTTTATCTTTCCTGTAAACGTAGATTAAAATCTGATAATAAATTGTCATAAAACCAATCCAACATTGCAGACATACTGCAGGTACATAGAAGCAGGATAATAATGGTATTTATCTAATGAGAAGCTGTACTATAATCCCGGTACTACAGGAGGAGCATCATTGGAATCATGGGTCTTGTGTGCTGCATACAAATACACTGGCTGGCCCCTTACTGTCCAATTCCAGGCTGGTGTCACCAGTGCTTTCTTAAATGATAACAAATAAAGTGGTGTCATCTGTCTGTTTATGTTGTGTAATAGGACTGTAAAAAAAATCTCTGAATATACAGAAAATGAGAGTTCTTTGGCATGTAAAACCATTTTCATTTAAGTATTTCGTCTGTTAGATGTTAGCTTGGATTTCAGCTTGAACCAATATTTTCAGTGGTATACTTTCTTCAGTGATTCCATATCAAGTAGTAAGGTAATGCAACAAGAATTAAAAGGGATCTAGCTTTTTAGTTCACTTTGTTTTCTATTTAGCAAATTATTTCAATAGTTTTTCCCACATTTCCGTCTGTACACAAGCACATTCCTATTTGTTCCTTGGAGACAATGGTATTTTGTCTGTTCTAAGCTTGCATAATACTTAGGTTGTCAGTGAGCTTTAGTTGTCCATATCTGTTCCCAGATGAAATGTTAAAGATTTCTCACCATAGAAAAAGTATTTCACAGAGGTTTTACTGAACCCTATAAATGTAGATATCGGGAAATAACAAATGCTAACTATTTGGTATCTATGCAAAGAAAAAATTGGGAATAAAGATCACTCCGTAGAGGCCTGAATGAGTTTGTCAACACTCAGAATTTTTAATATTATCCTGAGTAATGATCCAATGGTAAAGGCATTCATTAGCCAGATGTGTTGAATCAAGTCATAGTAAATCTTGGACAAGGACATACCAGTGTTAAGAACAAATAGTTATGATTCAGTTTTTTTGGCTGGGACAGTACTACTTACAGTACCATTTGTAGTCTGCAGAAAAACTAGCTAACATGCTTTTATAAAAGAACATTTCATTATGCCTTTCAAGGATAAAACAAAACCCTTTCAGAATTCCTGTACACCGGTACTAAAGAAGTGTCTAAGGTTCAGATTTCATATATTAATATTTGGTGTAAAGTACTAAGTAAAGTCTATGTATAGGCAAAACTTTTTGGTTCATGGAGAAAAAAAAACTTTTAGCCTTGTTAATATTTTCGTGATATTCTGTGCTGTAAGTAGCAGTAGATTTGTTTAAATGTTAAAAATGGCTTGTTAATTTTATTTTTACATAACAAAAAAGGATAGCAAAAAGAAGGGCTTTGATAGCTATAAATTGTATTATGTATTCATAGTGTTTAATCATATTTGAATACAATAAATCCGTGTAAAAAATTCATCCAAAGTTCAATTAATTGACAAATTTGTTACACAGATTTATTGTATCCAACTATGGATGGCTACCACGATATGGCATCAAATCTACACTTAGATAGATAGAGGTTTATCCCAATAGACATTTAATTTCTACATAACCATAAAGTGGAAGGAACAAAAAATCGCCTCCATGGTGCTACCTGCTTCAAAGGCTTCATAGTGAATTTAGGTCACTTGATTATGCTACTAAAATTAACTCTGATGGTATGCTGTATCGTTTACAGCATATAGAGCTTTTTTTTTTTTTTTTTTTTTTTTTTTTTTTTTTTTTTTATTAGTGAGGCTATGTGCTGGCTGGCAGTGAGGGCAGGGTGCAGTACCACTTTCTTCATGCCAGTGAACCACTGCCTAGGGTAAATGTTGCAAGTAGCTTTAAACCGCAGCAGCCCAACAGAAAATGAATAGGGGTGGCAGTGAGCAGTACTAAAATGCCCACTGTCGCCCCTATTCATTTTCTGTTGGGCTGGCACAGTTAGATCTGAAGATGCTGGTTCTTTAGGAGCCAACCATGTGGAGCTATTTAGAATTGCTTGATCCCGAGGCAGGTCTGCACCTAGCCTAAATGTTTAATGACCACTTTTCACTTTTAACCATAGGCATTTTTGTAGCATGATAAAAGCTTGGACCTTTTTCTTTTTAAAAGTGTAATGTAAATAAATACATTCTGCATGTAATACTTGGCCAGAGAGGAAGCCAATAGACATTCAAATGTTCAAAGACCAAAATCTACCAAATACTTGATATCCCAGATGAGGTATTATTCTGTAGCATTACACTTACAATTTTTGACAGTTCATTGTTAATTTTTGGGTTCTGTTCCGTTGAATCTTTTGTACCCAATACATTTCTAAACTGTTAAAAGTTATTCCTCCGATTTCCTATTTTAGGTGGGTTAGCCGTTAAAGTGTATGCCAAGCCAAAAACTCCAGCCTCTATTAAAACAAAGAGTTGTTTGTGTCTGGGTTTTAGAAGTGAGAGTAAATCGCTTTCACAGAATCCCAAATAGCAGTAAAATTCCTCTGAAGAGTTCCAACACTTTCCCACTTTGGCCAAAGTTTTGACGTGTTAGCATGAATCATAGCACCAGTTTATGTGTCTTGTATCTTATCACTATTGTTTGGTGTACACTTACCAGATTACAATTTGCAATCTAAAGCTGCATATACACGTACAATTATTGTCGTTTGAAAGGATCTTTCATGATCCTTTCCAACGACTAAGGACTGCACGATGCATGAATGAGTGCTGTACATACAGCACCGTTCTGCTCTATTAGGAGGTGAGGGGTAGAACGACGGAGCAGCACCCAGCTGCATGCTCTCCCCCTTCCCTTGCATTAGGATCCTTCGTCTTCCATTGTCCGTGGATCCGCCAGAACGGTCGTTCAGACGAGGGACGACGGGCGCTGTACACACGCCAGATTCTTGTCCGATATCAGCCCTGAGCCGATTATCGGGCAAGAACCATTGGATATGTGTACGTAGCTCATAAGTCTCAGTTTACTTTACATAATTGCTATATTGAATTGGCTATACACTAGTCAATTTGGTAATGACGATAAGTAGACAATCAATGATCATTTACCTGGATTACCATTGTACACCACTTATTATCAATCAGAAGTCAGCAGAAACATTATCAAATTGCATTAGTGTCCCTGTTTTTTGGATTTTAATTTGACAATAATTTTAAATGACTCTTGACAACCAACAGCCAATGGGAGTGCTCCCTGCTCTTTTCTATAACCCTCTCTACCGGTTTTTAAGCAAAACTAAACTCAACCAAAAAAAAACACACTTACCTTTAATCCCGCAGATATGTTTATCCTCCGGGGGTTTCTTTGTTTGGGTCCCGCGTCGTCCCGGTATTCGTCTTCGGCCAGGCGCATCTTCACTCTTCTTCCAGCGTCACCAATCTCGCACTGCGCAGGCGTGATATAGGGTGACGTAGATGTGGAAAAAAGATTGCGGATCACCCTGCGCAAGCGTGAGATCAGCAATTTTTTTCTTCTATTACTGAAAGGGCTTCTTCTGCACGTTCCAAAAATTAGGGCATGCGCATAAGGAGCAGGCAAAAACCTCCTGGGATGTGTGATGTAGGTATCCTGGGAGGCTTTGCGCTCCTGCAGCGATCAAGACAGAAAAGGGAAAAAAAAATACATACCATTTTTGCTTTTAAAAAAAAGGGTTGTCTACCCTTTTAAGTAAAGTAAACATTTCGAGTTTAGGTCTGCTTTAAGGAATACAGTGGGAATACAGTCTGTGCAACCTCTAGCAACCTCCAGTAAATAGAAATGCTGTTCAATGTATTTCCTAACAATGGACAATGTAAACATCTCACCCTATTGTTAAGATAAACCGCAGGGAACACTCCTGTTGGCTTTTGGTTGTCACAGAGCCCTCCCTGCTTTATTCTTTGTGGACCTACTAGCCACTACCACACAGTACAAAGTGATACGTAGCTCTGCAGTAATTTATTCCCAACCACTCTATCTAATCAATGTTAGATAAACAAATCAATCAAATATTGATCCAGAATGTCCTAGTTTGTAATAGATATCCATTAGTTTCAAATCAAATGTATATTCTAATAAAATGTTGAACTGTGAATGGTTACATTTACTCAGTTATGACTTGCTGTGTTGACTCACTTTCTTGTATCATCTAAATGTTCAGGAAATGAATCTTCTTGAATAGAATGGCTCTGTAAAAGTCATTATTAGATTTACTTTTTTTTTTAACTTGCTGATCTGTGGACTTTGTATTGACATATCCCTTAGTGGGTGTGAAGATCTTTGATCCTTACTTCTGTGTTAGGGCACCAAAAAGCTGCATTTATGATTGACTTAGTTTGACAGAAATCTGGAGACTTCTATTGTTATTTATTTTACCCAAAAAATGAAGAAAAAGAAAAAACTGCCTATACAACTAGCCCAGTCACATCCTGTTTATACACATCATGTTGTATATCACCGTATAATGGGCACTCAAGCTAAGGCTAGGTACACGTGTGCAAAAATTGTCGTTAGAAAATGAACGACTAAGGACAGATCAACGATTATGCACCATTATTTTGAACGATCATATTGTGCACAATTCTGTACATGCTGTAAGGATACTGTAGAATGTGCTTTGTTTGGGGTGCCTTTTATTATTATTATTATTATTATTATACAGTATTTATATAGCACCATCATATTACGCAGCGTTGTACAGAGTCCATAGTTGTGTCACTAACTGTCCCTCAAAGGAGCTCACAATCTAATGTCCCTACTATAGTCATATGTCATTAATGTAATCTAGGTCAATTTAGGGGGAGCCAATGAACCTAACTGCATGTTTTTGGGATGTGGGAGGAAACCGGAGTACCCGGAGGAAACCCACGCAGACACGGGGAGAACCTGCAAACTCCATGCAGATAGTGTCCTGGCTGGGATTCAAACCTAGGACCTAGCGCTGCAAAGGCCAGAGTGCTAACCCCTGAGCCACCGTGCTGCCTTGTTTTTAAAGGACCAATAGATTTTACAAAAGGAGAAGGTTTATTTACAGCTTAGGATAATATATACATATGATTCCAACGGTTACATTCGTGCAGATATAATTCACCAATAGTGTACACACACTAGATAAGATCGTTTGAATGATGCAGGAAGTGACATCAATCTGTGAACAATCCACGATCACTGAAGGACCGCACACACAATAGATTGCGAATGATCGTTGCCCAATCAGATCTGCCGGGACGGTCGTTTGTTTCCAGGGACAATCCTCGTTCATCAGCGTCGTTGTGCATATTTTTTGTTAACTATTATTGGCCGAAAGGTCGTTAGGCGTTTGTTTCCAACGATAATTATTGCACGTGTTTACGCAGCCTAACTTTAGGCAGTGCTGCTGCAAGCAAAGTTTGTCATGTCCATCTAGAGACTGGAAATTTACCACCTGTCAAACTGTTTACACTGCTTTTCATATGAAACAAATGTCTAAAAATCAGTTCTGGCAGCAAGTGTGAAGCAAAGTTTTTTAAAGTTCTGGATTCTCAGGGTGCAGCACTAGTTGCAGTTATTAGAGAGGATTAAGAAGCACAGCTGGCGGGCAGATGGAATGCTTGGTATTCAAAGCAGAAAGCACAGAAACTAGAATTTGTAAGAAAATGAAAAAAAAAAAGCTTCACTGCCTTTATACATTATTTTATTTACTATTTATAACCTCATCATTTCACTATGGCTACCCAAATTCTCCAGGGCTCTTCGGATTTATTTTATTTGATAGAAATCACCTTTTTACAGCCATCAGCCAAGACTTGTTTTGTGTTTCTTGGCTGCAACAATCTGTCATACATATATATTTTTGTGCACAATAAATAGTTTCCAGAGCAGTATAAAACTGTATTACCAGACACTTTGACCTACAGCATCAGAACAGGAAGATGGAACCCAAGAGTATCCTAAGGGAGGACACACGTTGAAGTAACTCGCTGCTTACATTATGTGACATAATATACTCTTTTATAGAGGTGATTAGGTGTAAGAGTTCCCAGACACCAGAAAGAAAAAAAGGTATGTTATAGTGAATGAACTGCTCTAGTTTAGCTGGCCTTGCCTAATATTTATTTTGATCTGTCATGCTAGAGATATGGTTAATATCTGTGAGGTGTGTTTTTAATAAGTAGATCACCAACATGATATATATATATATATATATATATATATATATATATATATATATATTTCTTGTGTATTTTGCAATTAGAAGGTTGCTGTCCTTTAAGAAGTGCATAAGGAAGTTACAATGAAATGTGAGTGGAAACTTTTAGTTACCCTAGGGCCTGTGTTGACAGGCTTAGGGTTTAAGTTAGGCCTTGTTCACTCTGTAGGAACGTGTTTTGCTGTGTGATATACTGCAGCATACAGCCACTTGTGTTGCTGTCTGCTGTGATGCTGACCCTATTCATTACAAAAGTGGGAAGATGTGCTCAGCAGTACAGTGTAGCAATGCATTTCATTTGATCACATGTAGTGTGAACATCAGACATTGTTTTCTATGCAATATCTAATGTTCTGTTTCATCACACACTATGGGCAATACAGTATATCCCACTACACCATTTATCATATGAACCAATCCCAAGTGTCCATTTGACATCAGTTTGAGAAGCTTCTTTAACCTGCAGTTGACCTTCTTCTTACTTTTTTTCCTTTTACTTCCTGTTCTGTAGACACAACAGGAAATTAAAGAACATTTCTCCTAAACTAGACAGCTTTTACTGGAATAAGTCTTTCCACTCAAATCATTCCCTTCTGATCTAGTTCCGGTAAGAACACAACATTTGGGATTGCCCTTCAATTTTCATCCCAGTTACAGTGTTCCTCAGGTCTTATAAGGAAAAAGAATGTCCCAAATGGGTACACAGAGCAAAAAAAAAAAAAAAAACGGAATGAGAAGTCCTCCCAATTCAGTCAAAGAAATAGCAAAAATTTTGACCTTAGATTTTAAATAACACAAAAAAGTCTAAAGAGCGAAATTCATCAACCCATGGAAGCCAAACAATGGACAAATCATAGTCGGTGCCAAGCTGCATTATTTTTTTGTTCTTTTCCTTAAGCCTGTGTGTTTTTGTAGATGAAACAGGTCTAATGAAATATCACAGATGCCTTTGGATTGTATATAGATCACTGATCATCAATCACCTTCAAATTACTGACATCAGTCAGTAGAAAACTGTATTGGTTAGGATGGAGAGCTTTGGCCAGTGGACTATTGTTCTCCCTGCTGATCTATAGCTTGTTGCAGTTGGCATATTGAAATACTTATGACATTCTCAGCTGTAAATCTTTATAAGGCATGCCCATCAAGTTTCTTCTTTGAAAACTCTGACAGCTTTGACTTGAATGTAGAGAAAAAATACCAAGGGGTAAAAGTCCTTCCTGAAGTCACAAGGATAGAAATTCTGACCTTATCTTTGAAGTATCTTTTTTTTTTTTGTTTATTGTTATTCTTTCATTCATTTTTGCATTTCCATCTCATGCAGCAACCTATTACATGGTACAACCTTCTGCTACAAACAAACAAATAAAAAATTGCTTTCTTTTCTCCAAAGGTATCCAAAACCCCCTTGTCCACTGTGCAGTTCTTAAATTAAACACTTACTAAATCACATACTGACTATATTTATACATTTCAAGGCTCCTTGTAGAAAGTTTTTTTTTTCCCCAAACTGAATGTTCTCAACTTGGCCAGGCTTTCTTTGTAAGAAAGATAATTCATCCTTCTTTTTTTTTCTTTAGCTGGCTGTCAGTTAATCCTTTTCAAAACTGCATTCCTTTTACAATGTGGTGCCCTAAACTGTACCCCATAAATATTCCACATGCTGTTTTTACAGTAATTTATAGGAGACATTACTATACCAGAGTGATGTTTTAGATATCTACTATTTTAGTACTGTAAGGCTGAGCCACTAGCTTTATTACTTTTAGTCTCTGACCCAAAATGAGCATGTGAATCAGGAAAGTAAAACAAAATAAAATGTCCTTAATTACATGCTAAGTGACAGTAATACAAAAAAACTGCATTAGGCAGGTCAATTAGGCTGGATTTACACAGACGCATTTATATGCGTTTTATGCACTTTTATTAGCATGTCTTTACCGCATTTTCTTGCGTTTTTACAACATTTACATTTCAAGCACTTTTAAACGTGGGAAATGCCAGAAAACTCAGAAAAAGTGCCCCCATTTAAATCAAATGACACATTTACTCGCTTTTTCCTGCGTTAACCATGCGGTTTAATTTTTTAAACATTATATATAATGCTCAAAAACGTGCCTATAGGAAACGTCCTGGTGTAGATTAGGCCATTAGAATGCATGAGAATTTCAAACATGGGCTTTTAAAGCCTCAGGTTAAACGCTGGGGAAAATGTCCGTGTAGACTAAGCCATAGCTATAATAAGGCACATGTAGTGTTTTTATTGTCAGGTTTCCTTATGTATCTTACCTAGAAGGCCAGCAGCTGGTTGAGATATTCTAAAGCAGTTGTAAACTGTTATTTAGTAAAAAAAATGTATTTGCTGGGGTAAAGCCTAAACTTCCACATTTTAGAGCATTTGTATCCGTTACTTATAGAGTTCATATGACTTCTGCTGTTATGCCATCAGAAACCTCCCCATATACATGGCCAACTTATGACAGCATCTAATGTGCATAATCAAAGATGTGATTGCCAGAACTGTGTGATATTATCACCGTACCACAAAGGAACTCGCTTTGCTTTGCTGCATTTTAATTTTAAAGCACATGTGGTGCTTTACTGCATACTGTGTGTTATATTTCTTCAAGAAGTACAAGTAAGGGTCTTATCTCTTCCTTTTTTTATTCAATGGAATCACTGTCTGGAGAAGGTGTAGTGCCAACAAATTGTTAGTTTTGGCACTAGTCACTTTCTAATCCACACCATACTTAAGTTCCCATTCAACACATTTACTTTGTGCAGTGTCAATTATACACGGAGAACATTTTAACTGTGAGATATTCCTGTTAATTTAGCCTTCATGCACAGTACCATCCTATTGTTACTTGTACTCATTAATATATTAAGAGGCTGGTGAAAGAGATAGATTTTTATGTAAATTAGTACACACAATAAACCTTTAAATTGTCATTAGTAATTAGTAGGTAGCTCCTCCCTAGAACAAAACCAAGCATGCTTTATTATAAGATTTTTGAGACCTGTAAAGAAGCTCTAGGTGTAGTCCGCACCTTCAGATCTCTCATTTACTGTTGATTTCCTGGAGTGATCCAGGAGTGAAGTATTTGAAGTTGAAGGAAAATTTTCCTGGTCCCATCTGGGGTGCCAGTAATGAAGGAAAATTTTCCTGTTTCCCTTATCCCTTTTCTGGAAAGCTGTATTTTTACTAAGTCTCTATTAGCTTAATATTCACACAAATCTTAAATAACAAGATATTTATTACCAGAGAAAAAAATTACTAGTACTAAACAATTATTCAAATAGGATAAATAATGATCACACAGACAAAGCAAAGTGATACATTACGCAAAGAGTTTGTCCTCTATATCCTGCACCCTGGCTGGGTTCTACGAAGATTGGAGAGAGAAAGAGAGAGGCAATAGGAGGTATCAGAGGTAAGAGGTAAAAGAGATATATGCAATATAAGAGGTATAGGAGAACAATTTGTGGCTGCTGTCCCTTCTTATACATCTCCAGGACCCATGCATCCACCCCTTAGGTGTCACTGTTGCATTGGGGGCAAGTCTTCTGACTCTGCTGACCAGCTAGTTCAGGTTCCTTTGGGGGTCATCAGATAGCAGGTATGTTTATACACCAGGCAGGATGATTGGAGAAGTCCTTTAAGTAGATGTTTCAATGCACAACACCTATACCTCACACCTGGTATGGTGTGATCTTCCTGTTCAAGGAGGTGTTCGCTTTTCTTCTAGTTCCTTGTATCCAACCCCCAGCTGGAGTCGCCCTGCTAGATTTGTCCTCATTGAGATTTCAAGGGAAACCCCCATCAAGGCTCACCAACAGTCATATTGAATCCATCATTTGAAATGGAATATGCATAAGTGCTGATTTTATACAATTCATGTTGTGCACTCCAACAGAGGTATTAGCTTGAGAATTTAAGATGAGATTTACCTGATAGAGTGACAAAGGTTTAGTCATCTGAAACAATGAGCAGCTATTTAAAGAAAGGTAGGTGCAAACATTTGAAGCATTGAACATCTATTTAAAACACTGATGTTGCTGGTGTTTAATCAGGTTATGAAGAGTCTCAGGACATTCCTTCAAAGCTTGGGATCTAAGATTGTTGACTGTGCCATCCTACATGCACATTATTACACAGCAAACTATAGTGATTGACCAATAGAGGCTGGGGATTATATAAAGAAGTCAGTCGAATACCAGGACATTCTGATAGGCAAAGTTTCAAAACTTCAGAGTAATGTCAGAGCTTGCCAGTAAACTCTTATATAGATTACTCCTTAATAACTGTTATATAAAATCCTATATCCCTATAGGTTCATCACTATATTGGACAGCCTCGCTGTGTGGTAGAAATACACGTCAGGAAGTGTGGGGGAAGCATTGGCACTAAAAGTAATTTTTAGCTTTGCCTATCAGAAAGGCCTAGCATTCCCTGTAAAAAGCATGCTCTCGGAAGCTGCTACAGGTATGTTTATCCACCTCTTTACCAATCTGCAGTGACAAAGTCTCTTTAAAACTAAGATGAAAGATTTAGTGTTTATTACCATTGTACATATTACCATTTTATGTGGCATAACCACTTTTCTGATTTTTCCTCCATTTTTTTTGGTATTGTCATATAGCTGTAATGATGTTGGGAAACACTTAACAAATTTTCCATCTTGAGCTTAGTGCAAATCTAAACTAAAAAAGGAATGCAGGAAGCATGTGGGCAGATGAACTGTTGAGCTGATTATAACAGACTTGTTGGCAGGTCCTTGAGAAGTGGGTCACAATGTTTGTGGAGATGTAGAAATCTCCCTGCACAGCCACCAGATAAAGTCTGGTTACTCTGGTTGCAGAAGCACTCACAAACTTTTCTTGTTTAGCCTGCCACTATACATATCTTTTATTTTCATTTTTGGTTTTATTTTAGTAAATTAATATGTAAAAAAAGGAGTGAAATTACTGCAAGGTTATTTTGGCAGAATTTTAATAAAGTAAATATTTGAAGCCTTATGCCTGGGAAATCGACAAATACATTTTCCAAATATGTCAGGGTTATTATAGCTGGTTCCTGTATTATTACTTTTACTTCCATGGAGAAGATGGTGGCAGATTAGTAGTAATTAGTAGTCAAACAATTGCTGTACACACTTGGAAAATATGAATTATGGTAAATCCAGACAATTACACTGTTACCCACCTGAGGTACATTTACATATAAATAGTATGATATGTAACAGCTATTTTTGCATTCCATATATTCTTTTTGGTTGAATAAAAATGTCTGGGTAGATTAAGCAATGATAGAATAATGATGTTGTCTGTCAGGGCTCTTAGCATTGAGACAAGGGAATCACGTAAGCGTTAAACATTTTGTATAAAGTAAGAGTTGGATTGCAGGGATCCTTTGCTGATGTCACTTCATAGGAATGGAAAGTTGCTGTAGATACAGAAAATAATCAGTCCAGCCAGCAGCTAAGTGTACAGTTGGCACTGACCATTTGAATAAAGATAAACTACTGATAAAAACACATGTGCTTTTGACATCTCTGATGGTATTTGCTAGTCTTATTTGATGCTAAAGAAAGTAATTATTAAACATGGATTACTCTAGGTGACTGAAGGATAATACAAAGTGCCCATTTATAATTAAAATGTTGTTTTCTCAATTATTTTTCATTGCCCAAGCTACACTATTTGATGTCTCCTTTTTCTATTCAGTAACTGCTAATGCTCTGTATAAAGCTTGCAATTGCCTAAAGAATTGGCTGATTTTGTTCTAGTTTGATAATCTTTCTCAGCTTCTTTCAAAAATGTTAGTTCTGTTCCTAATTTTCAAAGGCCAATTGATCATTTTATTTTGTTGGCTTGTACATGACAAAGCAACATAGTTTGAAAAAGGTGCAGTTCATTAACAGGCCTCAAAAGTCAGTGAAAAATTTAAATTCTATCTAGTTGTGGTAAGTTACAACCAACTTGACTTTAATGTAAGAGATGTTTCTTTTCTTATTCAGACCACTTTTTATTGTCAGGAAAATACCCAAGCATTTACAGTCCTCTGCAAAAGTATTTATCTCCAGTCATCTTTTTTTTTAATTTATTACATCTGGAATACCTGGAATAAAAATAGATTTTAGGGGTTACCACCATTTGAATTACACACCATGCCTACTACTCAAGTAATGAAACCGTGTAGTATAGCTTGAAAAAACACTAACTGAAATTCCATGGGCCGGAAATCAGCACAGAGTTGGGGAGTAGAAGTTAAAGAATGGACTCTCAACTAGAGAAGGAAATTTAGCATTGTAATATTCAACAGTTAGGTCTAATAATAATTTTAGTATGCTGATATTTATTTTGTAACCCCCCAAAAAAGATTAGGATAAAAACTATGGTTTTTTGCTAGTATTTAGTATTAGAGTGCCTCTCAAGAAGTCAATAAACCAAATAAAAGCTTTGCATGAAAACCCACAAACCACTTGTTACCAAGGTTGAAAATTTCACATAGTTAATGTCAGGGGATGGTTGGCAGCTATGCATATTGTTTACAAGGATTAATTTCATCATCTAGAGGGGCCAGTACAAGCTACCTAGGCCAAGGGTCTACTTACTTTCAGCACAGTACAGCATTAGGGGATTGCCAGCAACGAGGTGTCAGAGTGGTCCAAACATAAGACAGCAGGTTTCCATTTAAAATTTAATACAGGCTCTGGCCTGGATTTTTCATTGCAGTAAATGTCAGCAACAACAAAAACATAAAAATGGTGGCTTGGATGAGCAACTTACTGGCTCACTCAAGTCCCTGACTAACTAGAGCAAGACATATATACAGTCACTTTTCATTTCAAAAAGTCATCAGAATTTGTTCTGTGGAGCTCTGGGATCACACTGAGCTCTTTGCAGCATAATGGTAAATAAATAGTACACCTCTGCTTCACCTCCACAGGTGAAAACCTGGACTTGAGTCTAGTGAACCAGGGAAACCCTCCCACTCTTTTACCTGGTCAGGTTCCAGGACCCTAACAATCCGGTGTTCCATAAACCAAACAGAAAAGTCAGACAATACACATCCGACTCAGGACAAGGCTTTGGTATACTCTGTCACAATACATATAAAGAACCTCTAGCAAATCAATCTAATATCTTTCCTCATCATTTAGGTAAAACCGTATTAGGTACCCACGTTTTATTACAGTGTATTTTAAATTAGCTTTGTCTTTCACATTTCTGCTATATCTAC
This sequence comes from Pyxicephalus adspersus, assembly GCF_032062135.1. Taxonomy (NCBI): domain Eukaryota; kingdom Metazoa; phylum Chordata; class Amphibia; order Anura; family Pyxicephalidae; genus Pyxicephalus; species Pyxicephalus adspersus. Next base: position 49,195,211 of record NC_092861.1, read on the forward strand.
ATAAATATTACCCGTTCAGTGTAGGTTTTGGCACAGGAGGTTGAGCACAAGTATGAACAAACAAGCATGTCTGGAATTTCAGTGGTTCAGACTATTAAATGTGAAGTGATTTAGTACTGTTCGGTATTCAGACAAGTCCCTTTATGGGATACCTGTGTAGATACACCAACATATCTGGTTGTGATCACTTTTGCAGACATGGATAGGATATTACTACAAACTATAAAGTTGTGTTCCGCATGTCCCAGTTATTCATGTGTAATTTAATTATTAGTATACATATGGAACATGGACTCATCAGAGCACATAAGAAGGGTCTTTTAAAGGTCTAATACCATACATCAACGCTTCTTACGTCAGTGAAGTGCTTAAGGTCAGCCAGGGCAGAGTTTGGGAAGAGGTACTTTTATTGTGCTATGTGATTATTGTCTTGGATCTCATGCTTTGAACTGTTAGGACTGCTCTTATTCCTTTGCATCTGGCTAAGAGTCAAGCTGAGTGCTGTACATGTGGCAAAAAGAGAAAAAAAATAAAATGATAGTTTGTATTCTAAATGCCAGCACAGACTGATGCAAGAAAGAAATGTTGCATTACATCAAAGAACTAATTACATCACCATCATAAATTTCCTGTAAACGTATTTACTGTGCTTTTTTTTTTTTTTTTCAAAAAAATAAATTCTAAAGCTGTATCATTAAAATGGTTTATTTATACCAATTTGTCTGAAGTAGCTTGGGACAAAATAGCCTAAAGGAAAAACAAATGTATTTCATGATCTGATTATGTATGTTATATTAGGTGGATCATGCTGTCAATGGAGGGTTTTTAATGTATATAGGGTGCAGATAACTCCCTTCTGTTTTTTATTTTCTAAATTTTCCTACCAGAAGAAAACCAACAATGAAGTGAAATTAATCATAAAAATCAGAACTACAGAAACTTTAAGTAGCAACATTTGGGTAGATTAGGCATTGGTGTTGGTAATGGGAGAGTTGCAGGTGTGGTTGTAAATGATAAGGAAGGATTAGGTTCTAGACATTTGGAAGTAGGTGTGTGCTTGCATCAGGCAATGGTGAGGGACCTACAGTGAAAGTGGTGGGATGGGTGCACAGTCTTGGTGTGAAGGGTTGGTACACAACTATAGGGGGTTAGGCTAAACTGTTGTAATTTGGAAGCATGTGGGTACAGTTTAAGGGGTGGGGTTGCTTTGTGCCGGCATGAGGCAAGAGATGGGCCCACAGGCAAGTTGGTGGTAGTGAAGTCGATGGCGATGTGGGGATGGGGGTTGTTTGGATGAGAGCATGGAGGTACAGTTTAGCACTTGCATGCAGTTGCAATCACCACATGTTATATTACTCTAACCATCGCATCTTAAGTTATCATTGTACTGTCGATATCAACACTTGCACTATCAATTCACAATAACTGTCACACTTTGTGGTATAATTTCATGTCTGTACAATGTCCCTGCACCACTACATGCAATGACATTGTACAGTTACAGTAACCCCATGCATTGTCACCATGTAGTGCCACTGTACAGTCACTATAAACCTTTGTAGGTTGGCCAGTGCAATATTTGCAGTGTCACTGTAACCTCTTGCCTTTTGTCTGAAAGGTCCATTTCACCTAATGCTTTTTCCATACACAATCTGTGTCACCCTACATATTGTTTCAGTCTATACTCACACATCATCTAATGTACATATTTATGTTCATACAATAAACCCCCACATACTCAATCTTTCACATACTGTACACATTGTTAAGGTGCTAGGCAAGCTTGGGGGAAAATGGGGGGTCATGGTGTATTATTATCTCTTCCAAAGATTTCTGCAGCTAGAAAAGGTGGGGGACCTAATTTTGTCATTCATGAATCCCAACTTTTCGAATTCAGACTCATTTCCCGCAGACATACACAGTGTGGAAACTTGTCTGCATACTGGCAGCTTGCATAGTGTTAGTGGTCTGGTACGAATGCTTTCACACTTTGTGATTTAATGCTGATCATGGCTCAGTATGTTTAAACCCCTCACTTCTCAAAGCAAGTCACTGTGTACTATGTTCTCTTTCCAGTCCTATGGCTAGGGATTTTCAAATGTAAGGTGAAATGCCATAGTAGGATGAAAGACATTTCATTCCACAGTCGGCTCAGGGTTTATGGGTTTAAATCTACAGATGTTGTTTCTTAGGAGTTTCAGGCTAGTTTTTGTACATACAAAAAGGTCTATGGTCAAAGAGTGAGGCAGCCTGATAAATAGAAATAAAAGGAAGGCTGAAGGGGTGTTAAATGTTAAAGTCGGTTCTTGTATGCAATTGTTTATGATGTGTTATATTGTCATATATGATTTGAATTACCACTGCACAGCAATGGAAGAAGTAGATAGTGAGGGAGGAGAGCAATAGCTGCTGTTATACTGTTTGGGGGGCACTGACAAATGTCCTGGCTGTTCTGTGCAAACAGTTAGGAGATCCCTATCGTCTCTCATTGTACCATGTATGTCATCTCACTCACTGTGCTAAGCTACACACACTTTAAACATCTACATTTTGGACTTTGTCTCAGATTCTAAAATGACTATATACAGTTGTGTGTGATGACTGTTTTCCAATACACCCACTCTTGTTTGTTTCACAACCATGCATGTATTTGCCTTCTAAACCTACTTATCAGTCTGTTCTGTAACTCATTATGTTTGAAAAGAGGATAAACTTGTCTTCTCAATTTCAACCCTCCGTCAACCAGAAAACAAATCATCTCATATCCAAAAAACCATTTGGGATATTCCATCCCAAAATTAAAATTCCTCTTCATCATTTTTTTTTAGTTCATGATTCCATTTTGGGATATTTCCTTTCACTTTCTTACCTTACGATACTTGCACAAAAAGTTAGGGGTGAGATTTCCACCAAACAAGACCAAGAAAGATATGGATACAATAACAAAAAAAAAACATTGTCAGAACTTTTAATTGTTCTAAAAAAATGTCTTTCAGCTTTTTGTGCCCATTCAGATGATATTTCCTTACTACCTTAATAGGAAGTGAATAAAAATGACCCCCCCCCCCCCTGGGTTACAGCAATAAGAACCTGAGATATACTCTGACTCCTTTTATGAAAGGCTATATCCAAAATCAAATTAAAAGTTTTGGCTGCAGTTGGTCTTTTAAGTACACCAAGAAATATAGAGGCTGCAATTGTTCCCTTAGTGGATTAAATGCTTATGAGTCATGCTTAAGATCCTGAAAAAAAACACGGTGCAAACAAAAAACAGAAAAACAACAAATCTATTTAGTGTTCAACCCAGAATTTTTTGTTATACTAGGTGGGAAGAAATTGTAGGCAGGTGGCAGCCCTTGTATTGTGACCCAACTTTTCAGTAACCACCTAAAAACACTGGGGTGGTTACTGAAAAGTGCCGGGTGGTGCACCCAGCTAAAAAGGGGCAGAGGAGAACACTGCTATTTAGGGTGTAGTTAGGTCAGAAAAGTTTTTATTATTTATTTGGTTTAGGTCAAAGCATTGGTATAACAGCTATTGTTTTAGGAAGGGGAGGATGGCTATGTCAACCCACACATTTATCTGAATACTCTTTGATCATAAAAATGATGAACTTGATAGATTGTTTTCTTTTCATTGATAAAATGTATTAGCATGAAGTATAGTTCCCCCCCAGTGGTCAACTTCTACTATGATGCAAAGCCAAAATCTACTGCTGATTTTATATATATATATATATATATATATATATATATATAATAGTGACTTAACGCAATAGTTTCTATTCTTATAGATTGCATTCCATCCTACATATTTGTTCCATAGTCCCAGCACCAGTCACCAGCAAGAATACCTATTTTCATCCTGGTTTGTGGGTCTAAGCATGAATAGTCACTTAAATACTTGTGTATTGTTGTGTATTGGGTATTGTAAGTATTGTAATGGGAGCATATAACACTGAAGGATGTTTTACTTCTCAGCAGAGAGGAAAATCTGGCAGATTTTAGTAAAATTTCTGGCATATGGGATTGTTTGTGGATAAGTAATTGAGAAAAGGTTCTGTGCATGGAAAATATTAGCAAACTGAAACCCAAACGCTATATTTTATGTGTTTGTTCAAAATGAAGATAAAAGCTAAACCGTTACAATTATAGGGTTAGAGCTATTATTTTCTTTCCATCGAAAGAAAGTAATTTACAATAGTTACATGGGAAGCCCTTCTACCCAGCTGGGAGCAGGCCTCACAGTACTGTGATCTTTCTTTTGTTTCATGATGATGGAATTATGTTTTTTTTTTATAGTGACCTATATTAAATGTTATCACTGTCCTACAGAAGGCCAGGCATATGAAAAATATTACCTTATGTGTACATCGTTCAGTTACAGCTGCTGCTACTACTACATAACATTAATAATATAACATTAATATTACCATACTAACCATAAAAACAACCTAAAATTGAAAATTTACGTTTTTAAAGATTGATGGTAAATACTTTTGAAGAAGCCGGATTTGGTTTTTAATTTAATATACCTGAAAGCTCCTTAAATAAATAGAAACATACACAAATACTGATAGGATTCATAAAATCACATCTACTGATTGTAATTAGATATAAAACACATGTATACTTGCTGGGGCTAGGGTGATAATTGTAGATCTAGAATGTAGGTTTTATTATTTGGTTTTCACTGACCTCTACTGGACAAGCTGTATATTGCTGCTCATAGTTATTTTTCCCATATTCTGTTCACTTCTGTGTAGTTTATTTACTACCAATTTTAAAATAAAAGTCAGATACTGTGGTTTACGATTCTTCATGTAAATAACCACTGCCTCCGGGAAGATGCTACTAGTAGCACCTTTCTTTGCCTACAGCAGCCCCATAAGAATGAGTGGAGGTGGCAGCAGGAGGTACAGTACAGCTCGCTACTGCCTGGTATCAAATCTTTTGATGCTGGTTCTTTAAGACCAAGTGGCGAGCGAGATGCCAGCTTCTAGGAGCTACACGGGATCACCTGATCCTTCTGTAGGTCTGAACCTAGCCTTAAATTCACAGTACAGATATATGTGGAAACTGTTTTAGCTATGATTAGTTATTTGATCCTAAAAGTTTTCTAATTCTGCCAATAATGCCAAATATTTAAGCAAAAATACTGCTACATTCACTGACCTCTTCCAAATTAGCCTTAGACTATGTTATTGGAATATGACAATGAAATTATGAATCCTTTTTATTTCTGTAATGAGACTGTAGCAATGATACATAGTCCATTCCCTGATTCATATTTCTCCAAATAGAAACACTTTGCTGCCACAAAACTTTGTGCCTATGTGTTACTAATATATGTAAATATAGTTTCTAGCAAGCAATTTAGTATAATTTGTGCAAATGTAAACACAAAAGTGAAATTTAGATCTAGGTAACTCAGAACCTATCCGGGACTTTTTGTTTTGGATTAAAAGGAGAAGATATGGAATTTACAGCGCTGCGTAATATGTTGGCGCTATATAAATCCTGTTTATTATTAATAATAATAATAATAATAATAATTCACTTCTAGTATTAGTGGCACGCAGGATACTTATATTGCAATAGGAAGTACTTTAGTTACATTATTTCACAAGAAAAATTAACTAAAGAATGAGTGGCAGGTAAAGGGCTCCACAATTCAAGGGGGGATTTCAACTGTGTATTTGTTGTATCTTTTTTCATAAGATTATGATTTTCATTTTTAACTATTTTTACACCTCTTGGGTCCATGGATGAGGGAAAAAACATGCTTGAAGGTGTCCCTGTAAGGTGGAAATGGGGCTTAAACGTTTAGGCTTTGTAACTTCTCTAACACATAGTTGATGATTTTTTTTTTTAGCACTGACCACCACCTTCCCCACTTCAAAATCCAACTATATTATGCTTTAGGAAATTTGCAGAGTGCGGTTGAAATGCCATGGCAGATATTGTGGCATAAAACCTCCTGCAATCACAGCCACTTCCTCACCTGCTGCTTGTGTGACTTTCTTTCTATCATGTAATGCCTGTCCACGTTTTTGTTAACAACTGTACACCGTGGATGAATTGCAGCAAATAGATGCAATGTGTATTAGCAGTATGATTTTCTTTTCTGACAGGGTTATACACAATTTTTAGGGTCAGTTCAGACTTGCAGATGACAGCAGCATTCTGCAGACTTAACCACGTTACCAGTTGCTCCAGTTCAGCCGAATGGGAAAGGTTAGGAAACATTTTGTGAACACTGTTGTGACTGCAGTTGTGGTTGATCACGACACAGTGTTTGAAAATGAAAAGTTGATTCAGGGTGCACAGTTGCTTTTCCTCCTCTGGATTTGCACCGTAACACAAATGCATTAACCTGGAGTGCAGTTTGCTGCTGCTAGGCACATAGCAGAAGTTTGTTGTGCACTTAGGAGTAGCTAACATTGCGTTTTTTCCATCACAAATGTGAAAGGGGCCTTAGTTTTCCAAAAATGTTTTGTAATAAAATAAATGTAGCATGGGGTACTGACCAAGGCTGTTTTCTGTTGCAGAATATGAACCAGAAGTGAAGAAGACACATGAGGTGCTTTCGGGAATTGAGAAATTAACAGTGAGTTTTTGTTTTTTTAATGGTACATTTGTTACAACAGTTAGTACACTACCCTACTTATATAATTATTTCACTAATTTGTATTGTACCAGCATATTTTACATTGCTTTGCACCAAACATTTAAAAATGGCATTACCTGGTGAAACAAACACCCCTACTATACACGTCTGTTTTCTGCACAATTCCTATTTCTTTATAACCCTTCTGCTTCCAGTCTGCTAACTGGACAAAGATCTGCATCATAAAGCTGAACCCACAAATTGTTATCATCCTGGATGTGCATCAAGGCAGCACGGAGTAAATCAATGGGCTGGCTGAGTAAAGCTACAACTTTACAACTTTTTGTAAACATATGGTGTTCTCCTTTAACTTGCTTTTCCAAATCTAATCTTTCTACCACTAACAGTATATCTATATGCTGAGTATTGACCAAGGATCTCTGTGCTGAAAGAATACAGTTTAATTGGCAAAGCAATGCTGGTAACCTTGTACCTGTAAAAATTTCTACAATCCAATTTATATATTAATATTTGAGCAGTGTAAGAAGTGAAATTTTAGCAAAATTCTAGAATTTTTTTAAAGGTTCTGAACAACTTTAGTTACAAACAGGTAGCAGCAAATCTTTACAGAGTAACTTTACATACAGTCCTGGTAGGCAAATATACTTATTTGGCCATCAAAGAGTATGTATGTGAATGTGAAAATGCACCTACAAATGGCTAAACTGTTTTGGGAAATTAGAGTAATATTTAGTTTTACAAACACAAGTATATACACATACATATATAGGCATACACACTTGCAGATGCACCTTCATATAGCAGTGTTATGTCCCCTACGTTCCCTATTTTTAAGTCTCCTATATGCATTTGAATGAGTTTTAACTACAGTTGATGTAATGGACTGTAAATATAAATAGCCAGGAAGTAATCAGCTATGTAAGGTTTAATTTTGCTCACAAACAGTACGTCAAAGCCAATTAAATATTTTAGTAGGTCTTTGTTTATGCTCATTGCCCTTATCTAGATGCAGCATCTTATTAGTCCAGTTCTCTATTTCCTCTTTATAAATGATTTATGTCTTCATGATCACCACATTAATGTAATTAAGATGAACAGCCCCTTCTTAAGTGTGAAAGACCAGAATTTCTTATTTATTTTTTCAATTTGAAATGGAGAACCAAGATAATACGCAGATTGGAATTTGCATTATTTTAAGTGGACCTAATCATTTTCCAGTGTACAGCTGCTTTTTTAATGCAGAAATATTACTGGCTTTCATCATCTAGTAAAAAAGCCTGAAATGGCACAACACTCCCAAATACAAGAGCCACAATAAGCGGGAGGCTGGGTTCCTGGAGCAAAAGGGTACCTCTACAAAGGAGTTCTTTGCACTTTTTATTTGTAAAATCTCTGCATAGTTAGGTTAAGATGGCTAAAATTTGGGAAGAAAATCTGGATTACGGACAGCTGAGTAAACATAGGTACAGTCATCACAAAGCATCTAGCAATTAGTAATTCAGGACTGTTAGAGGCCTGCTCTTTGGAGAATCAATTATCACAATGATCAAAATGACTGAGGCCATGGAATAGCTTGTTTCCCCAGACACCATCTTCATGTACTATATGTATTTCTCCTTGAATTATGTGGGACTCCTGCACACTAAAACACCAGTTAATGGTGAATACATCTCATTTACATTGTAAGCTACTGAACGAAATAATCAGTGTTACCTGTAGAGAAGATCATAAGCATGTAGTATATAAATGAGCTTAGCATGCTGGAATCCTCTTTACAGAAACTAGACACCTAGACAACCCATGGTTGGCAGATAAGACTGCAATTAAATTCTGTCATTGTGATCACTGGTTTAGATGGATCCAGTGCAATAATTCTGTTCCAATCTCTACATATTTGCTAATCATATACTGCTATTACTAGTGGCAACCCTCCCAGTAATGTTAGTCTAAAACAAAGAATTACTAGGTGTAAATTCCCTAAAAATAAAAAATTAATAATATTAAATATAAACTGATTGTGAAGGGAAGTCATTTCCCTTTCCACCTCCTTGATTAATGTAGGGTAGTTTACAGACGCTTTACATGATATCATTGTTTGTTTATTTTTTTAAATAGAGCAATTTCCTTCTTTTTTCCTTTCATACAGGTTTCTAATATCCAATCAAAAACAGCTTTAGTGGCATGGTCTCCTGGCTATCAAAACGGAGAGAAATCCAGTAATGGCCTTTCATATTCTTGTAGCTATGAGGTTGCATTATCAGACAAAGGGAGAGATGGAAAGTACAAGATTATTTACAGGTAGGTGATAAACTCCACTGTAAAAATATGTTAGGTAACCGTTATATGGGTGAATAATTCTATCTATAAAAGTAATTAGTAAGTTAAGAGCACACACTGTATGCGCGTGAAGGCTGAGCACACTTTGAACTTCCAAGTTATCAGCTAAAACCTGCTCCTCCTAGTTTGTTTGCTTTGCATACCTTTCTTTTCAGGCAGTTTAAAGTATACCTAAGTGTCATTAAGGGATGTGCTCTATATATCTAGTCTTAAATCTCATAAAAGCTTTCCTCTGTGTACTCCCCATAAACCTGCATTAGGAATGTTTTCATGTCCTGACCAGGCAGATGGATGAGCTTTACTCTATTACTTTGTCTGTTATATTGATGATAATGTTGTTGTATAGGGCAGAAACCCATATTAGCTGCCACCTTTTTATTGCTATTTCTTGATATGCCATTTGTCCTTGCAGTGGAGAAGAATTAGAATGTCATTTGAAAGACCTCAGGCCAGCAACAGATTACCATGTCAGGTGAGTTATAGTCTTTGTCTTTGGGGGCTGGAAAACAGCAACCTTCGTGATTTAAAGTGTAGTGTATAAAGCTCTGTCCCATGTTAGTAACAACTAGAAGCTAATCACACCTTTCCAAGCATAATAAATCATGCTAAAAACCTGTAATAAAGAAGGGGGAACAGAGTCATATTTCTACTGAAAACCATTTTATGAAACGCATATGGCTAAGTTTAGTATGCTTTTCTTATGCAGCTGATCCTGTGAAGATAGAAAAATGGCTGCCATATTTGCCAATGACTGTCATTCTGATCCTAGCTACAAAGCCAAAAGGTTTAGTTAACAGAAAAAAGTTTCTAAGGAGGGGTTTTAAATTTCTATGACTTTACTGGCTCCAGGCTTGGTTAAGGTCAGCAACTTTTTAGTTAGTAAATCCATGTTTGGGATCACAGAAACACACTTTCAAAAATCAATAGTGGGAACCCCCATATTTCTATACACACAAATTTGCCAGAAGTAAATAAAAGTAACTAAAATGATCCCTTCAAAAAAATTGAAATTCACAGTTTGTCTTGGCAGAATTTAAACCATGGGTATGAAACTGTTGTACACATCCCTGAGAGTTTCATAGTTTGTCACAACCTTTCCTACTTGTGATGTACAGCTTGGTAAATGGATAAATAAAACATTAAATCAAAAACAATATATAAGTATTTATTTTACTGACTACTAGCATGATATGTAATGCAAATATTGTTATCAGTAGTACAATATTTTTATGGATTGTTGCAAGCTCAAAGCAATTAGGTCAGTGTCCCTTGTCTTGGATAACACATATGTGGATTTGCCTGTTGTTTTATGGTACAGCTATTGTTTCCATTTACTTATTGCTAAAGCTGCATACACACATGCAATTATTGTCATTGGAAAGGATCTTTCATGATCCTTTCCAACGACTAAGGACGATGCATGAATGAGTGCTGTACATACAGCACAATTCTGCCCTATGGAGAGGGGAGGGGGAGAACAATGGAGCGGCACCCTGCCAGGTGCTCTTCTCCTTCCTTTGCATTTGGGTCGTTCCTTGTCCATCGTCCGTGGATCCTCTAGGGCAGTCATTCGGACGATGGACGCTGTACACACACCAGATTCTTGTCCGATATCGGCCCTGAGCCAATTATTGGGCGAGAAGCATTGGTCATGTGTACGTAGCTTAAGTGAATATAGTACATGGAATTACTCAATGTACTAGACATATTGCTAACTGATGCTGTTGTTGCTTTTAAAAGTACTGGTGTTAAATTCTTGATTTGGTCAATGTATAACAGACGATGTATGTTTTAGTACTTTTCATGCAAATGTAAAGAGTTAGGTTTTGTAGTTTATTTGGTACAGATATTTCTCATATACATGTGTTTTCACCTTAGGGTATATACAACCAACAAATCTCTAAAGGGATCCTGCTCAGAACCCATCACTTTTACCACTCATAGCTGTGCACCAGAATGTCCTTTCCCACCTAAGCTGTCTCACAGAACCAAAAGCTCCCTCACACTACAGTGGAAGGTAAGGTTAATTCACCTGCTGCTCTGTCATCTATGGAATCTTTTTGACCACACTCCTTACTGTAATGTTTATCCTTCTTCCAGCGTACCACTTGCAAAGTCTAGAGCAGAAGCCAGATTCATAACCTCTCTGTAATATATTCTGAGTACTTTCAAAGTGCGTGAAGGGAAAAAAAAACTTTTATATATTTTTTTTTATGTGCGTTTATTAAACCAAGGACATTAAATTAATTTGTCAATGGCAGATAGGAGATTTCACCTAGGCATAGTGATACAGGATGTTCTTATCTTACATAAATAGTAACATTGAATTTGTTATATTTTTGGGTTGTTGTGTAATTGTATAGCTGTTAAACATTTATATCCTGCAAAACCTGAATTTTAAAATATTTTTTGTACTAATTTTTTAGGCACCAGTAGATAATGGCTCAAAAATCACCAGTTACCTTTTACAGTGGGATGAGGTTTGTATTCACTCTTCTAATGTATAGTGTACATTGTAAACCCCATTTAATATTTTTCACAAATGTGCTCAGGTATTATTCTGCTTGGTACTGCAGGTGGAGAAATTATACATGTCGGTGTATCTACAACCTGTATTTATATAACAAATGAACACAGACGTTATTACACATGGGACACCAGTGATGGCACTCATTTGTCCAAAAGAACATGCTAATGTTTGTGCCACTCTGGGACTTGTGTTCTGAGTTAATTACAGACTGTATTTTCAATTCCAGAAAATCCAGGTTGGATACATTGATGCACATGCTTACAATTATCATATTGTTTTCTTGTATTTGCATTAAATATATAGTTAAATAATACAACTGAACAAGCCTTCTCTGACTTCAACATACAATTTTTTTCTGATATGTGCTGACTAATCTGTGGATAATCTGATTATGTACATGTATTGTATAGCTTCATAGTCGCCATTTACCTCTGCATACAGTTTGTATACAACGATCCATTTGAAATACTTTTTCCAATGCTTAAAAGTCTAAGGCTATGTACACATGTCCGATGATTCCCGTCCGATACGGTCGAGAATCTGACATGTGTACAAAGGTGGCCCAGGGTTGTACATAAATCCATCCTGACAGATCCATGAACGACAGATGCTGAACAACCGAAATAGAAGTGAAGGAAGGAGAGCACAGCGGTGTGACGCTCTCTTGTTCTCCTACAATTTGGGCAGGGTATAGTGCAGATCACTACATTCATTATCCCACTTTTCACTATTACATTTTATCATTGTCAACTGTGGGATACATGTCTGTATTTATTGCCATGTATCCTAATCCTGGTTACTTTTAGTACTGGTACTTTTTTCCCAGTTTTTGGTTGTTTGTAATACAATCACTATAGTTTACAGAGAGGTTTATGTTTTGTTTTTATCTGACCAAACTGATCTTCTCAGCCTTAAACATACAAAGGTAAAAAAGATTTATCTGCTGTAAAAAAAAAAAAAGATCAAGAAACGGCCCCTAAAGTCCTCATCTGCTCAGCTCATTAGAGAAAAACAGGATGTAAACATAGAGACTGCACGGCCAACCAATGAATTATGCAAGCATGAACGTAATTCTGGGTCAGAGGAGAGCAATCAATATGACCGCTCTTTCTGTTTTCTTTTCCTTGCATGGTGGGCCTTTTTTTTCACTTTGAAAACACTGATTTACAGCAGATTCACTGCCTCTACACTTAGAAAATACATGGCAGTTACAAATGCACAACTTCCTTTCCTTTGACTTTTTCAGCTTATTTTATTTAGATCATCAATCTATTCCAATGAATAAGAAACTAGTTATTAACAAAAACATGACAGGAAGTAAATTGTTCTCCTAACATTACAGATGTAACAATGTATGTTGATTGCAGTCTTCATTATCTCCTCCTCTTCTGTGTTTATTAAATTCATGCTCGTAAAACAGGTCATGTCTTTGGGGAAGGCATGCTGAGGTGTTTCAGGAAAACAAGATAATCCAGTGTACATGCATTAATTATATTCAAATATATATTAATACTACAGTAAGCTTTTGATGATCCTTATATGAAACATAGGATGAATAGATTGTTCAGTGTCGCTTTTATAATGAAGTTTTTGAAATGTGTTTTGTTAACAAAAGATGGAAATTATAAAATAGAGTTATATTTTACAATATTGTCCTTATAACATATAGAGGACCTACTCTAAAAATTCCTCAAAATTTGAAAAGGGTGGTGAGAATAGAGATCCCCTTATTGCTACATGGAGAGATTATGGAAAGTAGAAACCTCTTTTACCTGATTTTATAATACATAGGCTTTCATGGAATACGTCTTCCTAAAAGTCTTCATAATGCACCAGTATTCATATTTCACTGGTCAGATACCATAGTGAGAAAGAAATATTTGTATTTTAGCCGAAGTAATGTTAGTGGAAATAACATTTGTGCGTGCATTTGATTTCAAAGCAAATATATTTTACACCACAGTTTGTCATGTTATGACAAGCCGTATGAATACAGAAAAGTCTATAGGGCACATTTTTAAAGACAACATTACTGTATAAATTACTACCTTTAATGGTAACTACTATTTCCAAGTGTGTCACATGAAATATATAAACTTTATAATGTTTTGAGTTTTTCAACTTTTAACTATTTTGTTAACCATTTATATAAGCAAATAATAAAAATACAAAATTTGGTAATCTTTATTAAAGTGATACTTAATGTATATTAAGTCCTTCTGTTGGCAATGTCCCTACCAATGTATGTTACCATAAATATGAGGTATTTATATATTGGGTAAACTGATCATCAAAACTTCAGCTATCTTGATTTTTACCGCCTGTCTTTACCTGTAAACCTAGCTGGATGACCTACTCAGGGAGGATACAGAAAAGTATTTGTCATATAAAAATCTTTTTAAATTTGTTTTTCTTCTTAGGGAAAAAGAAACAGTGTGTTCAGAGAATGTTATACAGGAATCCAAAGGCACTGTAAGCTTACAAAACTGTGCCCAGCCATGGGATACACATTTAGGGTGGCAGCACGCAATGATATTGGGAAAAGGTGAGTCTTGTGATTTAAACAAAGCTGGTTGGTTGCCATTGGTTCATAGACTTTGCATGTTATCTTTTCTCTTTGTATGTTTAAATTATAATATTTTAAAAAGTTGCATAAAAGAGAATAATAAAGTGGTTTTAGCTAAAACTTTTAGTTCTTCTGCATAACAGGATAATTATCGAGGAAGAAAGAAATATTCTGTTTGATATTGATTACTATTTATTTTTTTGTTTAAATATTTACGTTTTTTAATGGTTTACAGTACATTTTAGGATTATACGCTGTAGGTTGGTAAAGGAGAAATGACATGTTAGTAAATTAAAACTGATGCATAGTAAAGTAATATAAAATTCACTTATAGTAAACATTGGATCAGTTGGTGTACAATTTTTAAAAAGTGTTTATAAATTTTGGATATAGTGGTTAGGGGTTAGACCTTGTTCTTTTCTATGTTCCCAATGGGGCAACTATCTCCTCATTTGCCCTGGTAGGGGACATTGCTCCAACCTAACACCTTACAAGGTGAGACGTTCACTTTGAAGAAAGTTCTTCCATTTCCTGTTGCATCTCCAGGACAGAGAAAAATCAAGGCAAGTGAAGAGAAAAAAAAAACTAATAGGAGGTTTATCGTTTCCCTACTTTATCCAAAGCTTATTAATAATAAAAATGCATACATAAAAAAAACACCTCTCAGAAGTGCTATATCGGCCGTGTGAGCAACTTACTTAGATTGACAAAGCATCTATCGTGCTGCTAGCTGGAGCCATGTGCTCTGTATTCTGGATCCGCCTGCTTAAAATACAGATTGCCATGTTTCTCAATTTTAAATCCAGAAGTAAATAATTTTAGGGCAGAAAGAAATTACAATTGCAAATTTGGATATCTAGATTTTATCAGACAAGCATGGCAGTCTTTCATTATACACAGTGCTCCCTTAAACTAAATGAGAATTAGTTTGGGGTTACATGGACTTTAAGTAAATATGCCAGTTTTCTACATTTACTTTAAGCTGGAGTATTTTTCAGTTGATCAGTTCTTAGTAACAAATATAGAACAAGAAAGGATTCATCTGGTAGAAGTTTATTTTTCCATGTAATTAAATATTAATATGCCAGTCAAGAAAGTGTGTGCTCCTTTCACTTAACTTTTTTTTGGAAAAGGTAGATACCTTTATTAAAATGTATGTTTACATATCTATCTAAGCTTAAATCTGTGTTAACCAACATAATTGAATAAATTGTTTACATAGCATGGAACACTGCTCCATCATAGTAAACAGCTTGCTCATTGAGGTGTCTGTTTATTCACAGCGAGTACAGCCAAGAGGTTGTGTACTACACATCAGGCATTATCCCTCAGACGCCCTCCACACCTAAATTTATTAGAGCTGGAATTACGTGGATAACGTTGCATTGGATGAGGCCAGAGGGATGTTTCCCAGAAGAAGTTATTTCATACACGTTGGAGATTCAAGAGGATACCGTACGTTTCTTGCTTTTATTGTTTCCTGTACTCGTGACACTAGAGAAGTGACGGACTTATCAAACTCTTGCCTCAGTAAATGGCAGTCTCTATTTTAGGCTGATAAGCTTATAAAGAAAAACAAAATCCCCTTACCTTTAAAGATAACACATATGGCAGGCTTATCTATTGCCTGTGGGTACAGCTTACCAGTTTATGACATACCATAGAAAGCTTCTTTTAGACATGGCTTCCTATTTACCAACAGCCTGTAACTTGTATGTAGTTGTTTATGTTGTATGTTAAGGCTAATCCCGTTAAAAATACAATAAAAAAAAACATGGATAGCACATTACTGTCTTCTAGAGCCCAGTCTTAAAATGACTCTGTACTTGGTGGACAGAAAGCAAGCTAAAGTATAGATGGCTATGTAGGTACCATAAGTTACCTGCACATGTTCTTGTTGACCTCCCAGGGCCCCAAAATACATGCGAGTGTTTGAATTTTCTAAAAGTCATCACTCCTATAGGTTACTTATGTGTCTGCATTAAGGCCTCATAGTTGGCTATAATAGAAGTGAACACTCTGGGCAGCAAGGTGCAATCTTTGGGTGTCCCATAGCTGAAAGTACTGTTTTTTCTTTGGGGCTTTATTAATTGATTGATAGTTGGAGTTGTAGCACTGCAGAGTTTACCTTTGTATTATTGCTTACTATAGAGTCTCCTAAAAATAATGCTAAATGAAAGGATTGCTCCAATGGAATCTAAATGTGGACATTGTTCTTTAATTCTTGGAATCTGGCAAAATGATCAGCTATGCATTGTAAGATAATATTTAGCTATTTGTATTGTTTATATAAGAACAAGATTATAAGTTTAAGATGCCAATCTTCTTATCCTAAATATGTGAATGCCTTTAGTTTAATCAACACTCTCTGTCAAAGATACATTTACTGATTTGAATTACTACTACCAGTCAAAACAAGTAAGTTCGCATTCTAGATTTGCTACTTTCAAGTTATAATATTGAATACTTAGCAAGTATCAATGCTAATCACTGACCACACTGTAGCAGCTTAAATAATACAATAGTCTTCAGCAGATTTCTTTTATAGACATAATTAATATTTTGTATTGAATTCATTTTACACTTTCAGCTTATAAAAATGAGTGATGTTAACATAATGTTTCATCACCAGTAACAACCAAGGACTCATCAGCTCCAAGGGCTGCAGTTGTGTCAGTCTTCCAGAAAAACATAATTGTGGCACAGTATTGAATTTTTGTTTGCACGTGCATATGGTATTGTAAAGGTGTTCTATAATGTTATTTAGGTAACCACTCCTTTCCTCCGTCTTAATGTCCTTCTGTTTACCAGCATCCTTTATTCGTGCTATTCTTCATCCCTGTTTGTCTATCTTCTGTCTGTTCTTTATTGCCTCCCGTTTTACCATCTGTTACCTGATTAGCACTCTTACACTCTGAATCAAATGTGAAAAATCCCTGCCTTGACTTTCTGCATCTTTTGTTATTTTATGATTTTAGGACAGTGTATTTCAACCTGCGTACACTGGAGAAGAATTAACATGTACTGTGAATAATCTCCAAAGAAGCACACAATACAAATTTAGGGTAAACCTCAATTGCTACTATTTGCCAGCAGGGGGTGATGTTCTGTTCATTTTCTTCTATGCTGTAAATGTGTTAGATCTTGCTTATTTCAAGGAGCCCAGTTATCAGCTCTCTTATATACAGATAATAAATGTTATAATTATTGGCATCATGATTTCTGAATAAAGACCAGTACTCCCTCAAAAACAGGCCAGATTACAAGAATGCTACAAAAAAACTGAAATTCGTTATACTTTGTTTCCTGTTTTTAGATATTGTTAAATAAGTCACTTTAAAATTACATTATTAGCACTAGCTTAAAGGGAAATAATAGATCTAAAGAACTAAATAACTCGTTCAATGCATTCATACTGAAAAGGCTGTGTCTACTGCAATTCACACAAGTTTAAGTGGCTTCCCCTTATATTTGGCCTGGTTGAAAGGCACAATGATTTATGAAGAAAACACATTGCTCAAGTCACATGTAAATAAAAATGTCTGTTATACATGCTCCCCAGCTCTTTGCAATATGATCATCATTACATATTAAGGCTTCATATGTGAACATTAAACTAGACCAAACAGTTCACCAATGACTTATTTTGTATTTGTATACATTGTTGTTCTGTATGTAATAACATTTTAGAAAAAATGGGCTTCTAAGTAAATGGCATTTTCATATGACAATGATATTTATGTCAAGAAAACAGAACAATGTGGAAGGTTTTGGGCTTGATTCAGTCTTCGCTCTTTAGTAAATGTGTGTATACTTTCTTTTATTATAGTTATTTATTTTAAGAAAACTGCTTTAAGAAAATGTTCATTACAAACTTTTTAACTAAAATTTGAAAAAAAAATGTGTTTAAACTAATTATCCTCGGTTTTCCTTGTTACAGCTTATTGCCTCCAATGTTGAAGGAAGTAGTAGTCCAAGTGAAGTACTGGTCTGCACAACAAGTCCAGATCGGCCTGGACCCCCTTCTCGACCTGTAATAACGGGCGCCGTCACTGCGCATGCCTTCACTGTTCAGTGGGGTAAGTATGGTATTGAATGAATTGTTATTTTTTCAACACCCTTATTTATGAATTCTGCTCTGGTATAAACAAGTGAATGTATAAGTTAATGTAGCATTTAAAGTTTTTTTGTGTTTGTTGCAATAGCTCCAGCAATATCTCTTCTATAGTTCTTTAACAATAAATAGAACTGCACATTGATAAAGACGAATGTGGCATTTTAATAAATGTCTGTTACTGCACGGGATGTCTCTGGTGAAATGAATGGAATAGGGTCTCATTGGTATTCAGACAGACACCATTCTTATCATGCTCATAGATAAGACAAGCACAATCATTTTATGGTGGATTGACATTCTGGTTTGGAGAGCAATTCTATTCTAAAAAAAAATGAAATGGTAAAATAAATAAATTTATAAAGAAAGGTTTAAATTGCAAGTTATTTGTCTTTTTTCAAGTACGACTTGTGCTAAAATTTTACAAACAGTTTTAAATGTTCAAAGCATTTGCTTAAGATCAAGGGTGCATTTTGCCTGCATAGGCCCACATTCACCATTCTTTTTCCAAACAAAACCCTTTGGTGTTTTTGAAATGCTGGCTGTTACATGTGCAGTAATCCTGTGATAAAAGTGATAAAAAAATGCAGTGTGGGCATATGATGGAAGTCTTTAGATTTCCAAGTTAGGGGTGCCAAATATCTCTGGCACTCATATTGGTGCAATAGACAAATTCATAAAACAACCAGCCACACAAAGCTTTGAACTTTGAATCCTTTGGCAGAATATTGTCATAGGCGATCATAGAAGAAAAAAGTCAATCACAAATAAACCTGCATGTCTTGTAATTTTCAGTAAAGCCATACATCCCTCATATTCCAACTGCGAAGACTGAATTAATTTCATGTCCTGTCACTCCCTACATAAAGATACCAAAATATGTGCTTGGCTGTGTTTTACTTAATTTCCTTGTTTAAAACGATCACAGATTGGATTCAGACCAATGCTCCATTCTAATAAAATAAATGTTGGTTAGAAGTATTTTTTACAATATCACTACTAGCTTAGCAATGGTTAAGATTAGATTTATTTCACCAAGGAAGAGGACAGCGCTGCTTGTAAGCTTAAAATGACACGTAAAAATCAAAAGGGGGTATCATGTTTTTTAAGTCCCTGTTGTATGATACGATATACAACAAGTCACCCCTAGAGGGGTAGATGCCAACCCCGAAAAAATGTATCAAAAATACAGGATAAGACAGACAGAGGGGCTATTATAGGTCTTTATTGCCTATAAAAAAAAACCCTCTGTTTGTCTTGTGCTTTACTTTTAAAAATGGCATGGGTAAAATAAAAGGTACATTGGCCCCTTACAAAGTTAAAGAATTTGTACAATGACTTAAAAATTACTTTATAAAGCTTTGTGTATTATGTCAGGGCTATTTACATACAAGATAATAAAAATTTCTTGAATCATGCCTTCCTTTGCTGTTGCCTATGAACACTTTTTAGTATAACATTTTTGCTTATAGCAGAAATGTCTAGCTTTTCAAATATGTAGGGCTTTCCTAAGATTATCTTTTCTATCTATCTAATGTTCAGAAAGAGCTGAACTTCAAATCAATGTGCTTCTTTCAGATGCTCCTGAGGACAATGGTGGCTCAGAAATACTGAAATACCTTTTGGAGATTTCTGAAGGGACGTTTGAAGGTGTGTTTTACTGCAGGGACTCCAATTATACTTCTAGTAACATTTTTCAGGTACAGGTATATTGTATTTATCAAGAATAGACAAGGGACAAAGAAAAAAAACAGCTTTATACATTGTTTGAAATATAATCTGGTAGTGTGCAAAGTATGCAATCAAGGTAGATGTCAAAGATGTTTATGAACTACAGTCCTATGTTCTTTTATTAGACAAGTGAATTTATTTTTAAAGCTACATGTGGACATGAGCAACAATGTGTAAATGAGCTTATGTGTGATGACTGTATTTCTACTTAACATGGGGAAAAAACTGTGCCATGGTGCTTTACAGGGAAATGCCACTGCATTGACTCTGCGGCAAAGGGGCACAGGCCTATTGTTAC
Organism: Pyxicephalus adspersus; assembly: GCF_032062135.1. Classification (NCBI taxonomy): domain Eukaryota; kingdom Metazoa; phylum Chordata; class Amphibia; order Anura; family Pyxicephalidae; genus Pyxicephalus; species Pyxicephalus adspersus. Next base: position 49,215,417 of record NC_092861.1, read on the forward strand.
TAATGATAAATCTGCTGCTGCCTTTATTAGACTTACTCTGTACAATAATAATATTTAAACAGATTCTAGCAATCCAATCCTAACACACTTCCAAGCTTTTTGCACTATAAACTGAAGTTTTGAAGGAATGTTGAAGGAATTTATTTCCAACAAGGTAGAAAAGATTACAATACATTTGTTTTTAGTATTTTATTAAGGATCTGTAAATCTAAATATTTTGCACTTAATTACTGCAAATAGGTGTACTCCAGGTCTACCTTCATGTCTATTTGTTATCTGAATGTCAAATAGACTAGGCATATAGCCCCAAATTTCACATTAGCTGCATACTAAAACATAAGTGGACATATTTTTTAAATAATAATGCTATAATGCAAGACAACAAAAAAATTACAACATTTAGGGTTATTGTAATTCAATAACTTTTGGTGATTTTAAATTAAAATATCAACTGCTATATTTTATTTTAAATAGATGTAAAGCTATCTGAATTGTCAGCTTTGGGAATATAGAGAAGTGCTGGCTTATCTGAGATCATTTAAGTTAAAGAGCTGCTTCATGGGCAGTATATATTCATTTTTACTCATTAATTTAAAAGCGCAGTAAAGAACAGGGTGATGTCAGGGAGCATTGCACAAACAGAAGAGAATCAGTATTGTCAGAATTGAATACTGAGTGATAGTCACTTCTACCAATTACACTGTTACTATTGCTAGTGCACCACTAATGAATTCCTAGAAACAGGTCATCAGGAGTCTGTTCTCTGTTTAGGTTTTACTTCATGGAAAATAAAATTAAATGTAAACTGAACAGAGCAGAAAGACGTGCTTTATCAATGGATATGTGGATGTTGCTATTAAATACTGCCTTACTGAAATTAATGTGAGGAATGTCATCTTGTGCTTTGGATGTTTTGATATGTCTAGTTAGAAACCAATTAATTACAAAATGTGCTGGGCAGTTTTAAAGAGAGAAAGAGACAAAGACAAAAGCTTTATCAATCATCATTCTTCCATTTTACTTGACAAATGGTGAATTTTAGCCTTTTTTTTATGTCAGTCCAAATGACTCCGGTTTGCTTGTTAACTGTGTCCTAGCCTATATTAACGCTATTTAGGGTATTTTAGAGAAAAAAAAAATCTCTTTAGGTGCTTTTAAATTTACACACAAAGGGTTTCCACTCCTTTATTCTTTTTTCTGACTTAAGAGCACAACTGTACTAACATAGTATTTAAAGAAAAATAAATCTAGTTGTGTTGACAGAAAGATTTTGGCATAACGTTGAAGGATGTGGTATACTTACAGATTTTGACACACTTAGCACTGGGTGTGCTTTCCTTTAGTGATGTGAGATTCTATGCTCCATCCTGTCACTACTTTTGCCATATCCTAATCAGACATTTCAGGGTCCAACATTTTTTTTGCATTGCACATTTGATGGGTACTATTCATCCTACCTAGTCATTTGCGTTGGAATTATGTTTTTCAGGCACCTGACTCCTTATTGTATCTCACAGACACCTAAGTAAGAAGCAAAATGTAATTTTGTACAATGACGGTGTTCATTTACTGTACATCTATGGAGAGCAGCAAGTTTACCCTTGGGGGTTTCCTCCTGTTCTGGACTGCTGACACTTGTCCTTTTATTTTCTATGGTTTAGGTATACTTTAGGCTCAATAAGCAACAAAATTGGGCAAATACATTGGCTAATAGCAGACACCAGTTGAGTGATCTCTTGCTTGCTTGTTTGCTTTCAAACATCACAATGACAATAAATAGACATAGAATAGTTTCCCTAAAAATCCTTTTTAAACCTTCAGGTATCCAAGCTACATTGCTAAACAGTCACTATAGTTGTGTAGACTGAAGGCAAATGTCCGTACAAAAATCTTAACTGACGATTTCCTGCTCTTTTAATACCTATATTTTTAAGTCATTTAACTCTGAAAAGAAATCCTTGATTTTTTACTAGGCCATGGCTGTCCCACTCTAGTCCTCAACAGCCAGGGTCCACACACATTACTGGTAAACTATGCCTGTTTCCATACTTTCTGCAACAAAGCTTTGTGTTGCCATGGCATAATCTCAGCAGTGTTTTACATTGTAATTATTGTTGCCCCCTATCCTCTGTTAATTTTAATGCCTAGTTATTGGAGTAATTGTATGATAATGATTCATTTTTACATGTATTTAGCATCGCAGTGGAAGGTGGCATATAGTGGATCTGAAACAGAATATACCTGCAATGACTTGAAGCCAGGCACTTTATACAAGCTCCGTGTGTGCTCTATCAGCACAGGGGGACACAGTCAGGTAGGCTGATCTCAGCATAATGTTTACTTTATTGTGACATTTGGTTTTGTATGATTTTGAGACACCAATGACCTAAACATGTTATCAAAGTGTACATTTTACCAGAAAATCATTGCATTATACATACAATGTATACCTAACATGTGAGTTGAAATTTGGCTTTGTATGATCCTTTAAATATTCTCAATTTCAGCACTTAGACTAGGTGAGAAAACACATGGGAGCCATTATGGTATGCTACTTGTACTGATAAAAACATGATATTAGGAGGGGGGAGAATAAACAGATAGTTCCATCAGCTTCATGCTGCTCCTTCACGGTCCAGTTGGCATGCTGAAGCAGGGAGAAGACACCATTGTATTTCTTATATAGTCTAAAAAAGTAACAGAGGTAATGCTGTATCATCTGCCCAGTTGTGGTATGTGTCAGGGTTGTGTAAATCTGAAAAATGGATTGACAGGATTCCCTTTGGTTATATTTATCCAAATGATGTGTTTTGCTTTTTTGCCTGGAATTCAGTTAAAGGTAACTACTTTATAAAATACAGTTCTGTTTTCCTGCAGCTAATCAATGGTTAACCTAAAAATTATAAAAGCCATCATGTACTTTCATTCTTCCTTTTTCAATGTTCACAAAAGGCCGAAGCTTATTGTTTGTCAATATTGATAACTAGTAAAATCATGTTCTGTGCTAAACAATACCCATAATGCCCTGTTCTCCTTGGAATTTAGTGACTAGTTTGCCTAAATGGTGTCTTTATCTGTTATGTAATCTCTAACAATGTTTTTTTTCACAGTGTTCTGAAAGTCAGCCTATTCGCACATTATGTGTAGCACCAGGTCCCTGTCAAGCACCAAGAGTGGTAGGCAATCCAAAGCACAAAGAAGTAAATTTACAATGGGGTAAATACCTGCAGGACTTCTATTTTACATTTTTTATTTTCTATGTGTTTATTATCTCCACAACATCTAGCGTCCCTTGGGTAGCCGGGTCTGGTCTTTTTATAGAGTGCCTAGACTTAAGTATTAACAGAAGCCACAAATAGAAGAACTAATAAACACTACTACTAAGCAAGGGAAATTAAAATTTGATTTTATACTGTTATATCAACCATTTAAAAAACCCCAGAAAGAAATGGGCACTTTTAAGACTCTCCATTTCCAAACTCCGATATGTGTATGTGCACTATCACCCAAATTTTGTCTAGGTACTGTAGGTGAGCAAAGCTGCGTGCATGTGTTCAATTTTTGTCACTTGAAACAATCTTCTAATTGGCAAAATCTTCCATGGAGGGGTGTCTATGTACAAATGAGTGGTTGACAGAAGAAGCAGTGCTGTACACAGGACTTGGCATGCATCTATGAATGACGTCGGGCCACCACTGTAAACATGTCAGATTCTCCCCTGAGACGAGCCTGACCATTTGTATCCGGTGAGAATCATCTGACATGTGTACATAGCCTAAAATTGTCATTTAATAAAATATTAACCTTTTTCATGTAACCTGTAAACATCTTTTTTTTATAAATCTCTGATAGCAGTTCCCAAATTTTAGGCAGGAATTATGCTAGCTTTATACTTGCTCTGATTTTTCTTCTATACCTTGGAGAGAATACAAGTAGATAGCCAAAAAAAATAATTTACTAAGAGGTAGGGCTGCACTATAATAATATTTAAAGAATGGGAATGACACACATGCTCAGTGTATAATTATTTTATTTAGGCCTCTAGGTTTGCTTTTTTATTTCATGTAATATTGGGACAAAATATTAAATAAAAGACAATGGACCTCCTCCCTCCTACTCTTTTACATATCTGTTTTTAAGGGCTTCTACTGTGTTTACACATTGTTGAACACCATGATTATATAGGAAAACACTGTGCTCCTTTATCATTCTTTTACTAAATTCCAGTTGTAGTAATTTTGCCATATTCATTTTTAATTAACATCCGGATACAATGCTAAGACATAAAGGTCAATGTGGCACTGTGGCTCATGTCCCAGTAGACCTTATTACATTTTTGAAACCTGTCACCTGTATAATTATACCATGCATTTTTTTCATTATAAAGTGTGATTTACATAAACACTATGCTTTCTCCCCAGATCCCCCTGTGATGGGATCAGAGTGTCAGGTATCAGAATACAGCTTAGAACTCGGTGTGCCTGGAGAACATACCACTGAGGTCTACCATGGAAGTGATTTGGAATGTACAGTTAGAGATCTGCTTCCTGGAAGCACTTATCAATTCAGAGTACGAGCCTTGAATGATGGAGGAGTAAGTGAATTTGTTTTATGAATAATGCAGATTCATGTGTCAGATATCATCTCTTATATTTTACCCAGTGGCATTATTATACACAGTTGTTACTTTGAATGGTTCATGATGTTTTTTTTTTCTGCATTTTTAACATGGACTTTTTATTCAGAAGATTTGTTACATCCAGATGTAAAAAAATGTTGATAAACCTGAAGTGTGAATTAAGGGAATGTAAATTTCACTTCTGGCACCTATAGTTTTGCCATAATATAAAAATGCATACTTGCTAATTATGGCAGACTTTCCTACCAAAGTACCTTCAGTCCTACAACAGCTGGGATGACCCTGGTTGCTTTGTTTTTGGTGATGTCTGCTAATAGTGGATCTTGAGTACAAATAGATTTTGAGATTTGGATTTCCCAAGATCAAAAATTATGAATGTATTGTATATTTATGAGGGTGATTATAGAGCAAACGCAAAGCATTGTATTATAGCATGCAATCTTATGTTTTCTAATGTTAAGGTGAAGCAATACCTGGCTTTGTTTTATGACCTAAGTTTTATATGAAACTACAATGAAAAACCATGTCTTTAAAAGTGATTAAACGTCATGTTTGAGCTACAGCATTATGCTGTAAAGCATAGTAACCTATAAGAATTCAATATTACATAATTGCAGTGAATACAGTTTCAAAGGCGTGCGCATGCGCACAGCGGACCGAATTGGCGGCTTGTTAATCCAGCTCCGCGCACCTCGGGCATATTGACCTCTCCAGCGTAGTGCAGACGCTAGCTACCAACTCACCGTATATCTTCTCGCCTTCCGGGGCATCCGAGGAGTCTCCAGAGATCATGAGTCTGTCGGGCAAGTCCGCAAAATGGTCTTACTAGACACCCAGGTCCCAGCGCGGCCTGTACACGAAGATTATGCCAGATCCTCCTGGTAATGACGACTTAGCCAGAGATCCCCTGGATGAATTATCGCTGACAGAGAGTAGCCAGCACCTATTCCCCTCTGACCTGTCTTCTGCAGAATTAGGTGAGCGCTTGCTTACTTGGCAAGATTAAAAAATTATAAGGGATGACATATCCCTGGCAAATAAAAAAACTTTCCTCAGTATTACTAAAGGAAATTAAAGATTTAGGACGCCGACCAGCGGCTCTGGAGGATCGTTTTGATGATGTGACAACAGTATTGCAGGGGCACGAGCAAGATAAGATAAGAGATAATCTCAGAATTAGAGGCATCCCGAAATTGTTATAGATCTCAATGGAGTGGTTACAGCATTACTTGGTGCTTTAGTACCTGACATTCCATCTGAACGTCTTGAAATGGATAGGATCTATAGGGCCTTATCTCGTAAACCTACTGAAGACCCCCCTGGGGATGTCATCATTAAATTTCATCATTACCGTACAAAAGAACTGATCCTACAAATGGCCCATACTAAAGATTCTCTAAGTTATCAAGATTTCACTTATCAAGTTTTTGCGGACCTAGCTCAATCCACCATTCAAAAACAGAGAGCCTTAAAGCCATATCTGCGTATTCTACAAGATAACAATGTGTCCCTATTCCGTGGTTACAGTGGCTGATTTGCGGAAATATCTTTTGGACTTATCCTTATGGATAGTGCTTCTCAATCTCCAAGATCACCACAAGCGATGCCTACTTCTGCCCGCCAAGCTGCGTCACCGAAGACATTCAATTCTCAGGAAGTGTCTCGTTCCAAGGCTTTAAAACACCTTCAATCCCAATCTTTTTGTAAAGTGGCTGATGGCTGAATTTTGATCCTCAGCTTTTTACAGCCTTTTTAGGATTTTATTTCTAACAGGCTTTATATGCCATACATTTGCCTATTTTGTTCTGTGCTAATTGCTTTAGTTGGTACTTTTTGATGTATGTTCCAGTTTATGATTTTGGGTGGTCAATGCCCTACTATTACCTTTGCCCAAGGTGATATATGTTTCCCTTATTTTCGCTGATCTTTGTGGTATTGTTTTTTTTTTGGAAACTAAGAATTAGCCATGATGCACTATGGTACCTCCCTTCACATGGACTTTCTATGTTTTTTCTATGTTTCAAAATCTTCATGTTTTTTTGTCAATGTCTTGGTGTTTTTTATTTTTTTAATTTTGTCTTCTTTTTATTCTCATGATATTTGTTTTTTGTTTTTTTTTCCCCATGTCCTGTTATCCACCACGTTGGTATATATTGTATTTTGTTTGTTGAGTGTTCCAGATGGCACTTAAGGTTGTAACTTTAAATGTCCAGGGAATGAATTCCCTTAATAAACAGTCTACTATCTTTAATTATCTGAGATCCCAAAAATTTAACATTGCATGTCTGCAGTAAACCCATATTTCTTCTATGTCTAAATTGAAATATTTACATCATTCTTATCCTCAATTTTATCAATCCAATGCCTTGGTTAAAAAAATGTGTGTTATTAGCAATACATAAAAAGACCCCCTTTATTTGCCATAAGCAAATTTCTGACCTGCAAGGTCGATATCTGATATTGGTCGGTTCTATTTTAGATAACAAAATAACCATATGTACTTATTATGCCCCTAACACGAAGCCGATACCTTTTTTCTCCTATTTGTTTACTATTGTAAACACTTATATACAGGGTACACTCTTTTTTGTTCTTTATTTAGTGATTTGGCAGTGACAGATGTATGGAGGGAATGTCATCCTGTGGCAAAGGATTTTATTTACTATTCCTACCCACATGACTCTCACTCTCGTATAGACCATATATTTGTTTCTAGAACTTTCCTACCACAGGTAACTGAATCTTGCATATTGACAGTGGCCTGGTTGGATCATGATCCAGTGCTTTTGGTGTGCAATTCATTTGTTTCTAGGTCTTCTTCTGGTAACTGGTGTTTGAATGTGATATGAGCAAGGCCTTCGATTCGATATCTTGACAATACTTAAGTTTAGTTTTGCATAAGTAGAATTTGGGTAAGGAATTTATTTCTTGGAATAATGCTAAATACTCTTGTCCTACGGCTTCAGTTAAGTACTGTGGTTATGCGTCCAAACCTTATGATATTGCTCGAGGCACTAGGCAGGGGTGTCCGTTATCCGTTACTTTTTGTACTGGCTTTGGAGCCCCTTGCATCAGTTATTAAACAGTGATGATGATTAGAGAGTGATGATATTCCAGGACTCCAAATATCACAATATGCCCATAAAATTTAATTATTTGCAGACGACATTTTGTTATATGTCACTTCTCCTCATGTTTCATTACCCTCAATATTAAAGATTCTCACTTGTTATGAAAATATTTTAGGGCTTAAAGGTATTTCTTCGAAGTCTTTGGCACTGAATATGTCATTATCTATGGCAGATTTGGAAGTCCTTCGAAACAGTTACCTTATCTAGGCATTCAGATTGTCGCTGATCATGTAGCGTTATATAAAGCTATTTATGTACCTTTAATTAAATCTCTTTGTGGCCTTTTGCAGTCTTGGAATATCAAGATGACTTTTTTGCCCAAACTCCTGTACCCAATGCAGATCTTCCCAATACGTTTTCCGTAAAGGATTTGCCAAACCCTTCAGAATAAAGCGTTGAGGTTTATTTGGAAGTCTGGGCTTTCTCGTATTAGTAAGCATGTCCTTTTTTGTCCTAAATTAGCGAGGGGTCTTGGAGTGCCTCATTTATATATGTACTACAAAGCATCCCAAATAGCCCCTCTTTTTTCTATTTATAACAAAGACTTTCCACTATGGGCTTTGATCGAAATGACCCTTGTTGATTCCAGCTCTGTAGTTAGTTTAATCTGGGGACTCCCGTCCCCTAGGTCTAAGACTATGAGCCCATTTCTGGTCCATATGTTACAGATCTGGGATTCAGTTAGGAATCAGGCAAAGCTTATTAGTGGACGTCGTCCACTGATAGGTATATTTGATAATCCCCTATTACGACTAGGTATTATTAATAAACTGGATTTTAGTTGGTGGATTTAACAGAATCTTACTACAGTTGGTTCTATGATCTCCGGCTTAGGGATACATTCTTTTTCTTATTTAAAAGAGAAATATGATATTCCTAACCAAGAACTTTTCTATTATCTACAAATTCTTTATAGTTTGTTTAAAAGGTTTCCGTTTCCTTTAACCATAAATATGTTGAAATGCATATGTAGAGATAAACCTGTTCTGGTAGGAGCTATCTCCTTTCTTTATACATCCATTGTTAGCACATGATTTATTAAACCTTTGATGTATTTGTCAGCATTGGAAAAGGAACTTTCTATCGTTTTCTCAGAAGAGGGTACCGCCACCTTGTCGCAGGCAAAAGTTCAAGGAACGTGGTTGTTTTAGAAAATTCTTATAAAGTCCCAATGAGATGATATCTCAATCCTGCTAGAATAGCACATGTAGTTCCCTCTTCGTCACCAAATTGCTTTGGAGGATGTAATGTGAAAGGCACTATGGGTCATATCTGGTGGCTTTGCCCTAAAGTATCTAGATTATGGATAAGGGTATACCACATGATTTATTCAGTATTGGGAATTAACTTCAACATGCTCTATTTTAGTGTCCTTTTACTAATGTTGATAGAAAACCCTTGTATTCTTATCACTCATATTTTTATGTCTACTAAACAAACTATCGCATCTGCATGGAAATCTTCGGGTTTTAAATTTTTTAGAAATTAAAAATCTAATCCATGGTACTATGGTTATTGAGAAAATCACAGCTATTGTTACCGATACTCATGACAAGTTTTTGGCAATCTGGCAACCTTGGTTGGATTATTATCTGCCTTCTCCGAGAACTCGTTCTCTCCTTCACAACAGGTCATCTCCTTTTTCTTTGACCTCCCTCTTTTTTTTTTTTTTTTTTTTCTTTTTAAACCATGTGTGTTTGTTTTTTTAATTGTCATTTTTTCTATTTTTGTTCTAGTGTTTTTATTATTTTATGCCAATGCTGTGAAGCTAACAGCTATCAGTGTTTATTTTGTAAAATGTTGGATTACTGTTTTTAAGGACTATATGTTCTTTTGACAATATATTTGTTGGCTTTTTTATTTGTATGTTCTTTATCATCTTAATAAAAACCTTTGTAAAAGAATACAGTTTCAATGAATTGATATGCCTTATTCTCTTTAACAGTCAGTTGTTTGCATGCACAGTGCTTTATCTTTCCATTTAAAAACCCTTACCTGAACCCTGTAGCAATAATTTATTATAATAAAGGTGACAGCAAATATGTGAAAACCTTTTGGTATGCATTAGAGAGAATGCACTAGATAAAATGCTTTTCAATTTTGTGTTTTTTTTTAAACATATGATAAATCCATAACCATAGCTTTTAGCAATCCTTTTAATTAATCAGTGAATGGAACTCACTTATATATTTTTTTTTAGTATGGACCTTATTCAGACACTACAGAAGTCACGACTGCAGCAGGACCACCCGCTCAGTGCAGGCCTCCAGTTCTGACATTCCTCTCTGACACATGTGTACATATAAACTGGGAGGTAAGATAAGTGTGTGCCTTTATAAGAAAATGTTGGTGTCGTCAGAAATCCAGCCCCTTATTGAAGCCCTCCCTTTACAATGTTATTACTGATGACACAGAAGGTAAATCATTGCTATGACTTAACATATGCTCAGGATATTTGTCGGCCTTTCATTTAGCATTTTGACAATGCAGCCATGTTTGGAAACTCTGTTAAAGTTCCTGCAGAGCCTGTAAATCAGAACTCAAATTAGCAGAAGGAGAAACTGAGCTTGGAGCTGGTTAGTTGAACTGCAGTATAAGTAGTAAGATGATAAGAGGAAAGAGCAGGGATAGTTAGGGCATGCCTGCAAGTTTTTTGGAGCTGTGGTTTAAAATAGAACCAAACTTATTTTTTTGCTAACTGTTCTTGTTCAATTTTGTTTGCACACTTTTTCATGTTTGAAGCAATGGTAATGTTTTATGGCCAGGCTTAGTTTGAAGGTGTGATGTGCCGTTATTATAAATTCGACCGATTCAATACCATTATATACATTTATAATGTCAATGGCCCCTTACTATGATAGGCGTACTTACTGACTTATTAACCATGTGCATGAGCCAAGAAGGGGTGGCCAAGCTTAAATGTAAAGAATTGGTTGGAGCAATGCCTGCCTAAATGGCGCACCGTTTAGCCATATCCAGAGGCTTTTTAAGGCTAATGCAGGTATGTACAGTCACTTCTAGTTGTCTGTACTTTTACACTTTCAGCCATGTTTCTGTGTTTTGTATTTAAAGGTAGTTTGTCATTGTAGTTTGTTTTAGCTCAGATTACTAGACTGAATTTATTCTTTTTATCTTATTATTTTGTTCATTACAGCTGGTGACCTGAGGAGTGTCGGATTTTAGAAAATCCCAGATTTTTTTTTTTATACTTCCCTCCACACACAGAGCCTTCTTCTCGCAGCACCCACAGACATCTGGCACAGTTTCAGGGAGCAAGCAGGGACGTCTCAACGTGTATTTAGTTTAGCAAGCATGTGTTTCTGCAGAACAGTGTCAAAACATTAGTGGCCAAACAGTGTACTGCAGTCCCTGTATTGTATATGCGATCTGAAATTCATGCTGGGAAACTGATGTAAACGGATTATCGATGGCCGGATTTTAGATTGTCAACCTGTGGGTGTATATATTTATATAATATGAACAAGCTTTATGTTTGGCCTGCAATTCCTTACTTTAAAAGCCAAAAAGCCATAATACATTTAAAAACAACCAGCATCTTTGAAAAGATGAACTAAAGACTGAAGGGCAAGTAGGATGTTAATTCTTTTTACCTCTAAGAATGGCTGTCATGTGCAGCTCAGTAATGGCTAATTGCCTGCACTTGCCATTGTTTAGCTCTTGTTAGCTCAGTTTATATAGTGTCAGTTGGGAACAAATGATTATTGAACATGTGTAATACAACAGGCACATTTCTTCTTCTCTCCAGTTATCAGTGGTCCATTTGAGAGTATAATTGAAATTTAACCCTTTCACAGTTGAGTTGTATGGAAAAATAGAAATGCATTTTTGTTTTGCAGAGTCCTGAGAGCAATGGTGCAGACATCTCTGGATACAGATTGCAATGGGCAACGGAAGAGGATAACCCAGAATTAGTTTACAGTGGCTCTGAGACTAGTTTTCAGATTTCCAATTTATTACCAGCAACTGAGTATTGTTGTAGACTTCAGGTATAATTATATTTTCAAAAAAACACTTTAGTCACTAACAACAGTTAGGCTAGGTACACACGTGCAATAATTGTCCTTAGAAAACAAATGACTAACGACAGATCAATGATTATGCACGATTATTTTGAACAATTTTATTGTGCACAGTTCTGTACATGCTGTAACGATACTTTCAAATATAATCCACCAATAGTGTACACACGCTAGATACGATCATTTGAATGATGCAGTAAGGGACATGTAAAGGAGAAAGTATACTGCAGAACCATCCACGGTCACTGAACGACACTACACACAATAGATAGTGTACGATCGTCGCTCAGTCGGATCTGCCGGGACGGTCATTCCTTTCCAGCAACAATCCTCGTTCATCAGCGTCGTTGGCCAGTCGTTGTGCACTTTTTGTGCACGATTATCGGGTGAACGGTTGTTAGTCATTCGGTTCCAACGATAAATATTGCACGTGTGTACGCAGCCATACCCTACTGTATGCTAGAGATGTGTGAACTTGATCATTATCATCTTTTCCAACTTCTGTACATTTTTAGCAGGATATGAAATCAATAATGATTTCCAAGCCAGCCTTTTTTTTTGTCCTCCACCTTAGTTTGTGTTTGTCTATTCATCGGCTTCCATTCCTCAGTATTTTCTCTCTCCCTCTCTCTCGCTCGCTCTCTCTCTCTCTCGCTCTCGTCTTGAATTTGCCCTAAACCTCTCGTCTATGTCTATCCTGTCCATTTGTGCAAACTTACTCGAAAGTTGATTGTATTGAAAATTCTTTGTTAAGTTTTGGATTGCGTGGAGAAAAGTTATAACCCAATCCAAAGTGTGGAGGTTGTTACCAAAGCACTAATGGTAGGGTAATCTTGCAATAAGGACACATTTATGTTGACAATCATTTAAGAGAGGATTTTCTCAATTTTGGAGTAATCTCTTTTCACTCCCTGTGATGTCCGTTGGACAAAAGTTGAAGGGGAATCTCTGCAATGGGACACAGATGAATAAATAAAAACTTTTTTTACTCTTTCTAAAAAAAAAATGTTTGGGACCTGGCAGAGGAAACAGTGATCCAATTTTAATTTGATAATGCCTTTCAGGTGAGAATATGCTAATCTATCTTTGAAAAGAAGATTAATGCAACCAATTTCAACTGTAATGAGTACAAACCAAACAGAATTCGTTTTCTAACAAAGATCACAGCCAATGCCCTAGACCAATTTGGAACACGAGAAATAATTTTAGCAGCAGGCTAGAAAATGATGCAAGGTTCTCATTCCACCTGATGATTTAAGCTGAGATAACGGATCAGCTTGGAGCTATGTGAAACCCATATTTACCTCTGAGTGTGCATCCTTGAACCAGCTCTTGAAACTGTATTACCACTTTTCACTATAGCAACCAGATTGTAAATATACTGAGGAAACTGTCAATTACAAAAACATGATCAAGCCTGACCAACATAGGAACAGCAGTTCAGAATAGCTGAAGATATTTTACACTTTTGATGAGAAAAATAATCATAATTACTTTCTGCTCAGAATTTTCTCATATGGGATACTGCATATTATGTTAAAGCCTCATTCTACTGTACTGTTGTATTTTCTGCATGGTTAGATTAGGCAAAACTTTTGGACCAAATACACTTTCTTTATAATAGAACTTCTCAGAATCCAAACACCCTAAAAAACTTGGATAAAGGGTATTACTGTTCATGGTACAGTATAAATAACAACAGGTAACATACATACATAAAATCTTTCAGATAATTCTAATGTTGTACAAATCAACTATTAGTTAATTTGATTTCAAAGCTTTGAAAAGAACTAATTCTATTATACCTGTCTACTAATAATTATTAGGTTTAAAATGTGAAAGGCAACAAAAGCTCTTCATTGTTCAGATAGTTACACTTATCATTTTAATATAGATGTTGCTTTTTTTTCAGAAGTCAGTTAAAATACATCTTCTATTTGAAAGCTCCCATTAATAATTGTTAAATTGCATCAGGCTGAGCATTTGAGTCTTGAAATAAAGGACTTTAATCTAGTGATCTTTAGCAAGATCGGGTGACAATCCCATGTCTTTGGACAGTGGCAGACTTCTTAACAAATTGATTTCTATTGTTTCTTCCTAGATAATTTGGCACCAGTGTTGTCTGACTCTCTTCCCGCTTCTCCACATAAACTTGCTTTTGGACTGTTTATGAGCTAACCATCCAACAAATGCTTGTGTGCTTGTGCCTGTACATTTATCTATCCTCTTTAGTTGGTGGCCAGATTTAGGATCTCCCTGGATGGTTTCTGAAAAGGAATGTGTGGATGTTTTAGTATTTGAGAGGCATCGCCTTTCGGTTTTGTATTTGTCGCAAATGCATTAAGATCATTTCAGGGAGCCAATTTAATCAATTTTCATTTAACAGTGTACTACCCTTTATGAAATGTTTTAAATACTTTCCAGACAAATACATCAAAAGTCACTTTTTCATGGTTACACTAGGTAGCAAATTACAGACGTATATTTACATTACCCTATATATTGTTTAAATAGAAGAAGATGTAGGTGTTAAGCAGCTTGTTGAGAAATGCACTTCTGTGGACGGGGTCATCCCTGCTCACTTTTTTATTTACTTTTACGTTGCCAAAAACTTTTTAAGCAGAGTGCTGCTCAGTGTCTGTAACCTTTTTTCAGGCATGATCCATGCCAGGATACCTTCTAAGGTTCAGAAGTAGCTCTGAAAGGCACCATATTGCGTTCAGATGTTAAAACACATATGCCAAAGATTTTTCTATACCCAGTGCATTGCATTTGTATAAGGGAAGATTAGTGTCACCATGGAAAGGGAATATTACAGCTCAAGGGAAAATGGGTTCTCTTAAAGTGATGTCTAAATGAGGATAATGCCATGTTGCTGCCAAGATAATAGCATGCCTTTGTTTAAATAAATTTACATCATATGCAGTATTTTTCTCAGAAAACAAAAGTAGAAGGCTTTTGTGTTGGTCTTTAACTGTACCTATACCTGCTTGCATTATGGTAAACCCTATCTCTCACACATCAATCATGGTTTGTGAGATCAATTTAGCAACAAATTACACAAATATAGATCTTTAGAGCTCCTTATGGTAAAGGAAAGTCAGTTAAGGTATCAAAATTGTTTCGTTTTTTTGTTATTGGTTAATGACCAGATTACTAATGAAATTATTACCCTAATCTCTTTTATCTTAAATTGACCATGATTGGTGTAAACAATTGTAATTATGGTTAAAATAAGTTGTACAGTGAAGGTAAATGTTTTTAATAGTTTTACTAGAGTAGTAGTTTTATGATATGTTATTTATATATTGTCCCTTGGACACATTTCCTGCTAAATTCATCTTCTAGTACAAAGAGACAATTAGGAATGCAATGCCTGGTTTTCTGCTGTAAAGGGATTCAGAAGCTCATACAACAATACTAAAAATGACCACTTCTAGAAATAACCTTAGAACTCGGATCTGTCAGGACACGGTCTTACATGTCCAATAGTATCAGGGGTTTACCCGCTCACCTTATTACTGTTAAAAATATCTTCTGAAGAAAAGTTTAGGTAAATAAAATACATGTGCTGAAGTTTTCCTGTCAATAAATAAATATTTATTCAGGCACACAAAAATACAAAATGCCAAGCATGTTCACACACTAAGTAAAAAGGAAGCTTATAAAGAAGTAACTTGAATAATAATATGGATCAGTGCGTGATAGAATACGATGTTCTTTCTCTACCACTACCCCTAAAAGTAGCTCCTTTTATACATATGTTTCCCATCGACATACATTGGACTTAAGCTACATCATGCTTGCTTACTACCTTGCATACATAAAAAAGTAACCCTTAAATTTACCTTAACTCCACTACTATGTTTTGGATACATAACAAACATCACACATCATACATAAAGAGAGATACTAAAGCCCCTAGAAACAAGTCATTGGTCCTCATGCAGAAATACTTTAGATTCTCGGTTAGGTGGACAGCTGTATCCTTATTTTCAATGTTGCTGTCTATCTCTGATTATAATTACCTACACTCATTTTCTAGCTATATATTTGATATAAGATTTCTAACAAGTTAGTTTTCTAGGGCTCTGTGTCTCCAACAGGTGAATTACACTCACGTTTCAGCGAAGTCCTTGCAATTTCCTAATACCCTTTACTTAACCCCTTTACCCCAGCACTTCCTCATTCACCATTTCCCAATGGCACATATTCTGTCCCTGAGGCTGTACTGTCAGTTTTCATAATCTTTGCCAGGTCCCTGCTTTCATCCTCCTCCACATAAACTATCACTGTCCTAACCAGAGATGACAGGAAGTGTTGCCAGAATTGCAAGATGAGAGCTGAAACTTCATTATTTTGCTGTCTGCATGGAAATAAATTGGGTCAGTTTGTGCAAATATTTAGTCTGGTACATTTAAATACCTTAAACTCAATACATTTAATGACCTTCTTCCACCACTCTAAACTTCATCTCTTGCTCTGTGAATGTAGGGTTAATGTACTTCCCCCCTTCTGCTGGTTAATTTAGTTTTGTTCCTTTTTTTACCCATAGGCTGTAAATTTATCTGGAACTGGACCATTTAGTGATACAGTGAGCTGCAGAACACCAGCTTCTGCCCCAGGTGCAGTGCCTAACCTGTATGTGACAGAAGGTGCCCATCTAGAATCATGTTCCATACATTCTTCAGTGTGCCTACTGCTCAGCTGGGATGAGCCATGCTGCAATGGATCAGAAATTATTTCTTACCACATAGACTTGGGAGACAATAGCATCTCAGTAGGAAACATAACAAGTTACGTCATTGAGGATCTGCAGCCTGAAGCAACCTACCAGTATGTAGCTTTTCATTTTTTTCTGTATGAAAGATAAGCACTTGAAACTATTGAGCGTACTAGAAGCAGATAACACTGAGTGCTGACATTATTTATGACATTCTGAATAAACAGTGTGTGGATCAAAAATAAAAGTAAAACTGGGTCATACTGATTTTCTTTCTACTCATTGTTGATAGTTTGTATGTCTGATCAATATTGCTTCAAGTAGAGAGCATAAATTAGCATTATACTGGTTTAGTAGGATGCAGTCATGTTTTTTTGTTGAAATAAAGCATGTATCCACTAGGGGCCCCAATCTCTTTTCTTCTATGTTCTGATTAGGCATCAAACATATATATGATAGCTTTTATCTATCCAGGAAATCTTATTTTCCAGTTATATTTTATTACCCTGTGCTTCTGAGTTTATAGAATGAAGGTCCTGCATTATGTACATGTAATATTGCTTGATAGTGTATTTTTGGATTATCAGAACACATTTCAGTACTTACTGAATTCATGCCTAGGTTCGTATTTATTTTCAGATTGTGAATAGCAATTCGCGTTTATCTAACAGGCACTGATATATGGTTACTTTAAATTGCTGCAGATTCACAGAGCCCAGATGCTCTGTGAATCTGCAGCAATTTAAAGTGAAATATTTTTAACATAATTATGTATTTATGACAAATGGCAGACATTCCCCCCCTCTGTGCGTTACCAAGCCAGTTCTAAGTTTGAAAATGGGCATTAGATGTGATTTGCATTGATGTTATGAGAAGCTTATAACAAGAAGAACATTTCAAGCGTTAGTGTTCTATCCAATTCTTTTACTGTTTAACCATAGTTCAGTGCAGTTGGTTCATCAGCACAAAGGTATATCCTAGATTTCACATATCAGTTTCATCATTTAAAAACTGCTTTACAGTGTTTACTTTTTTTCACTATCTTAATGTTACTTGCAGCATTATATTTATTACAAAGTGACAGGCCCACTTTAAGGGTAGAAACAGTTATTGTGTCATTAAAATTTAAAATTAGGACCCTGATTTTTAAGGGTTTTGTTTTTTTTTTTTACTGATTAAGCATTTGCCATGTATTGCATTAAGGTTGGAAAGTACAGGAAAGTACTAGTGCTAGGAAAGTACAGTGCATTCAACTGAGCACAATAATTTCTGCAATTGACACAATTTAGTTGGACCTGTAATCAAACGTAATTTTAAATTACATTAGCCAGCCTGAATAAATAAATGAAACAGAATAAAATAAATGAACTTGCTTTACCCTCTTTAGCTCTTCTCTCTAATCTAAACTCTGATCATTTTGTTCAGCAGAGATGACATGACAAATTGGTATGGGTTATGGTCACATGACCAGCACAATTAAAACTTAGGAGCAAAGTTTTCTGTTTACCAAGAGAATCTTTCTTGATTATTCTTTATACATGTGACACATTTGAAAATGTGTAACATTTGGGTCTAGGCTTTAAATGAGACTTGTTGGGAAAATATAAAGGTCTTCGGTGACTGGGATAAGTAGAGGTCAGCTGAAGTCAGAAAGTGTTCAGTTAGTCAGCTCCCTCACCTCACATGCAATTTGCAATTGCACAATACAAATTTAATGGGCAAAGCCTTAACATCTTCCTTATCTAACACAGTGGAGTAAAATTGCACACAGTGAAGTAAATTGCATTGGCATTGTAATTTGCACCTGTGTTTTTTACTTTCTGGGTTTGCTATGTAAGGAAGATTTCCTCCTGACAATACTCAATTCCGTTGCATGCCTATCAGAGAGAATAACATACCACATTTGAATTGTGCTGCATCAAGACATAATACATTTGCTGCATTATTCATGTAACCTAATTGAAAATCCAGAAATAACCAGGGTGTCACATTGTCACACTGCTGGTAGTTAGTTCTAGCTCATTTGCCTTCTGTAGCATTGTCGACCACAGACAGAAGGGTAAAATTAGACCAGCCATTTATGTTGCATTCTCCAGTTGATAACATTTTAGACAAGTTAGTGTTTTTACTTTTTCAATATCATAAAATATTGGTTATTTCATTAACTAGGAAAAGACAATGATATGCAGGTCCATGTTGAATTTTCTCCACTAATGTATTTCATATTTATTTTTTCAGCTTTAGAAAGTGAATAATACTATTGGCAATCAGCAATCTCTATCTATTTGACCTTATTTGCTGTCAAATGTATTTCTTAATAAGTGGCCAAATTAAATTAAACAGCTTAAGCCTTGGAGTCTTGTTGTCTCCAGAATGAATAAAAAACCATCCCTTTGTTATTACCATGACGACTGCTGCTGTGATAACAATACAATATAGCGAGATCACAATCGAGCTGAAAAAGTATATGTCTGCTGCAATGTTGAATGATATGCCCCATTCAGTCATGAGCACTATATTTTATCTTTCGGATATGTGGAAAATTCAATTTTCACAGTGACAACAGAACAATTCTGCTTTTATTTCCTAGTTTTTTATCTAATATTCACATAATTACATTATATTTCCATGGCTTTAAATTCTCCATTTCTGGAAAATAAGTAACA
Organism: Pyxicephalus adspersus; assembly: GCF_032062135.1. Taxonomy (NCBI): domain Eukaryota; kingdom Metazoa; phylum Chordata; class Amphibia; order Anura; family Pyxicephalidae; genus Pyxicephalus; species Pyxicephalus adspersus. The sequence continues at coordinate 49,234,616 of NC_092861.1, forward strand.
CTGATGCAGGTTTAGAAACCGAGCCTACTAGGCCTAAACATTCATTTTTATACCGGTACTGATCTTTGTGAAACTTTACTGCAAAGTGAGATAATAAAGGTTATTTTTTATATTTTACTTGTATAAACCAATGCAAGATCCAGGATAATTGTGTTATATGATTCCAGCCATGGGCTAATTTTCATAGTAAACACTAAATAATGCTCCATGTGAGGGAAAATAAGGTAATCACAATTCCTTTCCTCCTGAAAATGCTAGCTGCCTGGCGGTTTCTGGATATAATTCCACTTGAGTCACTGAGAGAAAACAAATGTGAGGCAAGCGAGGCTATAGATATCTATCTGTATGGTTCCAAATTGAATTGGTGTAAAAGCCACGCTAGGTCAATATGACAACCAATTAGCCAGTGACAACCTGCATGGACCTCCTAGCAAAAGGTTCCTATTTTTGGTTTAACTTTATTATTATTGATTTGATAAATAAATAATATAAAAGTATTAGTATTACATTCTGCAGGATACATTTGACACATTTACATATCCTCATTGCGGTCAGTGCTTGTATGAGAGTGCAAAAATCAGGTTAACCACATCAGCACCTTTTCTACTTAAGTTGCACAAAAAGTCCCATTAATTATTAGAAGTTACTGGCTGTTACAAGGCCCAAATGTTACAAATATCAGTATGACAGTAGCAAGGTTTTTCATTCATATCACTTAGAAGATTTGCATTGCTGTTGTTAACCTAGGGGATACTTTAAAGTGTAACTCTAGTCAAAACTTTTTTTTCAGTTTTGAAAGAATGGTGAATGAAAGAACCTGTTTTTTTGTTTGTTTTTTTATCACTGTCTGTGCCACACTTGGGAAATGCCTTGTATGTCGCGCTTTTTCATCCAACCTAGAAAATACATTAGTATATTAAAACTTAAATGAGTCAGAGGTACCATTAACTGAGGTATCTTTATGTACCGATCATCCAAATAGGGATATTGGTATCAATAATATGCAATTAATCTGATAGAGTTTTAAGCCTTCCCCACCTAATGCAAAATTGGAAAAATAAACACTTTATTGTATTGTATTGATGTTGCTAATTATATTGTTTTATTAATATCACTACTTTCTTTAGGGAAACTTCAGTGACATTATTTTTTAGGCTGAAAACTGGTGTGTGGTCTTCTTACATAACAGTGTTAGACAACAGGTGCTTTGTATTGAATACACTTCTAAGTGGACCAATATGTTCTTGCTGATCTTTGCAAACAACACTTTTCTAAATGGCTGATTGGCTGTCCAATTACAGTTTTGTCTTTGTAGCTCTTCAGAATTTGTTTTTTTTTTTGTTTATTTTACAGTTTGAAACTTATAATGAGGATATTTGTTATTTGTGATTTTAGTGAAGTTTCTATATTTTTGACACATTTAGTACAATATCAAGAGGCAAGTACGAGAGCCCAAGAAAGATATTATGTCACTGGTGATAAGGGCTGTGATTACATAACACCTAATTTTATAACCAAGTATTTTTTTCAGTCCAATGCTAAAGTTTAACATTCATGAATTTATTAGGCATGTATCTTGTATTCATTTCTTACAGTCTCTGTACAGCAGTGTATCTGAATCAGGCTTCTTTAAAAGCTTGATAGGGGTCCCTTGAGTAATGAGCAATTTATGCCCCTTGGGGCAGTTTAAGTGACCCCAATGGTATTTTTTCTTTTTCTCACTTGTCAGAGTTGTAAGAGGCATTCTTCCTACTGGCGACCACTCTAATATACTGTGTGCTGTGGATATAGTAATTATGTCAAGGGTTCCCTAAAGACCCAGAAGTTTTTTTAAAGGAGTTCCCCCATGTTAACCAGGTCGAAAAACACTGCTGTAGAGCAGGGCTGGAAAGTGAGAGGAAGTAGCTCATATATTGAGAGATATATTCACATCAGTATGCTGCTTCTCCTTTCACTGTTCTTTCACATGTTGGGCTTTAAAAAAGTACTGTATGGGAAATGTTTGGAATCAAGGTAAATGTTGCGACAAAAGCTAGGTTTGGTATTTTGTCATTCATTTTCACTGGTGTTTGCCCCTAGCATGCATACACAACTATGTTAATTTTGTGCAAGTAAGTGCTGTCCCTCAGAAGACATTTTTAGTGGCTCCCTCCTTAGATACAGTAGAGGGGTAACAGTAGCCAGCCAAGGACAGACAGTGTGTTTTTTGCATGATAATCAGGTAACACATATTTGAAATGATTCCACAAAAGTGACACACATAAGCAAAGCTAAGTGCTGCTAACAGTGCCAGTTGAATAGTGCGCTTTTCTTTTGACCCATTAATTTTATTTTCCTGCATTAATAACACAGGGAAATGCAATCTACTGCACACAAGTCCTTAATCATCTGGGAATGATTATATCAATTCATTCTCATGTCACCCTGTTGATGATTAATTCACTGGTAGGATATTTTTCTGGTCTAGGAGTACTGTCGAGACTGCAAATAGAATCCTCATTGTCATGTTTATGTTATTAGGTCAGGAATAGTATCCATCATTTATTTATGGCATTTCGTAAAGTTCAGAGGTTTACAGGGTTTGAACAGTTAGTAGCTGGACCTTGGTAGTTTATGTTTAGAAGGAGCAGTGGGAAAAAGAGAAGAATGTTCTTTTAATAATAAAACTAAAATATGGTAACACATTTGTCAAATGACTTTTAATATCTTGTTTAAATTAGCAAAGTTTCAAGCACTAGACTGCTTATGTGAACATGGCCTAAACTGGATGGGTTTACACTTTTCTGAGCTTTGCAGTAGTATTTCAGTTTGCACTGGAAGCCCTGCTGTTTTGACCCTTAATCTATCCATGTGGTTCAGAAATATGTCTGATGACATACCATTGCTGATCCTAAAAGTCTTTTTGGTGTTTTTGTCAATGTAAGCTTTATAAAAAATGTCAAGAACAGATAAAAATCAGAACATTCTAAATTTTAAATGATAAATGAACATAAAAAACAAATGTTTTCTAAATTGTGGAGGAGCAGTGTTCATCTAATGTTTTTCTTGTGATTTAGACTACAAACACCTTTCTGTTCCCTGATGTCCATTATTAAGGGAAGAGGGGTTGCGGATTTCTCACATGATCTTTTGGAAAGCTCATACCATTGATCACTTTGTTTACTGAATTCCCAGTCACAGCTCTGCTTGTTGTTCTCAGGCAGAGAATATCACATAAAGGCCATAGCTGAGAACATCAGCAAGCAGACCTTGCTGCTTCAGTTGGCCCCTATAGGCTCTATTAAGAAGGATAGGCATCAGACCCTGAGTGGACCCTAACATTTCTGAAGCCAAGTTGGAGCTGTTAAAATTTATCATGGGAGTGAATGAAAGCTAGGATGATATTCTGGCATTTGATTGACCACACAGTAAAAAAAAAAAAGACAGCTAATTTACAGGTAAATTGTGGGCACTAACGTCAAAAGGGTCAATAGGAGTTGCCTAAAATGTAGAAAAAAAACATTTATTTTCAAGCCAGTAACAAGATTACTGATGTTAGTAAAACAGCAAATAGCAGGAACAACTTCTACTGGCTATTAGAAACACAAAAAAAAAATGCTATAGATGCTAATAAAACAATTGAGATGTTTTTGCATTCTTCTGTTCTGTTCTATTTTAACAATACAAAACTTAACTTGTGTGTATATACAGTATCCAAACTGTAATATACTTGTACCGAGTTTGTTACTACAGAAACATAATTTGGAAAATGCACCACATACAGAACACTTCTTGTATTACGCAAGATGGGCATTTGTTTGGGTATGTAAGAAAATATTTTTCCTTTGTAAGGAATTCAATAGGGAAACACAGGGCATTCTTGAGAAACATGCATATGTGGGAAACCTAGTTTTATGTGTCAGCCTAGGAGACTGTTGATAATATATGAACAGCAACAGTGTCACAAGTGTATAATATAGGAAAACCTAGGGGCTTTCATTTAATTGCAAAATGCAAAGATCATTACGTTAGGCCAGACACATTTGAAATGAGTAATTGAAATGATTTTTATTGTAGTAAGTTAGTAGGTTGACTGCCTCTGTTCTAGATCATTCAGCCTTCTTAGTACCGAAACCACTTTTAATATTTTTCTTTGCAAGATCTATTGTAAAATCTCAGGGAAAAAAATAGAAAGCAGAAAAAGGAATGAACGACTTTGGAAATATAAAAGAGTATAAAAGAAATTGACTACAATATTTACGTAGTAGAACCAGTTTAATGGAGTACCCACATACGCAGGGTAAATGCTAACTACTGGTTGGAGCCAAAGGGTCACGCAGTAAATATTAAAGGTTATTCAAAAAGTAGTATTTTAAGAAACAGATTGTGGAATTCCACTTTCTTACACAAATATATTTATTAACAGTTTTTAGAACCATTTAAAGCAGTCTTCCTAAAACGTACCCATGTAAGGCTGAAAATGTATGATTATAGTTGCTAATCTTCCATCTGGCTACAAATATAATTAAGCTAGTATTAAAAGTTGATGTTTAAGACTTGGTGTATAAACCACATTTTTGCCCATTTCAGTAGTTTATAAAAAATGTACCGTACCAAAGATCATTGCCAGTGACAATATTGTAATTGGCAGTCATTTTTCTAAAGTTTACTTTCTTCACTATAATGGATATAGCAGTTTGAGAGTAAGCATTTTTTCTACTCCCAATAATCCACCTGTTTTTATTTCTTTTCTCCTGTAGAATTCGGATCCAGGCAGTGAATGAGATTGGTGCTGGTCCTTTCAGTCATACAATCAGTGTAAAAACAAGCCCTCTTCCTCCTCTGCCTCCTCGGGTGGAGTGTGCCGCAGCTGGACCCCAGAGCCTCAAACTGAAATGGGGAGAAAGCAGCACAAAGCTACAAGAGACCGATGATGTTATTTTCATTCTTCAAATTGAGGATAGAAATAAGAGGTATGCCTTCAAATACACCACGGCTGATTTTTCTCATTAATTGTTTTGTTTCAAAGAACTTTCCTCATCATTTATAAACAGTAATGTTTACAATATAAAAGACATCCCTCTGCATCCTCTGGTCATTAAGTCTTTCTAAAGATAGCATATTTTTCTATTTTCTCACTTGGCCTAGTTGTGTCCATCTTTAAATCTTAAGCTAAATATTAGGAATTATTGTGAGGAATAAATACTTTATAATTTTGAAGCGTCATTCTATACCTTCATAACCAAACACGTCGATTTTGTGTTTAATTCAGTAATATACACAGCACACTATTTTAGAAGCCCAGGCTTTTGCCTTCAATAGAAAACTGTAGTCTTCTTTTTGGACAACAAGGGTATTTTCCAGGCACTCCTCTTATGCAGGTTGAAATGGTGCACTCTTATTCTGTTCAAAGATTTACCTGCAAATCCCACCAATTTTTTTTATTTTTTTATTTTTTTTTTTTTTTAGCATCCAACAGTTAGATCAGTTAGAACAGTTAGATTTTGTTGAATTCGCTGCACTGCCAAGTCCTGAACAAATCGGCAATCAGTTGAAATTTACACCCTAGATTATTTTCCTTACAGTAATTCATTTTGAAAAAAACACAAAATTTTAAAATTCTTACCATACCTGTAGGCAACATTGTAAAACAGAAATTCACAAAACAGTAGCAAAGAAATCACAAACTTGAAGTTTGAACATATTTGAAGTTTGACTGTTTCTGCTAAAATCTACAATTTTCCTTATTTTTTTTCTGTTCAATAATTATTATTAAGGTTTTAAAAAGTTAACAGGAAGAAATACAATAATACAGATTTGGTAGATACAAAAGTATGAAGTCTACAGTAGGCTATTAAATAAAAACATAGCTTACAGTAAGAACCACAAAAAAACCAAATGATAAAATGTGAGTGTACACAGTAAAAAAAGTTAGTGGGACTATATGGACCAACTTAAGTAATGCAGTTTAACTGTACAAACAAAACCAAAATAACATTTGGTCATTTGGATCATTTTTGGCCTGATAGGCAGCCGAATGATAACTGAAAGGGTGCACACAGTAGGCTGACAATGCTGCTGCTAACCGCAAGGACAGTTGCCTAATGTTGTCACCCTGGAGCAGACAGTTTTGTTCATTGGTGGCATCTTCAGGAGATAAACTCTCAACGGATCTGTACTTAATTAGGCATGGAACAGAATGATAAATATAATTTATTTTATTTTTAGAAGAGTATGTAAGGTTTAGAAGATGAAGTTGGACTTTAATTATTGTAGCCTTATTTATACATGGTTGGATTGTGTTTGTTGTAAAATATTTGAGTATAATTGCTTTTCTTCAATAGGCATATAGGGCATTCAGGAAACTGGCTGTTACCTAAAGAAGGTATTACCCATCATGGGGACCAAGGACCATACAACATTCTCAGCACAAATTGAAATATAATTGACTGCGGCGCCTAAGTTGTTTTTTTTATTGATGGATAAATATCACAAATTCAAGTAGTTCTTGGTAACACTGATACTCTGAGTGGAGAAGCTCAGTAGAAGTGGTGTTTAATTACTATTCTGTGGTATTTATCATGAGCTTGTCATTAGTTCCAGATAACTTATTTACGTGAAATTGGTATACAAGATAGCATTCGTTTTTTAATCTTTCGCTGGAAAATGTCCATTAGAAACACTGGTGTAATGGTTATTCACCACTGTTTTACAAATGTTTAATTTTTAATTCTTTTTAAATACAATATTGCAATTGTAGTTGTCTTTTAATTTTAACACATTTAAATTTGAAGTCTAAAAAAGAATACACAAAATAGTGCAGCCGGTAATATATTTAAAAGTGAATCTCTCATGATCTAAATCTCTGCAGAAATCACATTTACTCTTTAAATGAATGTTATCAATTTGGAGTTCATAACTGTTTGGTTTAGGTTGTATTTATATTTCCATAATTTCTGCAACAGCAGCTGATCATTTTTATAGAGACTATGTGGAGTCAGAGCCTTAAACACTGGTCTGTGTCTGGGCACGGTGGGTAGGTATTCAGTATGGCAGCACACACAGAGTGAATTTATTTGTACATGAATCAAACTGCATACACACATGCAAATTTTGTTGCTGAAAGTGATTTTTCGTGATCATTTCGAGTGACAGATCAATGAACGAGCCCTGTACACACAGTGCCATTCTGTTTTATGGAGACAGGAGGAGGGAGAGCAAGCTGTGCTCCTATACATTGAGTTGTGCCGTTCTTTGTTGGTCATTCATGGATCCGTCAGGACGAATCCATAAGCGATGTTGGGTGACAGCTCTACCCATGTCAGATTCTCTTCTGAATTTCAAAATTAACCTAAATAACAAAAAATGCTGTCATAATGGCCAGTAAAATTGTTCATGAGCCAGGAGTAGGTGGGCAATCTGTGAGGCTACCCAGGAGTGCTTGAGCCTTGCCTGTTGAGGCAAAGTTGGCTTAGGTTGTTTTAAGTACCACAATGTTAGAGAAAAGCCATTGTGTAAATTACACATATAAGAACCTTGTGCCTGTGCCATATCACTTTTTTTTTTCAAACTTCACCAGCATGTTGTTTGGAGCTCTATAACAGTTTACATTCCCTGTTAACATTGAGTCTGTTCCATCTTTTATTTATTCAAATGACCTTCCACAAACTTCCCTAATGCCACTTTGACATACAAACTTCTGCTCACTTCTGAATACTTCCACTTTCTGTCTGTTATCATTGATTGGTTCATGGTTATTTTAGGATTTATAATGCAGCATTTGGGCATGCCTCCCCCAAGACTTACCATTAGACCAGGTGCAAAGGCAATTTCCCTTCCTTGTTCCTTGTACAACTAAAGTTAACAATTGTTAACTTACATGGGATGAAAACTGGTTAACAAGACTGGCTGTTAAATTTCATTCTTTCAGTTTTATTTGTGAGTACAGAATAAACCAGCCAATAGTAGGAAACAGTATGCCCTGCTCACAGTGAGCTGTATGCATTCTGCTCTTTAGCAGGAGTTCCATTTGCTGCTGTATACACCAAAAAACATGTTGTTTTTTTGTGTTTTGATAAAATAATTATTCATGCTTCACATTACCTGCAGATGGTGCTGTGTTCTTCCTCTTTTCTGCTGCTTCTGGGTATTTTGATCGGAACTGAAAATGACTAAATTCTTACTCAAATCAGATCTTTCTGCATATCTAAAAATTGTCCACAAAATGTGAAGCTGAATTCTGTGACTTTGCCTCCAAAGTGTGCAATTTACATAATGAGGCCCGTATTACTAGGCATATCACAATAGAAAGTCACAATAGGAAAGAATTGTATACAGTGTTCTGTTGTGGATGGGAGGAGGAGTTACGTCTATATGGATTGTTTTTGTATCGAGAGTAGAGTTTGTGTTTTATTACATCATAAACCACCCTCACTTATTGCTGAAGGTCCATACCTTGTAAGAGGATGGGTGTTTTCTTTCTGTCAGTGGCAGGCAAACTAAAAGCCTACCTAGATAAATAGCACACACTTCTTACAGAATTTTATGCTTTTCCTGGGTTCCACTTTACTTTATATTTAAGTAGAAGTTTAAAACAATACACTCAAGGTATACTATTCTAACAGGACTTGTTTTTCTTGTCCCTAATATAAAAATATGGTAATAGAAATTATATTTGATATTGGCATGATTAGTGCTGCTTTGCTAAGCTAATTGTGATAATTATACCAACAACCAGATCTCTGTTTCCATTCCATAATTAAATGACAATTCATTTATGATAGTTTGTGTTGAATTTTTTAAGAAGTTTGAATGTGATATATGTTGCTAGTAGGAAAAGATAGAAACTGAACATGCAATTCTGTGTAAAGCTAGGTAGTGCAATAAAATATGATTTATCTTACGATTCATTCACAAAAACAATCCAATTTCACCTGATTGTATCAGTGCTATGGACATTTTTAGCAAATGTAAGCCAATATGCTTATCAGCTCATGCAACAGGCACCATAACCATAGGTATATATTGAATAATATGCTGTTCAAGTATTATGTCATTAACCATGGAAATCATGTCAGTTCAGCTGAATTTTCAAGACCCCAGATGTTCTCACTAGAACAATTACAATATGAGAAAAAATGTATAGGGATGACTTTATTCTATTGCATTGCCTGGCATTAGATGCAGAAATGATCACTTTACTTAGTATAGGAATATTTTACTCATATGTAATATTAAATTTATGCATGTGGTACACACAGAGCCAATTATCATGTAAGAAATGTATCATAGTGCTTTTTTTGGTGGTGGTCGGAGGGGATGGAGGGATTACCTTAGTACTATCGTTCTTTGATTTTTCATTTTATAAAGTTGTATTCCAAGTTTCGTAGTTTTGGCCCAGTTTACTTTCTCTGCTCCAGTACATGTTGCTAAATAGCTTTTTTTTTAAAAACTATGATATAGAGTGGTATCAATGTTGAAGATTTTAATTATTGTATAAATATCATTTGTGTGTGACCTGTATGCACATCCCCAAGGCTCCTGAAACAATGCTTTGCAACAAATAAATGCTTAATTGCTGTTCTGGAAGCTTGTATTAGACTAGAGGGAGCAAAATGTTACACTGGCAGAAACAACCTTGCAAAGTCTCCTGCTAAGTGACCTGTCAGTTTGTTAGACACAAAGAGGGTTTACAGTGAGGGCTGCAAGGAGTCCTAGATACAGAAGAGATTACCCAAACACATTTTTGTGGCAGGCAAACCCTGAAGACAACCAAGAAAATTTCTGGAAGTTTTCATGGTTTGTCCAACAATTAGAAAAACTGTAATATATATGGTTAAAACTATAAGTAAAAAATGTATTTTATATATAATTAAGAAAATGTGGTTAATTCCTATGGAAAATGTGGGTAATTAAGCACATGTGGTTCATTTTTCCTTCCATGTTGAAACTAAAGGGGGTGTTCCTTGGCTACACACTTGATAATGTTGCTGCTCTTTCCCATCTCAGAAATTTGTGAGGTATAGTTCATTCTAAAGCTGCATACAGAATTCAAATTTCCATCGCTGGATATTGACCTTTGGTGATTGTTTGGTGGAAGTAGGTCAGGTTTTTTTAGTAGTAGGTCAGGTTTTTTACATAGAGCACAAAGGTGAGCAAAACCCTTTAGTATAATGTAAAAATCGGCGATAGCTCCGCGTTAAAAGCTTAGCTCTATCTCCAAATGATTAGAGAAAAAAAATTAATTACCTAACATTTGCTGTAAAATGTTTTTAGGGAATTAAAAAAAAATGAACATCTGTGTTGTCCCTTGCAGAATCTACTTTCATTTCTATAGCCTCCACCCAAATTCTGGATTGAACGATCCCCAATTAAAGTTATCTTATGTACTTGTATGTAGTTCCTGTAATCCCTTGGCCCACAGAAGGTGTATCAGAATTCATTCCACCTGAACTGGTGAAGCTGGTATGTATATGTAATTGCTGTGTGACAAATATGCATTCTCTACTCCATGCACGCAATTTCCATGTATCAAAAACTTTGAAAGTGGAGGGGTAAAAAAAAAAGACAAAACCATCCATGTTCTGGGAGCAGAAAAAAAATGTTGGGCGTTTTCTTCATAGGTAGAACACAGAAATGCCCTAAATTGCTTAAACTAGATGGACATGCAACTTAAATCTGCCTATGTAACTAAGCTGCTTTACCGACAGCAGTGTTTTTGGTCAAAGAGTATTTTTAGAAAGCAGTCAATGGTTTTTCACGTCCATAGAAACCAATCAGCTTTCTTCTGCTATTTTCAAGTGCAGAATATAAAATGCAGAGGGATGTAGCAATTCAAATATTATAGATGAGGGCCTTTGTAATGAGAACAGTATTGTATGTATTGACAAGAGAAGTAAATATATTAAAAGTGTGTGAGGGCAAGACGACAAAAACGTCTCAAGCAGCAAGCCACAGGAAGGTATGTTAAGTTTAAAATAAAGTAAAATGATAATTCTTCAATACCTAACTAGCTTACAAAGAGCTATGTACCCCTTGTGTGACAATGCTGATTGGCATTACCCTGTCACTTAAAGACAGTCACTTGGTCCTCAGAAGTATGAGGTATTTGAACACAACAATTAAGGAGTAACAAAAAGGTATGTATATGCTTTGACCTGAATGGTCAAATAACCAGTTTCTCCTGTCAGAGAAATCCTATCAAAATTAGTAAACATTTTTGGATAGAAAATTTGCAAGAAGCAGTAGTAGGGCATACTATGAGAATGCAGGGTGACTAGACTTCAGTCTTAAGCATTCTACTGTTGTTAAGCATGTACACTGCTCTGCAATTAATAATACACTTTAAGATAAAGATAAAGCTGTTGTAATACCAAAGTAAGAATACAATGCCTTTGCTTCCAAAAAAAATCCTACTACCAACATTTTTTCCTGATTTCAGTTGTGCTATAAATAAATAAAGCATGTAACAGTAAAAATGTGGAAGTTGACATTGTTTCTGTATCAGGTTCTTAGGTTATTTTATTATTAGCTTTATTTATGTATAGTGTTTGTAACAAAGAAGTGGGCCCAGAGGTGGAATGCATAGCAGAGGAATGCAGACTGGTTATGTGGACATATACAGGTTTCTGATAAACACAGCACACAGCAATAAAGGACCTTTACAGACCAGAAAAAGAATACATACTTTAAATGCACAATGTGGAGCACATTACAGTTTGTATGTAGGGATGACCGTTCAAAGCCCTTCTCTTTCTTGTGGAGGTATAGCAGCGCTTCACAAAAACTAGACCCTGCCACATTTATGAATTGTCTCTTGTCATTTCACTTGTCATGGGTAGCGCTGCTGTGATGCAGCTGCAGTAGAAAAGCTGTTTAATGGTCAGTATGCGCACAACCTTGTGTGTATCAAACATTTTTATACATTAGGTTTTAAAACGTCTAAATACAAGTCCTTTACCAACTTGAGTGGTGGAAATGTCTTCCAAGCAAGAAGCTTCAGAGATGTATGCAAATGGTGATGTCCTCTTAGAGTTGTTGGCTGAAATTTGACCTTTTATTGAGCACATTTATTTGTGGCTTAAGACTCAAAATTGCCTCCTCGCTCCTCCCTGAATTCTGTGTAGAATTTGATATGGTTTTATAATTATGGTCAGCATGAACCTGATCTGGCACCTGAGAAGAATGTCACTGACACCACAAGCCAAACAAGTGTTTCAAAGTGAACAGTCTTTAAATAACAGCACTGTCTAGTGATTCACCCAGTCTGGCAGGAGAAATTAAAATACTGAATTATTTGCATAAATGTGCCTTGATCTATGAAGTCAATTTTTGGACAGAAACTTTGGCTTGAAGCAAAAGTTATAAACAATGTAGGAAGATTGATGTTGTTATTTAACAAGGTGACACCATTATCTCACTGTTGGTCTAGGCAAGCCTGTTTAAACAGAAACATCTATTTCACGGTCTTGGAAAAGTGGAAGCATATATATTTATTGTGGCTTTATTTATGCATATTATTCAGTAAACTGTTTGTGAAAAAGGGTCATGCTTTTTTAAACATAACATTTTTTTCATGTGTCTACACTGAATATAGAGGCTACTATTTCTGACCTCATATTAAGATACTAGCCTGTCTGACTACAGTATTTGCATGCAGACAGAAAAGTAAAGTCAGAACTTTTGATTCATGTACTTTTAAAATGTCCCATGGACTATCATGGGAGTATTTGGGTGATCCAGCAAACCTAGAATGGATTTTGTAAAAAATAATTTGCTGTTGGCAAATGTTATCAGTCCAGGGCCAGATCCATTCTACATTTGCTCGATCACCTAGGTTCTCCCATAATAGTCTATCTTCTGCAATCATAGATAGCTATAATAAATCAGGCCCATTGGATCATCGTAACAACCAGGACATTTGCAATGTAAGAGGAAGAGGTAAGCAATGGCAGCCACCTTAGATTTCCTAGTACAGGTTTCTTTCAAGACCACAATGTTTGTAGCTGAATTTAGCAACAACTTAACACAAGTAATATATGATCCACATATAAAAGTGGAAACATAATGTTCTTCTGATGAAAACAAATGCAAATTACCTTCTATATTGGGGGGTAATCTAAAAAGCTAGGTAAAATATCTATCATCATACATTATTGTGGAAGAATCCCCAGGCAAAAAGATGTTGGCAAAAATTGCTAATGCCAGTTAGAAACATTCCAATTGTGTTCAAATGCACCTAAGTGAACACAATCAAACCAGATTAACTGAACATTCTCAGTGTTTTTGGGTGGAATTGCAGCCCCTTTTCACATCACTCTTTTGTGTAACCCTCTGTTTGTGGACTAGAAAGGTCAGTGTTTGCAACCAAGGAAAAAATGAGATTTGGGGCCTAGAGTATTAAAATGATTACAAAATTACTAAAGAACATGTACTTGCGCAGGCTAAGAATTGATAGGAAAACAATCTGATTCACCTTTGTTAGAAACCATTTTAGACTGTACCTTGCAACAATTTCTCTACGCCTGTAAATAGTAAATTCTTGGTGTTACATACTAGTTTGTATGTCTCTTGTCTCATGAGCATATCAGTAGGCTTTGTAAATTACACTTATTTTTAAAGGACCTTCCAATTTACATAAAATATAAAACTAAAAGTAATGGGTTTTAAGTACCTTTAGGCCATAATCGGAAAGAAAAAAATGCTTGAAATATATTGCTGTGTGTAATGAATCCATATAATATGAGTTTAACTTTTTGAATTGAATTACTGAAATAAATTAACTTTTCCATAATATTCTAAATTATTGAGATGTACCTGTAAGATGTGTACTTTAAGCCAGTGTATTCACAACAAACAAAACCATGTTGTGAGGAAATTCTAGGTTTAAGTCATTTCCTTAAAAAATGTTGTTGTGACCACAAACCCTTGTACATATCCTTGATGTCATGTTCTTCATATGTTGTGTTTTTTTTTCCTTGTGTAAGGGTATCTAAAGTCCCCTTGATCTGTACCGGATATTTTTTCTGACAGCAACTAAAGCAGAATATTTTAACTTTTGGGATGATTAACACAATAGTACTAAATAATAATCTTTCATTTTGATTCTCTTCCCCCTTCTTACCTAGGACTGCTAACTTGGAATGCCCAGTTCATCTATCATTCTTGACATTATAATTGTAGGTAGTTCTGTTGCTTTGGAGAAACAAGTAAACAAGGTTTTGTGTCTTGGAGTTGGTATACTCACCCATCTTTATATTCCCAGTGCTTGGTCTAATTTCATTTTCTGGAATATTTAATTGCGTCTAGTAAGTGTGTTTATTCCCATGTGACTAGTGAAAGGACATGTTAGCTCCATGTAAGTTCATCATAGAGATACTAGGCACTACATCTACATATCAATGTTTTGGTGTGGAGCCATTGTAAAGCCTGCTTGGAGTGTGATTTGTACATTATAACACAGGATATAATTTTTAACAAATATAAATATGTTCACAAGATGGCATTCACCACAACCATATCCTGCTTTAGAACTTAGTTCTCTAACTGTTTTATTCTTCCCTAAGTTTTTTTCTCAACTTTGATTTGAGCAAGCACTCTCTGTTCTATAATATATTGTAAGAAAAAATAAAATGTATTTGCACAAACTACCCCGTGGACTATGAATAGACATTAGCTTCTCCTGTCACAAGAAAATAAGAAGTGGGTGTATACAGTGACATTAATGCACACATCTTTAATCGGCTTTTATGTTAAATGTTCTGCAATTTCAGAACAGAACATGACTTAAGTGGTTTGTAAGAGGACACAGGTCTATATCTTCTCACTGTTTGCTACACCGGTTTTGCATTTTGTCTGTACTTTTTTAGTATATTTATTCCAGTATATCAGAATTCTACAAAAGCCTTTCTTACTTCTATGTGGCCTGTGTGGGCTGGTGTGCAGAATTTGCCTAAGAGATGTATTCAGTTCGTACTCTATTAATAGGTTTCTACATGGTGTTAAGCCATTAAAAAATGTAAAATGCATTGTAAAGATACCAATCTGTAACTATGTCCCTGCATTGTGCAGCGATAGATACAGATAGAACAATTTGTCTTTTATCTAGAAAAACAAAAGCAACAGCCCTTTTCTTCTTTAGTTTCTTGTCGGCCATACATCTGATCCAATGAGATATCAAAAAGTAGTGTACTCATAATAAAGAAATGTAATAAACAAACATTGGGGGGAGTGGTAGTGGAGTAAGAAAAGAAAATAAGGAAAGGGGAAAAAGGAACAGTCTCAAAAAACATTTTATTACGCCGTTAAATGCCCAGCCAATATCAACAATATACAACTATCAATCTACAACTAACCAGAAAATAACCTAAATAATATTATTGCTGGTACATAAGATATTCTGGTGACCAAATAAATTGCTCCCAATAGAACTAAGTGCGAGTGTTTTTAGTTTTTTTTGTATCGTTTGCCATTAAGTCTTCCATAGCCCTAATATCATTCTATTTATCCATTGTTTCACAGTTGGTGGGACTGTTTGTTTCCAGAAAGCAGGATTACACATTTTTGCAGCATTTAACAGATAGTGTAGTAAGGAATAGCTATACTTTTTCCTAGACATGGTGGAGATGTGGAGCAAAACCAGATCTGGTTTACTGAGTATGTCTGCCTTTGTAGGTTTTTTTATTACCTTCGCCACTGAGCTCTAAAGGAATTGTAAAATCAGACAGCTCCAAAAAAAATTGTAGCAAGGGCACCTGTCCTTCTTACACCGCCAAGAACTAGTCTCCGGGTACATTTTTGCCAGCACCACCAGCATTCTGTACCATCTTGTTAAGATTTTGTAGTTAGTTTGATTAATGGTATATTTAACAGACCAAAAGCAGAAATCTAATAGTCTCCTAACCTTCTTTGGTGACCTGACAACACAGTGCCTCTGCTAAGATAATATTTCAAGAAGTCTTCACCCCTTCAACCCTACACAAATTATTTTCTGCGACACAGAACACCTTGCCCTTACAACATGGAGGTGAAGTGTTCCGAGGCCCAAATCAGGACAGAGCACCCTAGGATGACTATACTGCCCCTCCACTTATGCGTTGGAGTTAGTTACCTTTTGGTAACCCATTGACCACATCTAATGACTAAAAAACATACAAACAGGCATTGTTACAGATTTTTAAGGTACCTTTCATCAGTTGACATTCATAAACATATTCATGATTCCATAATTCATTTAAATGTTAAAACATACATGTATCATCGTTGGATACATATGGCATAAAGTACAGTCTCAGGGTCTTTCTATCTCTCTCTCCTTTCTTTTGTTGGTTGTAACTTAAAGCAGACATTGGGACTTCACAGTCAGCACATTCTAACCCTAGTTTTGATTAAAATAATTGTCTGATTAAAGTGGCAGATCTTATACACCTGAATGACAACATTTGGGTGTCCCTCAGCCAGTGTTGTGTCATAATACTCCTTTGATCCAACCATATTCATTAAGTATGATTTGTAACTATGCAGCAATGTGATTTGTGTATTTCTCTAATAACATGAACAGTTTAGACACTGCTGGCCGCCTTTCAAGGGTTTTGAATGACTTGGCCTGGTCCACTGGCAGCTACTTGTATCACACAGAGCTTACTTTTCTGGATCTGTTCTAAAATGTCAAGGAATAACAGTCTCCACAGACTGATTACTTATACTATCCTCTTCCCATGTCAGAAACAAGTTACATTTACTGTTCTCAAAGCTGCACAGTTGGATTAAGGCTAAAGAGAGTATATGTACAATGATAAATTTAATGCTGTCAGGAAATAATAATTCAAATGTCATCTAGAATGTTATTAGTAACTTTTATTTATAAATATTGCACAGCTCTGCAAATAAATAAGTCTAAACAATGACACAGGAGAAGAAGAGAACCCTGCTCCAACTAAGAGGTGGGCATTATTGTACTATTTTGGTGGCCATTACTAGAAACCAGACTAACTACAACCTGCACATGTGCTTCAGGTAACATGCAGGCAAGAGAACACTGTGAATAAAACAGTGACTTACTCAGTGTGCTGTTAATTGGATTTCATTGTCAAGTCAGAAAGCTAGAGGTTTGTCCATGTTCTTCTGTAACTGCAGTTGATGTCCCAGGCAGTACTGTGTTGCCTTGTAGGGATTCTATGGTCACCAAACTTACAAATCGATAGATATGTCAGCCTGTGATATGTAATACAAGGAATTACAAATCTTTTGCAGGTAACACACTGCCTATACAGTCGTTATTTGCTAATCTTCACCTTGTAAAAAGAGCATTTACTGGCATTGATACCTTTTACTCTGCTGTCTTAATGTGTCCACAACCCCAGGCATAAATTTTTATGTGGCTATTGTCTATAGACACACTTCTGAAATCTAACTCTTTTGGGAAATCAGAATCTTTCCTGGGTTTGGGGAATATTATAATAGTTATAAACTATAGTAAATAATGATGTAGCCCTGTGTTCATGTTCTTAAGGTTTGAACTGTTTTGATAAATCAGATTTCTCCTTTGTGTTAGACCAGCTGAGAGTTTACGAAGGCTACAAAGGATAAAATGCCAGACTTGAAACATTTTTAAAACAACCAGGATTTCCTAAACAAAGACTATTGTTATCTTTAATTGTAACGTTTAATTCCGTGAGCTTGTCCAATTTCTGCTATTGTACTAAACAGTGTTTAAAAGATTTAATGTACCCATTAAATAAAAGAAATACACACTTGACTTTTGTATCCAATGTAGTTTAGTTATCTGTGGAGTGCCAGGAGTGTGCAGGGTCCTGTATTCATGTGTTTGTGTGACTGGTAAATGCCCAGGGACTTGTGGATGGTTCTATCTACTCAGTAGAGCACTGAAATAAATATGTACATTATATTGGTACTGCACACAAATAAATTGAATGAATAGGAAAGAGTAATTGGGAGATGGAATGTCTGAAATTCCTGGAATAATGGATGTGCATTTCCAAGGGTTTAATTGTTTCTGATTTGTGAAATTGAAGTCCAGTTAAGCTAGTGCACAAAGCACAAATTTATGAAACATGACTTCCAAGGAAACACGTAGACTGTCATAACTGATCTTCGATCTGCTAGTTCTGTAAAACTGCATGTACGATTTATTTTTTTCAGGCACTAACCTTAGACTTCATTAACTGTGTATTTGTTTTGGGGTTTGAGACAAACTGGCAACCAACATTTTCAAAAAGATATCGGCAATAGCTGCCTGCACATTTATTTTTCAGCACTTGATCACTTTTCAAGAGACTCTATTTGTCAGAAGACCATTTCTGTAACAATATACCCATTTTTTAATTGCCCTTATATATTTGTGCGTTTTATTTATGTGCGAAAGCTTCTCTTGAATAGACATCCAAAAGCCTTGAGACTGCTGCCTAGAGCTGTCATCTTGGATGGGATATTAGCAGTCCCTTTCTTGCTGTTTTCTCCCAATGGAAGCTACTTACAGCATGTTACTGTACACTTTGGTAGGCAGACCATACATTTGAATGATTTGCCCAATACTCTACAGTGGTCCAAAAATCAAACCTGCGCCTACGGTTGAGATTATAGTTTGTTGCCCAATGGTGCATTGCGCTGGAGAAAGTGCATTGGAGTTCTGTTCAGAATGAATCATACCAAAGCATAAGATGGGCGCTGCTCTGCTCTGCACTACATTAAGGCATGGAATGACCCAATGCAAGTGTGTGAACTAACCTAAGGTTATGTAGGGAGATGAGAGTAGATGCAGAGTAACTGGGCCAGCACAGAGAGTAATTAGACACTCTAAGAAGAGAAAAATGTTATGATATGCTGAGACGGAGTGGGAACGGTAGATGTGCTAGGAAAGAGCCTCTTCCTGCTGAACCCCGAATTCAAAGGCTTTTTAAAGTACAAAAATAATCCCTGAAAAGGAAAAAGTTGCACCTGCATATATTAAATTGTCATGTCAAACCCTGAGTTGGTGTGATGTGTACGATGCAGTTTGGGTATTTATTAGTTACAGTTTGTTTTTATTCACCATGATACATCCATGGTATTTATCTCTTTGTTAGGTATGACTATTTTAAGATTAATCCTGATGGTATACAATTACATGGCCATATACACTTGACCTGTTATATATTTTTCCTATTCTTGTGTTTTTATGTCTTCTTATCACTTAATGTTGTTCTTTTTTATTGTTTCTACGATGAATTTAGTTCTACTTCATCCATCTTGAGGAAAAATTCATGATGATATTGTTGTTAGTTTCTCAGATGGAACTTTTGTATGCTTTCCATTTGTACATTTTTTCTACCTTGCATGTTTCTGTACCCGTTTTTACCCTTTTAAAAAAATCTTGAATAATAAAAAAATAACAGTCCATTGCATTGGTTGAAGATAACATTCATTCTGAAGATGCATCCATTTCCCAAAGACGTTAGTATAACACAATCTAGTTTTTTTAAATATGTGTTTTATATTTGCAGGTTTCTTCCCATCTACAGAGGTCCAAGCCACACATATAAGGTGCAGAGACTGACTGAGTTCACATGCTACAACTTCAGGATTCAGGCTGTTAATGATGCTGGGGAAGGACCATTTTCTGACATCTACACATTCTGCACAACAAAGTCTGTACCACCCACCATTAAAGGTTAGCACTTAGCAAATTATGGCATCCTTTTGGTCAGTTTTTTGCATGTTCATTGTGTTCATTATCTCATAACATCCTTTGACCAATACTTGATTAATTTTATTGATTGTGATCTGGAACAATGTTTTGCTTGCCTTGCATAATCCTTCTGAAATTAAATAATTTTTTTTAATAGAACTAGCATAATCATAAAAAATAAAGTGAACATAAACTGATATAAACCTTTAGTTGAGAGCAGAGTGAAGACTTTACCACTGTGCTACTGTTCCTTTCTTGTGCAATTATAAACCAGTTGCAGTTTAATATACATAAAATCACAATTACAAAGTTTTTAGTAGGTAAGACAGTTAATGTTTATTTATTTTAACTCTGTATAAATCTGTTTCCCTGGATTTTAGCTTTAGGAATGTCTATGATGAGGGTATAGATAACACCCACATAAATGACAGAGGATGATGAAATGATAGTGTTCTGCATCTTGTATATCTATATATGAAATATTCCTATCCAATCTATCTGCTTGATGTATTAGATAGACAGGTTACATGTTCATACTACTGTCGTAACAGCACAGTAACTTCAGCTAGTTATAATATTATTGTTCATTTGGGCAGATGCACTTTTAATAACAAAGGCATTTTTTGCATATTCCTTTAGTATGCTGCTCCAGTCATGCAAAACTTGTCACCAGCAAACCACCCCTTCTCTCAACCCCCCATAGTGTCTGCCCACATAGAGTAGAAAATAATAAATGTGTATCAGTATTTGGATAAATTGCTATTAGGTAATTACATTAGGTTGAAAAAATCTTTAGTGCAGAGCTTCAGATGAGACATGTCTGTAGGTTGTAAAAGGAAGATGCCATTGACATTTGAAAATGTTGCTCTCTAATCAATATTTATATTATTCCAAAAAATGTACTCCCTATTTCATTGGTCAGCCTATATTTGTGCTGGTTAATCACAATAGAGTTGTATAAGTTTGCTTCTCTCATATCATAAATACATGTTGTGTGCAACAAATGACTTTATCAGAATTGTACAGAATGGGTTATTTTAAAGACTAGGCACCCTACAAAGGAAGTTTTTTATTGTAGGAGGATTCTTCACAAAACAACTTTAATGGATTACTTGATGGATTACCACACAGAACTACACAGCACAAAGCACACCATAATAGGAATAGATATGCCACTTGTATTTAGACAATATTTGGTTTGAGTTCAGCTTTAAGTATGGGGAACTCCTCTTGGCTTTCTTAAATAAATATTTGTATACAGCCACAAACAATTTTCAGTTTAGTTAGTGTAACAGACTACTATCTTGAGATATTACAGGAAAAAAAGGGTTCTCTCTAAAGTTCACTCAAATCTTTTATCCAATTATACAATTATCCCTATTGAAAGATACTCTTCTGTTTCCTAATCAAGGACAGCTCACATTATACAGTTAGGTCCATATATTTGGGCAGAGACAACTTTTTTTTATAATTTGGGTTCTGTACATTACCACAATTCATTTTAAATGAAACAACTCAGACTTTCAGCTTTAATTCAGTGGGTTGAACAAAAAGATTGCATAAAATGTGGGGAACTAAAGCCTTTTTTAACACAATCACTTCATTTCAGGGGCTCAAAAGTAATTGTACAATTGACTCAAAGGCTTTTTCATGGGCTGGTGTTGGCAATTGCTTCGTTATGTCAATATCAATAGGCATATAAAAGGCCTAGAGTTGGGGGGGGGGGGGGGGCTTGTATGTGGAAGATGCAGTAAAAGGAGCTCTCCATGCAGGTGAAACAAGCCATCGTTAAGCTGCAAAAACAGAAAAAACCCATGAGAAATTTCTACAATATTAGGAGTGGCTAAATCTACAGTTTGGTACATCATGAGAAAGAAACAAAGCACTGGTGAACTCAGCAACACCAAAAGATCTGGACGTCCACGGAAGACAACAGTGGTGGATGATTGCAGAATCAATTCCATATTGAAGAGAAACCCCTTCACAACAGCCAACCAAGTGAACAACACTTTCCAGGTAGTAGGCGTATCGATACCCAAGTCTACCAAAGAGAAGACTGCATGAAAGTAAATACAGAGGGTGCACTGCAAGGTGCAAGACACTCATAAGCCTCAAGAATAGAAAGGCTAGCTTGGACTTTGCTCCAAAACATCTAAAAAGCCAGCACAGTTCTGGAAAAACATTCTTTGGACAGATGAAACCAAGATCAACCTTTACTAAAATGATGGCAAGAAAAAAGTATGGAGAAGGCGTGGAACAGCTCATGATGCAAAGCACACCACATCATCTGTAAAACATGGCAGGGGCAGTGTGATGGCTTGGGCATGCATGGC
This sequence comes from Pyxicephalus adspersus, assembly GCF_032062135.1. Lineage (NCBI taxonomy): Eukaryota > Metazoa > Chordata > Amphibia > Anura > Pyxicephalidae > Pyxicephalus > Pyxicephalus adspersus. Next base: position 49,256,612 of record NC_092861.1, read on the forward strand.
TGCCAGTGGCACTGGGACATTATTATTATTAAACAGGATTTATATAGCGCCAACATATTACGCAGCGCTGTACATTAAAGAGGGGTTGCAAATGACAGACCGATACAGGAGGAGAGGTCCCTGCCCCGAATAGCTTACAATCTAGTAGGTGGGGGAGTAGTGTTTATCGTTGATGTAACACAGGACAGATGCAGCCGAATGAATTTTGAGGTGTTCAGAGACATACTGTCTGCCGAAATCCAGCTAAATGCAGTCACATTGATTGGGAGGCGTTTCATATTACAGATAGACAATGACCCAAAACATACAGCCAAAGCAACCCAGGAATTTATTAAAGCAAAGAAGTGGAATATTCTTGAATGGCCAGGCCAGTCACCTGATCGGAACCCAATTGAGCATGCATTTCACTTGTTGAAGACTAAACTTCAGACAGAAAAGCCCACACAAACAACAACTGAAAGCCGCTGCAGTAAAGGAGCATTAAAATTGAGGAAAACCAGCATCTGGTGATGTCCATAAGTTCAGGACTACAGGCTGTCATTGCCAGTAAAGGGTTTTCAACCAAGTATTAGAAATTAAATTTTTATTTGTCCAATTACTTTTGAGCCCCTGAAATGAAGTGATTGTGTAAAAAAAAAAAAAAAGGCTTCACTTTCTCACATTTTTATGCAATCTTTTTGTTCAACCCACTGAATTAAAGCTGAAAGTTTGCAGTTGAACTGCGAAAGCTGAAAGTCTGAGTTGTTTCATTTAAAATTAATTGTGGTAATGTGCAGAACCAAAATTCGAAAAAAAGTTGTCTCTGTCTAAATATTTATGGACCTAACTGTTTATCTCCTTCACTTTGATGGTCACAAAGGTCTCTAGAATAAACAGAGAGGGTTGATCCGGGCAGTAATAAAAACCGCATTTAAGCCAGAACTATATCTCAGGGGAGGTTGGGATGCGTAGCTTAGCAATTATCAGACAAATATGCTTATTTCAGAAAGGACATTGCCTGTCCCTTTCTGCATTAAAGCTCTGCCCTAATAAAGTATATTGCTAGTTCCACTTTAACCATTGTCTTCACAATCCACAAAAAAACAGCTGAAACCAATCCAGATATAATTTAGATTATCCTCATTTGGGTTTTGATCACAAACATATATAGCCATCTGCCAAGGGAATACCTTTTAGGAATATTATCTTATCATTTTTCAATTATTTGTTAGGCATGTAAAGCATGTAAATGTTGTTTACTGTTACCCATGTGCTGTTCTTTCCAAGATCCTGCTGGTTGAAGCACATTGGTGTGATTAGTAGCGTTCTGATTCATGTGTCTTCTGCCTCCAGAGCTTGCTATTTTATGAATATAATTAGTTGGTAGAAATAGAAGCCCTATATATTTTAAATTACACTGAAGCTCTCCTTTTAAGATTCCATTATCTCGCTGTAGATCCCTATGAAAAACAACTCCGTTATCTATTGAAACAAATGCAAGTTCCCGTGTTTTCATGGTGTAGTGAAGTAGTGCTTGTGCTTTTTTACTTAGCAGTGAGATACAATAAGATAGCTCTTCAAAACTGCATTTTGAAAAAGGTTGCCCATATTAATTGGTTTTCTATAACTAAGGAAAGAGATACATGTAGTTTTAGGGCAGCTACAAGATTTACCTTTCACATACTGAATGTTCAAAAGTGATTGCTATATGTTTATTGTGCTGACTTATTTTTATTGTTTTAAATTATTTTTACTTTCCAATGTTAACAAAAACATAAATCTGTATTTTTCAGCCCCCAGGGTGACACAGTTAGAAGGAAACACATGTGAAATTACATGGGAGACCGTTTCACCAATGAGAGGAGACCCTATTGCTTATATGTTACAAGTGCAGGTTGGTCGAGAATCAGAATATAAACAGGTAGGTAAAAAAAAAATATGACACTGATATAAATGCATTGCTAGATAGCTGGCTCACACTGTTATGTTGCCCCAATATTTAGCCATCCCAAGGAGCCCTACCTGTTTGGATATAATTTAAAGCAATTGTTTATGTAGATCTTTGCATTAAGTAGTTGTTGGTAAAGAGGTTGTACAGGGATTGTACAATGCAATTTTACATTGTGTGGCCAATTTGAAAAGAAATGTCAAAAATTACTCCTACTGCCCTTTATTACAGCTATTCAGTTCTTAGACATTCTTATTTATTGACACAACTGGTTTTACTCCAGCATAAATCTAAATGACCAATCTTTCCTAATTAGCCACAAAGCAAATTTTCAGGACTCTTGCAGGAATAGTAATTACATTGTGTTTCATTGCAAAAGGACTCATAAATCAGACTATGCAGTTTTTAAATCATACGTCAGACTGCACAGTTGTTAGTAACCCAATAACACATAAATGTGATTCCCCCAAAGAATTCTAGTATCAGATTTTATTTCATGATAAAATACCTTGAGCTTTTTCTGCTGATAGATAACATTATTATAGTATTCTGTAATTGAAACCAGTGGACATGACAGTTTTTCTTCATAATACAATCACATTTATGGTATTGCATTATGTGTGCCATTAGAAATGGATGCAAAAACTATTTGATTGTGGGCTTATTTGTGTCTGTTAGCCTGATTTTTAGTTCTAATACAAAAGTATGTTGAGGCCCATTAACACAAGGTGTGCTGGTTTGTGTGCAGGCCCTGTTCAAGAACAGAGCAACTTATCATGTATCTTATGGTTTCAGTATACACCCAGTGCATTTTGTTGATGCATGGAAAAAGCAGGATATGCTGCATTTCCACCAAAGTGATCAAATAGGCCTTTATACATTGGGTCAGATTTATTAAAGTTCTCCAAGACTGGAGAAGATTATTATGGGAGAACCTGGGGAGTTCAGCAAACCTAAAATGGATCTGGCCAGGATTAAAATCATTTGCCAAGTAATAGCTAATGAAGAAATCCATTCCATGTTTGCTTGATCCATCTGCCAGGTATATTAGGACTGAAAGTTCTGGAACATAATCAATTCAACCGCATTAAATTATGGATAATATTGCCTTTATGAAATATAGGCAGGAATTGCTATACTCAATTTATTAAATGTACATGGAATTATATTCATTCTTATAAACATCTTTAGTTGTAAAAAGTTAAATGCCACCTATTTTGTACCTATTTTGGGATAGACTTTCAATAAAACCACTTTCCAATCACAATGTTAACTGTTACAGTTAAGGATAATTTATGGTATTTATTATTGATCTGAAATTATTGGGATCCCAATCACCCAAATTGGACAATACACTTTACACACATGAGGTTTGTTAGAAAACTAATCAATATTGCTGACAGTTTATTTTTTTTTTCTGAGCACTTGTTGTGTCATCCCATAAAAATACATACCAATTCCTTAAAAATAGGAAGGCAAATAAGTCATGGGATTGATGAGTTAATATCAGTAATATATATATATAATTAATCAATATATCAATAATTATATCAATAATATATATATATATATATATGTGTGTGTATGTGCATGTATAATACTGTAATATATATATATATATATATATATATATATATATATATGACACAGTAATATACTTACACATATACATACACATAAAGAAAAAAAATGATTGATTATTTTTATCTAAGTTACTTGAAATTTGCATATAAGGTTATAAACCATCATATGTGCTCCAAAATTAGGAACCATAAAAATAACATGATTGAAGCAAAATATGTGAATTATGATAAATTGAGCAGCTGAGTGAGTAAATTGCTGGGTAATTTCAGTGCCTCCTATCACATGAAGCGTATCTTCAGCATGACATGGAAATGTGGAAATTACATCAAAATATGAGGAGGCAAGCATTTTAGATATATCATTTACATTTTATTATATTACTAGATGTGGGAAAAGTGAACCTTCACTCTTAGCCCTATACAATTTCATTCATATAACAGATGACTGTGTTCACTGGTAAAAAAGGAAAAGTGTTAATAAATGCAGATTTGTAATACCAGGCACAGATTTAACAGTACATAATCACTAATAAGTGTGCTTCATCCCTCTTCAATCCCACTTTTACTCTGACTTTGGACCTAAAAAGATGTGTACACTGGTTTCATTCAAGCAAGTATGAAACTTGCACATGTTAATCATAATGTACATCATGATGTATTGAAAATATATTACATTTATAAATCATTTTATGTGAAGATTTTTGTTTACTGAGCTTCTAGTAACTGTAGAGTCTAGATATTCTTAAACAGACCTGTATTGGCAGTGTGACAAGTTAAATGAGTTTCCAGAAAAACTGGGGGATCAGAAAGACCTCTATGACTCAAGAAGTAATAGTTTAATATCAATGTAAACTCCAGCCTATACATTGATATGTTAAAAACAAAAGCAAAAAGTTTTGGCTATAGATTCAAGGGGCCTGATTTATCAAAGCTCTCCAAGACTGGAAAGTTTAGACTATCATGGGAGAACTTGGGTGAGTGGGCATGCCTGGTATGAATCCCTGGTATGAGTCCATATTTTGGAAACATTTACCAAATATTTTTAAGAAATCCATCCCAGGTTTGCTGGATCATCCAGGTTTACCCATGATAGCTTCAGTCTATCTGATACCCATGATTCTCCAGTCTTGGAAAGCTTTAACAAATCAAGCTCACTATATCCCTTTTTTAGTATGAAAATCTAAAGCCACATGAAAGTCACACCCCTCTGTGAAACATCCATATCTCATGGATGTTGGCAAAAGCATGATATTCATAAGGTCTTATCTTCAGAATAGGCCTGATCCCATTAAAAGATAAGTATGTATGTTCTCTTGTTCCCAGGTTGAAAAGTTGAAAAATGAGCTCATTTGTTTTTACCCTCAGATCTATTAAGGATATTTAAATTACTATTATCACACAGATTTCCAAATGTAATGTTTGATTGCTGTCCTGTCATAAGTCCTAATCATACCTACATATATTGTGTATTTTCTAGGTATATAAAGGAGAAGACACATCATTTCAAATCTCAGGCCTTCAAGTCAATATGGATTACAGATTTCGAGTTTCTGTATGTCGTCGATGTGCGGATACCACCCAGGAACTCTGTGGCTCTTACAGTCCATCTGCGTCTTTCATCATGAGACGGAATGAACTCATGTTACCTGAGGACATTACTCACCTGGAACATGCAAAATTCAAGAGCATGATGCCTACTGATGAACAGTTTGCAATCCTCTTTGTTCTTGGCTTTGCCACCTTGTCAGTTTTGTTTGCCTTTATACTTCAGTACTTCTTTATGAAGTAGACAATGAAGACCAATTTGAGGCATAAACTTAACTAATGCTACGCATTATAATTCAGACATTTATTCAGATATTTGTTTTAAAGAAATACCAATCATTTTTGAGTTCTACATTTTTTATTCATGTTATTACTGTTTCAGCTACATTGTCAGTGTTTTGATGCACCTTTTTGAAATGCAAACCCAGGAAATAGCTGAAATTTGTTTCTTCTAAGTAGATATATTACAGTACAGTTATTTAGGTGTAAACTTGTATACAAGTAAGGGTTTAGATTTTAAACATTGTTCTTTATAAATGAATAAATCTTTAAAACTATTGAAAAATTATCTGTTCTATATTAGCCACATTGCAGTATACATGATTGTGCTAAAATAGTTTTACTTTTGTCTGCAGCAGATATATTATATAATCAATAATGTATTCCTATACCTTGAACTTAACTATCCATCTTTAAATGGAACTATATGTGAAATGTAACAGTTCCTTATTAAATCAACCCCTATTATGTGACTTTAAATGTAGAGCTAGGTTCTGAATATTTGATACAAGTCTTGTAAACGTATTTTTCTTTCTATCTAGACAGGGTACCAGTCCAACATCTTTTTACACTTTTTTTTGCTGAAGTGTGCTAATCAAGTTAAGTTGGCCAGTGAGCAGCTCTTTCTCAGCCTTGTTCCTCCCCTTTAGCTACTCTGTGCTCCAGCATTGTCACCTAACCAGTGCTAGAAATGAAACAGTTTGACAAGACACCCAGGCAAAGGTGTATATGATCCAGCTTTACTGCTTTTATTGACTACATTGAAGCTTGTTAGTTGAAGGACTGTTCAATTTGAGGTATAGGTATGCATGAACAGACATATAGAGAAACGCAGTAAAATAAGTAATATGTAATACAAGCATAATGCATGTTTACACAAGCAATATAATTTGGTGTATATATACCTGAAAAATCCTTATTTCACCGATTTCTTTGTGACTAGAAACCCCATCACCCATCATAATATTTGAAAAAGAATATGGCAGTATTCCAGTTCATATTGTCCGTTCTTGGATAAATAATTTAGCCTGTAGGTGCTAGCGACATCTTGTTGCACAGGGCACCTATTTATGCCAACTTTTTATGCCAGGACTTTTGTAGGTCGGGGTGTTTGTACCATGTTTGTGTTTCATGAACTGACTATATTGTACTACTATAAAAGGTGGTGAATGTTAGGGGAGGATGAGAACAGTATTTACAACAAATAATCTTTAGCAGAAGAGGATTTGAAGGCTAAAGTTAAATTCTCCTTTAAAATGTAGCATGTATGTGCTATAGTTTAGTTGTTGGTGGTCAAAATAACAAATAACATGGAATTAGTTCAGTTCATTTCACTTAATTGTCCTTTTCTATACCCATTTCAATATGTAGTTTTTCACTTGCGTTCCAAAGGTACTTTTTCAGCAAAACATCCATTGTTCTAGTAAGGTAAAATTAAAATGTAATGCATTACATAACATTTATATCTAAATATACACCTAAGATGTTCAGCAGTTAGTTTGAGCATCATATCTTAAGTGTAAAAAATAGTCCTATTTTTATAAATGTAGCAAATTAACGCCAAAGGGAATTGTGCAATAGTTAAATATACAATGCTATGTAGCTGTAGAAATGTGTGCTAAGGGTCTGTGTAAGCTAAACTACATACATAATGCTATAAATGCTTTAAAGGTTTTTCCCCTTTATGCATGGAAAATCTTTTCATTTGATAATTGGTTCCCAACAAGAGGGTCCCTCACCTCAGATGTTCTGTGATTGGCTGTTCTTATGTATCTGAACCACCACCTAAACATTTAGAGCCTTCTTTTTTGGCTCTCAGGGATAATGCTGCTGCAATAACCCTTTTTTATCCATTTATATTTAAGAGTAATTGTCAGCATATATTTCTTTGTTTGGACTTTTACATCCACTGGCAGCATTCATTTTAAATTCATTAAGTATCTATAATTCAGTCTTTTGTGTTACTGTCACTTCTAAAATATATATAGCATGCATCATATAACATTATTTTATGCAGCCAGTTTATCAGCAAAGCAGTGCCTTATCAATAAAACTTTTTTTTTTTTTTTTAGATCACAGCTTGTTCGTTTATATAGACATTGGTTAATAATATTCTAAAGATGGATTTGAAAATTTGCAAAACTTTTTTCATTTTCATTCCCAGTACCATTTTTCCAAAGTGCTCCAATAAATGTTCACTTTATCATGTTAAACAAATGTTTATTGGTAAGTATGCACACTTTTTCCTTAACCCTAACCTAAGTAATTAAATTATTATTCATAAAAAAGTGCCTCAGGGAAACATTTCAGCTGAAGGTGCAAACTCATTTCTAAAAGGGTGCAACAGACACATACCATATACCCAGCTTTTTATATAAATCTATATTTTGTATATTTTTGCTGCTTTACTTTGCATTGTGATAGAATCTAATTTTGACATTCATTGAGATATTTTGTTATATTTCTCTAAATAGTATATCTGCTTGTAACTCCCATAACCAAAGCAACGGGGAACCCAACAATATTTTTGTTGTAGGTTTATTTTTACATTATATTACGTTATGTACTTTGAAATGCCAACTACAGTGCAATCTTTATTTATTGTAAAAATTAAATATGTACTAATATTTGTAGCATGTTAAATTTTCATTTTTGTAAGTTAGATTTTTTTTTTTTTTTTACCCAGTAGCAATTTAGGTGTTTTATGTGTCTTAGACTTTTTTTTTTTTTTTAAATTGTCATGTCTAAAGAAAAAAACTGAAATCAGTGCTTATACCGCCAAAAACATCCGTGATTGAAACGTTTACATATAACCAAATGTTCTAATCATCTCTTTTGAGGAAAGTGTTATGATCCACTAATCATGCTATGTGCCTATACTGATGTAGCAAATGTTAGAATATGCTGTAATATAAATGTAAACACTACATTAACATAGCTCTGCAAACTAATATTACTGCCAATGTTACGGCAAAGTTACATTTTTTAAATTTTTTTTTATTTAAATGTATTTTTATGCAGTTTTTTTCTGTATTTTGTGAGTATAATCTTCACCATTGTTAATAAAATCTTTTTGTATTTTAGTAAAAAAATGTAAAAAGGTAACTCTGTCCCTTAAATTTAAATAACAATAATGTAATTATACAGATCAGTAATGCTGATACCCTTAATGAGAAAATCAAATATATCAATTTTAAGCAACTTAGAAAACTATTTGGTTTGCTGGAAATAATTTTTTTATTAATGTCTTTCCTAATGTCCCACTTAAAGCAACATTGTTTACTGCTTAGCAAAAGGCCAAATAAATGGGTAATAATAATTTAATAACAATTTTTTCATGAAGATATACCAAGTGTAAGGCCACAATCATACCACTTTGACAGCAATGACATTGTCTAAAAATATGATAAATTTGATATCCTTTGGGGTACAGCTAGAACATTAGGTTTCAGAACAAAATTGGTATTAACAAGCCATAACTGCACCTTATTTTTTAAATAAAATTCATAAATATACGGGGAGGGTAGAAGACATTAGGTACTTAAAACACATATTTTTTAAATATATTATGCAGTAGAGCTGCTTTGAATTGCATAACATAACTATTATATGATCATTATAAGTGCTCTATTAGGAATACAGATGTGGTTACATTATCCCACCAATATTCCACCAAAAAAGCCACTATATGATAATATATATATATATATAATTTTACACCAAATTGGCCAGTTTTGAGCAATGTCTCCCTTTGTTGCTAGGGGAATTTGTGTTATGCAATTAAATATTGTTTTATCTAATATTTCTGTCCACTTAAAACAATGAAATTAACAAATTATATTTTTATACTTTTTAACAAATCTGTTTTTATCATAGTTGCATGGAAAAGTGAGATTGCCATGATACCTTTGGCTAACAATATGGCATCTGTCAGAATGGTAAAGAAAATCTTTGTGCTAATTTTTTTAGGGCTTTTGATCCTTATATAGCACTACCCAAATCATGGACTCTGTAGTATGACCTACTCAAAAGGAAAGCCCAACATGGGTAATTGCCACCTCATGTTCGCTGGAATACAAAGGCAAACACTAAACCTATTCTCTGATGTTCTTGATACCTTTTCCCACTTAAATTCTTTGCTATAACATCCAGAATAGATTTCAAATACAGGTAATAGGTAATAATTTTCCAGTCACTTGAACTGTGGCCTACTTCTAGGATTCGGTACCCATTAGCAATACAATATTGCTGCCTATGTCACTTCAAAAACAACTATATGACTTAGTCATGTCTAGAAGACATGCTTGCACAACCGTCTAAACTTTAGTTATAAAAATTATTTTACCTCACTTTGGCAAACATTCCAAACATTTCATGAGAAAGTCACATTTTTTTCTGGTATTGTAAATGTACGACTACTTTGTATGCATTGTATTAGAGCCGACATATCTACTTAAATGTATAGATTTTGCAAAAAAAAAAAAAAAAAATACAGTTGCTGCGACATGTAAAACTTAACTGTATTTCTAGTGTATTTGTAATATATTTAAGCCCAATAAATGTTTTACTTCTTATGAAGAGTGTTGATGATTTATTTTAGCATGTTGTTCAGTTCTTTCTTTCTAATTTCTTCTAAGGTATCTCTGTGTTAGTATATTGGAAGGATTTGTGTGTACTTTAGTGTCACCACAAGATCTGCAACAATACCCTGGAGGTACGCTGGACCCTAAATTTCATGTAAGGCTTGGGACTAAAAAAACAACAACTTTGAACCTTAAAGTAACTAGATTGATGATATGTTGACCAAGCAGCATGCCAAAGGTTCTGTTCCAGCTAAACAGATTCTTTGATAGCACTACTGGGTATAAGGGATGCACTATTCATGCCGAAACACACTTGCTGACATTTCAAGCGTATGATATGGCATCTTGATCTTCAGATCAGGCTCACACATGAATTGTAATAGTGTTACTCTCTTTGGTTGATGTATCTCTGGCTAATGCAGCAGTCGTTTTCAGGAATTTCAGTTTAGGGAATCTCTGCTAGAACATGGCAACTGCTCTTTGCTCCACCAGTTCTCGGGCACTCTGTCAAATAATCATACGAGAGGTTTGGGTGTCTTAAGCACACAGAGAGTACTGTTAGTGCGTTACGATTATGAAATTATCACAATATGAAAAAATTGTGTTTTTTTAACATGATTAGGTATTTTTTGCAAAGTGAGTTTTTTAAGATACATGTGGTAAGTAAATTATCATCTGCAAGTGGTAATTTGCTTTTTTAAGTGAACAGACTAAATCCCTTGGTAAATAAACCCACATGTTATCAGAACAAGTCTTTATGGTCTGTTATATTTTATATATTTACTTGTGTTATATTTTACATATTTCTTTATTTGACTCAAACAGTAATAACATTTCATGTATTGCCTCCAGACTGGTGGATGACCATTCAAGCACTTATAACGCTGCTACAGAGTTTTCTATTAACCTATAATTTAGCTCATATTTTACAAGTACTTTTAATGAAGAAGGATGTGGAGGTTTTCTTACATTTTTTACTTCTGCTCTTGGCAGGCAAGCTCTCAGCAGGAAATGTCAGAGAATAATATATCCCATGGAGCTTGCTGAAGAATTTGAAAACATATGTATGCATGTACACATTAACAATAATAAATACTTGTTACTGATTTGTTTACTTTCAGAATTTCAGATAATATATACTGGTTAATATTTCAATAAGGAGATCTGTACGGAGATAAATATGCAGGCTGTCATGGCTGACTTCTGAAATTGCTAGTTGTCTAGTTGTCTTTGAATTAAAAGAAAGATTGACTGAATGAAAGTTCTGGGTCAGAAATTCATCTATGAAATATTAAAGCTTGTTGATCAGTATGGCAGCCAAGTGACTGGCATATTAACAACCTGCAGGTTTCCTTTTAAATGTCTCTGATATTATGATTATTGTTTTGATGTCTAGGGCCCATAGCATAGTAGTAACAATAGTAAATTAAAAAAAATAATAATAACTTTGAAATGACTATTTATATAGTTATATTATTTTTTATTATATTCATTTTTTATTGCTTTCTTTTTTGCAATGGTTACTTTAATATACTTACTAGATTATATGCAAGTTATTGACTGTCACCCAACTTTATACTACTTTTTGTGACATTTCAATGCAAGTTAGCTTCAAAATTTATCTTTGGATATGTAGAATTTAAGTTACAAAACAGGAACCATTTTCTTTCTTAAAAAATTGGTGCAGACATCACTCTTACAAGTACAGATGGTACTAGACATATGACAGAGCCCTTACTGCCTTATTGAGAACAGTAATACAAAGTATATTTTATTATTACTTTGTCATTAAACTGGAAACATATAAAACAAAAATTACAGGTTATACTATAACCTAATTGTAAAACTACTAATCTCAGGATAATGAGATTGGTTATTGCAACTATTTCTGTATAGATCGCGTTATATCACGCTTCTAATACAGGGACCTGAATTTTCACAGAAACTGCCTATTTCCAAAGAATTCTCATACAAATATATAGGGGTTAATAGGTAAAGCAGAAATATTTACTTTTAGGACTAAAAAGCAAACTACTCTGAAAATAAAAGTATAGAAAGCCAGGCTCTGCTAACGTATAGTCCAGTATCTGAGGAACAGAGCCTCTTCCCCACACCCCGTACCCTAAAACGAATGTTGGGAGTTTTTCGGTGTCATATAGTGGAATCTGGAAGCCCTTTATATTTTTTTAAGGTGATGACCAAATATCCATCCTTCCCATGGAAAAACTTAAGGAGTATATGAGTACCCCTTACCCATCCCCTCAAAGCGTTACATTTATGTACCCACAATACTTGCATATTGTGAAAAAGTAACTTGTTGAAATAAAAACACAAACATATTATTGCTGACTTTAAAAATAAAAGTTTATTTATGTCTCCAGAAGCAGATCCAGCATTGTTCACGTCATCAGTTCCGGCGGTGATGTTTACCCATCACAGAAAGCCAGTAGTCATGGAAACCATGAAAGAAGTAGTGTGCTCTACAGAATACCATACAGCGGAGATAAGACATTTCCACAGAAATTATTGTGTGTTCTGCTGCAAGTGATTCTGCAGAAATGGGCTGCTCACCCCTATTTATATACTATATTATCTATATAAGTAAGATGAGGAATATAAGAAAACTGCTGCTCAGTTTCTTGTTGGCTGCTAGACTTGCTTATGGAGGTGTTCTGATAGAGAAGCCAACCTTGTACAAACACCTCCAAAGAAAAGTGAAATCTTTGTAGCAGTCTTTGGAAGTGGAAGAGAAGACAAGTGCCTGTGGAGGTTGAACATTTTCTAGTACTACCTCCAGCAGTAAAGGAATATATATGTATTGAACAAATATAGTCAGGACCACTGTCAGAATTATTTTGGCCAGATACTAGGAAAATGTATGGTTTTCAAGTTATGTGTCCTGTGTCACAGCTTTCCAGTGCCCCTAAAGTTTGCTTCAGTTTTCCAGTGCCCTCCGGCAACCAAAGCTGGTGTTGCTCATGCGTAGCCCAGCTTTAATGGCAGAGTGATCAGGGAGGTAAGACACATAAATATAAAATTGTCTGTCTTCTGCAATAATGACCCGCCTGATCATGGAAACTTAGGAGGCACTTTAGTTCTACTTCAAGTTATTCTTCTTCTCTTCATTGTACACACTAGGCATTGCATTCCCCATCTTGCCCATAACCCCCCACCAAAAAATGTCTCACGTCTCTGTGCGTCTCACCTTCCCCTTGCCACTTGTGAAGATCGTCACAGTTCTGCTGTACCCTGTGGCCCCTTTTCCTTTCTTTTTTTTTTTTTTTTTTACCTCACCAGTGGACAGTGGTTTTGTCCCATACACTACTGCTGATAATAATTGCTGCTGAGGTGACAAAGGTTGTACAAGCTGTAACCTGCACCTAAAAGCCATGTCAGAAGGATGTCAGATGTACTTCTGACAGAGCTATGAAGTATGGCAGCACTTTATTAAGAGTTTGTATTACCATCTGTATTGTGTCAAGAGTTTTATACACAACAATATACAAGCCTGAACCACTAATTATCAATGATAGGGCACAATAGTTGATGTGGGTTGGGTGGCCATGCATCAGTGGGCAGTGGCATCATTGGAGGTTGGTAACATCCAATGCAGTAGATTAAGTAACACCCTTTAAGCCTCATATAAGCAAGCATGCTATGCCAAATGGTGTGTAATATGTATTGAGAAAATATTGAGGCTGTCTTGCTTGGATCAAGCATTTCAATGTTGACTTCACTCTGACTTTTCTTACCACTCCTAGGTGATTATTTAGGAAAGCTGCAACCTAGCTTTGCTAGCTTTGCTTTGTCCTCCCCAGTGATCACTCCCAAACATAGCTACTACAGACTACTTAAAAATTTACTTATTTTTGGGGAGTGTTAGAATACCACCAAGTTGTAATACATGTGGAGCTTTTGTGGTTGTAACCCAAAGGCTTGTTAAGCACAAAGATATACATAAACTGTGTATCTATTGTCAGTGTGTATCATATATTAAAGTTACTTACAATAAAGCAAACTCCAGACAAAAAACTAAACACACTTCTGAAATACATATATGTAAAGTGTCCTGTCTATCTGCCAAAATGTGATTCTATTTAACCAGTCATGTAATCCAGACACCTCTAACAGTTTTTCCACATTACATGGCAACTGAGCCAATTTGTAATTTTCAGTTTAGTTTACCTGATACCAGTGGTCTTATGGCTATCTATAAGGGTGACATTCTTTTCACTGGTCAACAATGTAAGATACATTCTTCCTACTGACCACCACAACACGCTCTTTCAACCTCATAAGAAAGCTTCTAGTGTTTAACGGACAGCACAGTTTTTTTCCTTTCCTTCTGAACCAGGAGGTTGATATGAAGACAGATGTTGGTAATTATATTAGTTGTATGTAAAATATATGAAAACATTTGAATAATACATAACTGAACTTAGTACAGACAGACTAATTTTAAATTGATCTCTTTTTAATATCTATCTGGAAAAAAAGAAAACATTAAAATCTTATAAATCTATAAACCTCCTGAATGTTAAATGTGATATCCGTATATGATATTCAACTGACTTTTACATGTCAGACTTGAAAAGGTCACATGTTTCTGTATCATTTCCCCTCTTCACATGAAGCTACAAGTCATTTTTCTGCTCTGCTATGATGTATTGAGCAGAATGATCTTCAGAATACATTTCTGTGGCTTGACGGCATATTCTACTAACTGTCCACTGTGGATCTGATCATGTGTGAAAATGAAGGGATGCCATTTTTTGGAATTGAAAACCAGGTTAATCCATTTTAAGGCGTTTTTTTAACATTTCATTTGTGAGGATAGAGCTAATGAATTTTTACATTACCCACATAGGTAGAAGAGGAAACCATCAAGGAAAATGTATTGCATACATTTATTAAACATTAAAAAAAATGCTACAATATTACTTATTTATGTTTGTTAATCAAGTGAAAGCTTTTCTTATCTTCAAGTTAGCTTTACTTTATTTCAGCAATCTGTGTAAAGCAAATGCTTTATCTTATACATTAAGCAAATAAACTTTAGAGTAAATGATAAAGATCTGATGTTGATCCATAGTTGACTGTTGACATACTGTATGTAATCACAAGATATAGATAATTGCCCCTCCAGCATGATTTCGTTAACACTTTGGGCAATTTGAGAACCTATTTGTACAATACTTAGTGTCCAACTACAGCAGAAGTGCACAGTTTACATTACAAGCAAAGTTTTGTTGGACTGGAGGAACTGTTAAGATGTCAATGTAAAGATTGCTGAAATTGTAAAAAGCAACCTCTAATTCAATTGAATACTCATGTGGCCACTCGAGTGAAAACACAAGCTTTTTACACCAAACATAAGTTTTATAGATGGGGAAATACAATTGGTACCTTGCTATCCAGACTGGTGAATCTGCTTGGTCTGAAACGCCATATATTAAGGGCAATCTATCCTCAAACGCCCCTTACACGTCACATCGGTAAATCTTACAGGCTTTTGAACAATATTATCAAAAGCTGTAATCTGCCCTGGAAGCCCAACCTGATCTGCTCCAGGGTTTACTAGAAAAAATCAAAACTTTCATCAACCTGCAGGGAGATGCTAAATGCCCTAGTGTCAGAACCTGAAGTTCTATGCACAATTAGTGCCCTGACATCTAATAACACACCGGATCCTGATGGATTTTTGGTGGAATAATATAACATTTTAGCTCCTAAAATAGGCTCTTTCCTCACTGAAGTTTCTAACTAAATTTTGTCTCACCATACTCCTTTTCCAGATTTTAATGAAGCATAAACCACAATAATTTTTAAACCGGTAAGATCCTGATCTACTTGCCTCTTATAGACCATCAATATTGAATTGTGACTATAAGATTCGTGCTAAATTAATGGGCTACAGACCTTTCTTCCTGCTATATTGACGAATCACCAGTTGGGATTTGTGCACAATAAACACTGACCACTGGGATTCGAGCAGCTACTGTACAAGCTACTAGGTGCTATATTTTCAAATCCATGGTATTGAGTTTGGATGTGGAAAGGCAATTGATAGAATAGAATGGCCTCTGTCTAATGCTATACTATCCACCAGAGCTCTTGGACAAACATTCTCTTTTTATATTCAATAGGGTTGAGCGAAAATGCTCTGGCATTCTCGCAAAAATTTCCTCGAACTTGTGATGGTTCCGCAAAATTTCGGCTAACTGATTTCGGGAAACCATAGGAAGATCAAGGAAATTTTAACAGGAGGATTCACAGGATTCCCTGGGAATCCTCCTGTTTTGCGATCCCTGGGGCACTAGAGGTTAATTGACCTCTAGTGCCGCGGATAGCACACTGTTCTCAATAAATGCAGCTGTGGGTGCATTCATTAAGAAGATCCCTGGCACTAGAGGTTAAATAACCTCTAGTGCCGGGGATCTTCTCAATGAATGCAGCCAAATTTAACCGTCCGTTCTCGCTTAAAATTTCAGTAAACGAGAACAGATAAATTCACAGCGACATTGAGTTTTAAAAACTCGCTCGCTCATCCCTAATATTCAATACATAAATCAAAACCCATCCTCCAAATGATATATCAGTGGGGATTTGGCAAGTCCTATAGTACTGTCCAGAGGAACCAGACAAGGTTGCCCTCTTTCCCCAATTCTTTTTAACCTGGTTCTAGAGCCTCTTCTTCGACTTTTAGAAGCCTTTCAAAGTCATCCAAGTGGGATCGCACGCATTTCCCAATAAAACTGCTAATGATTATCTAATAGCATTTTCCAGGGTGTGTGGTGTGCTCTGTCTTTAGCAATGTATAGGAAGATGACTCTTAGAATTTATCATGAGGTGTATATATCCCTGCATCGTGCGTACCTTATGGGTTATGTTCCCACTTCTAAATGCCCACCATCGAGTGGATTTCTACATTGCCTTTTGGAACTGCCAGAAAACAAAACGATTTTGGCAAAAGGTAGCTCACTATATAACTTCTTCCTTGATTAACTATGTTTCACTGACCCCAGAGTGGGCAATCCTCGGTACATATTACTTGCAAGGAGCAAGGATTACTAGGGGAAGCCAGAATTTATTAGCTATTCTCTTCCTAGTGGCCAAAAAAACAATACTACAAACAAATTAGAACATGTTTTCAGAATGGCTTGGATTGAAGCCTCCCTGGAAAAAGAAAGTAAGGTTGCGAGGTATTTTGAAACATGGGAGTTGTATATAGAGACTCAGCCTCATTCAACAAAGCGTCAGAATATAAATACCTTTGAGCATACCTCCTGGTTTACCTTGAGAATTTTGGATAATGATTCTTCGGTGGTTGTAGATGTTATTTAATATGGAAACTGCTGAAACTGTTAGCATGGTTTACTGACTCATTTTCTCTCTTCCATATCTCACATGTGTACATTTGAATGCCTGTTTCTTCGGTTTTTATATATGTTTATTTGAATATTTGTACTTTTTTAATTAGATTTGTTATTGTAACCTTGAGTTATACATTGTTATTATTGTTATTTATTGACACATCCTATAATAAAAAATATTAAAAAAAATATCTGTGCTTGCCTGTAGCTGTGCACCTATCCATATGAACCTCCAACGTCACCCTTTTCTTTTTTTCTTTTCCCTGTAGTCTTCTTTAAACTCACCTACACCACCAGAAAACCACTGCTATCCATCATATCCCATACCACCATCTTCATTGAGCTCTTCCATGACTCCTGTAATGACACAATGGCAGTGCCCAATCTTACTCCATCCTAGAGTACTCTCCTAAATTGTAAGCTCTTCAGGGCAGGGTCCTCTCCTCCTGTGTCACTGTCTGTATTCTTATGTCATTTGCAACCCCTATTTAACGTACAGCGTTGGGTAATATGTTGGCGCTAAATAAATCCTGTTTAATATTAATAATAATAAACCTTGTACATTAGTTAATATGTATTTGATATAGTTTAATACTTGCTGATGATGTAGCTCCCAATCTTGAATATGCACGGGGCAAGATCAAGGGTCCATTGTTGAATCCTTCTGAGATATGTACCTGGATATCTTAGAAAGTTGCCAATTACCAATGCCACAGAGAAAAAGATGAAGTAGCGGTACCAAGACAAGTGAAATTACTCACCATTACGTCCTAAGGACTCTAAATCCTAACTCTATGTAGACACATTGTTTGTACTGTAATGCAGGGATTTTGTGAAATGTAGTCTGACATCCATTGTTTTTTCTTAGTCACATCTGATTGACACTCTCTGAATTCAGAAATAAGAGGAAATAAAATTTAGAATATGTACATTCAAGTACATACAAGTTATTTGAGTGTACATGCTTGGCTCATAGAACATGTATTCTGCCCACCACTTTCCTTCTATACTCTGTATTCGCTTGTCTTTCTGGTTTCTATGAAAATTCACCTTGTTCAGATTTGAGCTTAGTTAGGTTTTACCTTTTTGTGTTGACCTTTTCTGGAAATGTTGGACTTCTGGCTTCGAAATTGTCTAAGTCAGTGAAAAAGTTCTGAAGCAACAGGCAGATTTCTAGCATTAAGAAAGAAAGGACAACTCACTAACTTTTCTCAAAACACTTTTTTTAAGACAAACCAGGAAAAGTGTGGAAAGAGCAGAATCCAGAGTTACATTACATCTAATTAAATTGAGACTTGTAGAATACAATATCCTATTCAGATAGAATCCAGGAGATGAAAAACTAGATTTGGATTATTTATTTTACCATAGCAATCCAAGAGTAAACGTCCTCCCTCCAAAATCAAGGATAAAGCCATAAAATCCCATATTCTTAGTACCCATTTTCACTCACTTAGCCCCCAAAAACCTAGAAAAAAGGTATTGACAACCTGTCATAAGGTAATACTTCTTATACCTATATTATGCCAAATCAGTTATATTACCATTATTAGTTTGATATCACAAATATTTCCCCTCATACTCCAAACTGATGTAGCCAAGTTTTTACATTTTTGCTTGAGCAAATTATTATATTATAGATGATTATATTTATAATTATTATAAAATGACTGTAATGAAACAACATATAATATCTTGCCATGAAATATCATAATGTATTTGTTTGGGATAGTGCATTTAAATATTCATTACGTGAATGGGAGTTATTTCAGTATAGTGCACCATATAGGGAGATAGGTATGGCTCAATGGAAATATATTAATAATAAATAGGATTATGAATGTATATTGTGAATAAGTTGAGTTTTGAGTTTAAGTTGAGAATAAGTTGAGTTTTAAAATGAGTTTTGTTGAGCTGAAAAAAAATCATGTGCTTCACCATGAAAATAAATCATTGCCTTGATGGCCCTGAATGTTGCCCTAGTAATATGAATATCTGATTGACAATTTTACATAAATTCTCTCTATATCATGATACACAAAAATGAAAGTGACCGGTCACAGGTTGAGGTATTTGGTAACATTTTGCATACACCATAAGTGCCATGCAACAGGGACATATCTGTTAAGTGTTTTCAGAGAAACATTCATGGTATTTCCTGGATTTATTAAGAAGCATAGACATTTCCAACAAGATAAGTGTGATTAGTCCTAAAGTAATCTCCTACAAAACATGATCTTGTGTGTTGGATATTTTAGTAATTAGTTGGTATTGGACTGGAAATGGAGCCCTGAGCAACAATGCACACCAGTGAAGTACAAAAAATCAACCCTGTTTGCTTATTGAGGAGGAGTAATGTTAGGTTAAGTAACAACTGCACTTAATTCTTATTAAACATTATCTTTCCTGAAATGTTTCATGGTTCCCCCAAATACCAGTTTTTCATGTGAAATCAATATTTTTTATATCCTGTTGGAAGGGCCTAGGCCCTGGCTATACATTGAGTCTTGACAGCAGCCCAAGCTAAGTTCCAAAAGACCTTTTTGCCAGAGACTATATGGGCCATCAAAAGGTATTCAGGGAAAGTGAAAGAACAGAAAGTAATTAGACAGAGGGACAGATATGACATGCAATGAGCGATTGGTCCATGCTAGGAAATTGACTTTCCTAAAAGAGTCAAATTTGCTCAAAGTTACATTTAGTAGATGTTTAAACATTTGGCAGTTAAATGACATAACCAGACCATGGCAATGTTAGAAACATATCAGACCAAGTAATGTTCACTTTAAAACACAACTTTAAAAAAAAAAAAAAAAAAATCCAATCTATGGCAGTTTACACTGTTTTCAGTTGAAGCCACTCAAATACTATTCAACTAAAATATCAAATCCATAAAGAGGTAAATAAAATATTTATAGAGTTGCGTTACTTTACAAAACTGAATGAGTGTTGTAGACTTTAACCTGTAGCAACAAAAGATGTCATAATCATATTTTCAAAATTATCAGTTAAGATAGGGTGCTGGAAATATATATACTAACAAAACCTAGCAGTCTCACCACAGATGGAAACACCAAGTGATTGTCCACCCATCTGAAGAAATATATAAAAGGAGAAGAGCAATGTTGGAAAGGCATAACTAAACCAACATTTCTCATCATACCCTGTACCTCTCCACTCCATAGATCCTGTAACTCTCTACTGTTTCCATAGGGACATTGCTTGCAGGAGTTTTCTACCACAATTTGGACTGTCATATTTGTCTTATGGTTACTATTAAGTTTATCAAACTGTGAGTTAATATTTCATATAAAAAAATCCCATTAATTTAAAGTGAGAAATGAAGAGGAACATATGTTTGTGAATCTTAACTTTTACAATGTATTGACCTCCAGGTGTATTGACCAGAAGAAGCAAACCTTCGTCTGTAAGACATGTTAAGTGGGTTAAAAGATATTTGATGACAGCAAAGCTGATTTCTTACAGTAGTTTGCTGTTTGTTAGCAAATGTTTTCAATCCTGTACCAGATCCACTCCAGGTTTGCTGGATCACCCACCTTTACTGATGAAAGTGTATCCTCTCCAGCCTTGGAGAGCTTTTATAAATCAGGACCAATGTAACAACAATACCAAAATAACCCGTGTAAGTTTAATTAACACAAATATTGTTTTAATGAAAGTGTTATTCAAAGACCACATAACAAACTAAAGGGTCAGATGGTTGTGCTCCAGGACACTATACCAATACAGGCTGAATACCAGTCAGCCTGTACTTAGGTTTAAAAGGTTTACAAAGGCTACCAGCAAACAAATACAACGTTCTTTTAATGCCATGTTCAGCTTGTTGAATTCTAGCAAGCGTTTGAGTATTGCTCACTTTTAAAACTACATAGCCCCAAACTTTACTATTCTGTGAATTTTTACTTCATATGCATGTACAAGTCAGCAAGTAAAACAGTGAGAAAACCATTTTAATTTTAAAGATACTTTATTTTCCTTGATCTTGCCACACTACATTAAAAATTTATAGTGAAATGAAAGTTAAGACATCTAGTCTGAACACTTAAGCCACACCATTAAACAGTACAATGCATTACAGACAGTTTATAGCAGCACAAGTAGGGTAAAGCTTAGTAAACATTCTGCAAATGTACCAAAACTTCATCAGAAAACCTTAACAACCTTCTAAACAACCAATATCATGTTGAGAAAAAAATAACTCTAAAAAGAGTATACTCAATAAAGTTTCTACCAGTGCATTAGCTGCATTCCAATTTCCATCACAAACCAACAGCAATCTGAGATAAACCTTGGATCCATTGTGTATGAACATTAAACACACAATGCAGTCATTGGCTCATACAATGTGTTTGTTGGTGTATTATGGCTTTATTGATGTTCATTTAGCCCATCTCCTCCATGTCCGGACATTTTTATCATGTGCTAACATTAGACTCTGTCCAGGCAGGAGAGCTCTCATCATTTGTAATGTAAGGTGCTTTACGGGAAATCCTCTTCAGTTTGAATAGTCTGCAGGCAGCCACGCGGTATTTTTTAGACATAATGTTATATAAAATAGGGTTGATGGCTGCACTCAGGTAGAAAAGCACAAAGGAAACCAAATTACAGTACTGGCTTATCAGAGCGATTTCCAAGGATCCAGCTTCGAAAGACTTGGAAAACAAGTAGCGTGCCACATGGAAAGGCAACCAACACAGGATGAAGGCAAATACTACAACAGCTGGAAAACATAAAGAAAAATATAAACTTTAGAAACAAAAGCCAAAACATGTAAATTACAGTTGAAATTAAATACACAAAATAGGTCAGTAAAGTAATGTAGAGGGAACAATTTAAAAATAAAACTTTGTATATGAAGTTGTATTGAACTTCTTTTAGCACCTGAAATGCAGTTTTAACTATCTTAAGGTACTCGTGGATATGAGCTGTTTATTCTATGAGAACTGACAATTTAGGAGTATGGTGGCTTGAAACCAGTTGGATGCACAGAAATCCCTGTTGAACTGGGGTACCTGCCCCCCCAGGGTAAGTTAGGGTATGGGTCTACCCTCAACCAACAGCAGTGAGTTCTATGTGTCATGTCAAAAACTGACTGGTTACCAGGTAAGTGTGATTTCATGAGACCAAGGTAAAATAAGGATGGCATTTTTCTAACACAAACTTTTTTACTTTGATTTTTAGTAACAACAGCTGACAGTACCTGCAACTTAATTACTACTGTTCACAAAAATACAAAAGCTGTGCTCTGATGTCCTTTGCAATTAAACCTTGACAATACCTCAACACCCACCTGACCTTCTCAACTGATACATTTTACTCCTACAGAAGTTTAATCATACTAAATATTATTGCTGCTTTTTTAACTGTTCAGCCATATCCACCTAATATCCCTTTTCCCTATAGCTGGTGCACTAATTTATACCTTTTCCCAAAAAACAAACAAGCAGTTGTTAGAGGAGAACGTACAGAAGTAAGTTACAGTTTCCATCTGTATGTGGCAGCATCATGCATGTACAAAATACTAATCTGACCTTTGTTTTGCTTTAAAAAGACTAAGGAATGGAAAGTTAAATCTTGTCAGGTTGTTTTCTGTGTCTCATTGGGACACTTTTCCCTCCTGTACTGTAGACCCCACAGGAAGTGAGAAAACATGTCAGGAAATACATCCTCATTGGAAGTTTTCTTTTCATGTTCTGGTGGCAACTCACAATTTGGGATTTTCCACCCTTTCAGCAACAGTTAAAGGAAAAGAAAGCTAAAGAAACCCTTTACTGAGAATATATAGAAGCTTTATTTTATATCCCATGTTTCTAGATGTATAGGTAGCAGTAATCAATAGGTTTAAATATTACGATTTTAAATCCAACACTATAATGTTTTATGACAACTATGGTCAGTCTAAAATAAAAGAAATCATAAAAACACTTTTTAAGGCAGCATTTTAAAAGAGGTCGTTATTTCTTATCATTTTTTTTCTGTTGTTAATTGACATTCTAGGTATTGTCCTGTCATGTTAAAAAGGCTTGACCTTCGCATACATCAAGAACTATCAGTTAGTCATATACAGTATTCCTACTTGCATGATCTTCACATTACCATTATAGGATAATTCTTATTCATAGAATCAGTTATTGTTTTTGCCTCTTAATTTTTAAAATTTGGAAAAAAAAAAACAGCTCTTTAAACAACTGCCTGATGTATTTTAAACATCCCAGGTTATAATTTTTTAAAAAATGATAGAACATACAAATTATTAGAACAAATAAAGAAATGGCTAATAATCAGGTGTTGAAGACAGATGTTTCATCTTTAAAATATTTTTGGGTGTACGGTTCTTTGCATACAGGTAGAACAAATACATAAGCACTGCAATTCAATAAACTCAACTATGCTTTTCCAATGTAGAAGTAAACCCAATAAGTAAAATCTCATAAACATTTTATTAATATATTACCACTTAGACAGTCTTATTTGTGAAACAGCCAACAATAATGATATAAAGTTCATTGTTAGGGCACTTTGTGTTATAGGGTTACAGTGCCCAGTCTTCATCAATTTCCTGTCTGTAAATCACCCAATCACTTATCTAGGAACATTTACCCATAAAAAATCATTTTATTAAACTATTGAATCCAGCTATTAAATATTCCTTGAGTATAACAAAACAACGCCAGCATTTGTAACAAGTTTAACAAATTTAGCAATGGATGACAAAAAGCCTTCTTGACATTCTGCAATTGTATACATCTCTACTTGTATACCCTCTTATGTTTTAAAGACAGAAAAATGTACACATAGACACACTCTTGCCCCTCCTAGACCCTATCTCACTAAGCCCACCACCTACCATCCCTCCCTAACCCTGCTACAAACTCCCAAAAAAATAAATGAAAAAAGTGCCAAAAGAAAAGTCTATACATTTTAATAAAATAGGTACAATTTTACTCTTCTGGCATTTGAAAGAAGCTAATGATATCAAACAATGCTTGAACAAAGTAGCGGACTGAGGCAACCTTAAGCTACGTACACACTTCCAATTATTATCGTTGGAAAACGAACGACGAACGATCCTATACGATATATACGAACGATCGTATAGCACCGATCCTGCACATAGAGATAAAGACACGATCGTTCGTAGATATTGTACACACAATAGATACGATCGTTTAAGCGATAGAGGAACTATGTGCACGACAGGAAAGTGAACGAACGTTCGGTCATTACGCATGCTCTGAACATGGACGATCAACGAACGACCGTACACACGAACGATGTTCAACGATCGTCGTCCAATCCGATCCGCCGGTCCGGTCGTTCGTTTCCAACGAGTTTCCTCGTTTGTCGGCGTCGTTGGTTACTTTTTTACGAACGATTTTTTGCCCAATCGATCGTTCGTCGTTCGATTGGAACGATAAAAATTGGAAGTGTGTACGCACCTTTAGTGTTATCCAGTAATCCCAGAGCCCCACCTAAGCAAACAGTTTTGACAGCAAAGGCATTCCTTTCATTGCTGTCATGGATGATCTTTACTTTGATTTCTACTCCTAACAGTAACTAGTAATTTTCTTTGTGTGTTCTTTGTACCTTCCCTAAGGTGACCATAGCCTAGTAAATGGGTGTAAATGATCAATCACCATACAATTGATTGTGTGCTACTGACTCAACAACAAAAATACAAGGTTGGCAAACCTGCCCTCTGCTTTCCCTATCTTGGCTGTAGGACATTGTCAGTATTGCCGATGGAAACCAATTATCTTATATTGAGAGGGCTGGCTTATCTAAAAGGTCCCTTACTGGCCCTTCTAGCCCTTATATTTAGGTCATTGTATTTATGATCAAACCTATGCATTATTTTGTCATTCCCACAAACTTTGTGACGCTGGTTTTATCTTCAACCCATGTTGGTCTGAAACCAGATCCCTAATTAGGATATCTGACTTTACAAGCATATTTGTTAATAGCACCATCTTTATCTCCAGCACTGAAAGTCACCTATAATACACCTAATAATAAATAAAAAAATGACGATGTAATTTCTAACCCACTAGTGACGGATCTACAGAGCAGGGGAGGATGTATAGACTATGACAGTGGTTTGTGAGGTACGAAAGGTTGGGACCTCTGGACTATGATATCACTGATAATTGGTGATCATTGTGTTTAACTACTGTGCAAAATCTTTGGCTGGAATTACCTTCTTCCTCACATACTTTGCTTAGTCCCAGCAAGAGTGAAATATTTAGAGCTTTAGAGCTAGATGTTTACCACTGCTCAACAGTGTTTATGCCCACCCAAGGGGCACTATTGTATAATGGGCAAGATTATTCTGCCCACCCCAATGGAAATTTTCATTCTCCCACACCCACTACTGGGAACATTTATTATCTTTCCCACTCCACTAAGCTCTTTTGTCTCCCCCATCCCCCTCTGGGCATTACTTTGCCCCTTAGCCCCTATGGGGTAGTCTTATCCAACAATCCTAGCTGGGTGCTATTGTTCTTCCCAACATTCATATGATTCCGTTGTTCTCCCCTACCCGTTAAGTACAGTTGTTCTATCTCACCCTCCGGTGTACACTGTTGTTCCCCCACAGGCATAATTGTTCCGTTTCCTGCTAGCAGTACTTTTCCTCCCCAAACTGGTCATTATTGCCTCCCACATCCCTGCTAGACACTATAGTGCCTTCTGGCACCATAGTTTTTCCCCTTCCTGCTGGATACTGCACTCTGCTTCCCCTGCCCTATGGGTGTGCTCTGATCCCTCTCTAGGTATTATTGTTCTACACTCCACCCTGAGCACTGTTACTCCCCTGACCCCCTGCTGTGTCCTAATATTCACCCCACCCTTTCCTACTAAAGAAAAATTAAAATGACTACTAACTAAGATATAGGCAAACTGTTGTATGGTAATAAAGTAAATCTAAACCTAAATGGTTTGTCATAGCACTGTGTAACATAAACAATTACCCTTTTTTCACCTTCCTTTTCAATCCTCTGTTATCTCGCAGAGCTGATGATTTTCTACAACATCTTTTAAGTCCACATAATTCACAATAAAAGATCACCATTATGTAATATATTTAGGCTGCCTTTTGCAGAGTACTTAACAGCTGAAAATCAGAATCTTTGACTCCTGCCGCTATAGAACGAGCAGGCAGCACAGGGTTGGAACGCTGTTGGACTGTAGAGATAATTATTTATAATAGCTGCTGACACAGTTTTTTTTACTCTGACTGAAGGCTGATAGACTCAGAGGAACTGTTGATTATCTAATTAGTATCTTAACACTCTTATTTTAACAATCATTCATGTCATTATAGGCATTTGATGATTTGCTGGTAATAGTTACTCATGTTGCTGAAGCTGCTGTGATGTACTTAAATGGAGAAGGCTGCATGTCTTCTGAGTGTTCTGTATACAAAAGCCGAGTACTGTACACTTCCATGAGAAGCATAATTTTTATACCAGCACTCTGCCAACTCAGTACGCATACAAACTGACTCCACACTGGTGGCCCTTTACTTGTAGGACAAGAAGTGATTTTTTGTTCCATGCCAGATGCCAGGAACATGGACACTCGCAAGGCAGAAAATACAATTTGACTGGGTGTTGTACTGGTTATCTTGCTTTAGTATTTTGAGTCATTATCTTGAACAATGACTCAAATGAGGACCTTCAGGATGTCAAGCTATTTTTGTGACTTACATTTTATACAAGCTATTAGATGTATTCCCGATATTACACTGTGTACCACTCCATAAATTATTAGAAGGCCACCACTACAATTTTGTATTTCTCAATGTGGAGTAAAGCTATGTGGCCACCAATCAACCCCATTACTTACACCAGTGCTTGATCAGGAAAAAATATGGCTCTTTCTAATCAATGTTTAGATGCTGTTTTCACTGGAGAAAGGTTCTTTTTTTTTAGTAGATCCAATAGATCAAAGCATGAAATTCAGGATAAAACCTATTGGCTTCCAAATAGTGTTCAGTGTCACCCTGGTATGAAGCAGCAATTTTCTAGGGGTTTTCTGTTCCCCTCCTACCCCACTAATTAGTCATTTTATGAAGACCCAAAAAATCTCCTCACTGACTGAATGGGGGTCAGGGGAGGACAAGCACAGGAAAACGAGAAAACAACAGTGCCAGTCACTGATTCTTCATATTTTATCTTTTTATGCTATTTTATGTAGGTATTTTGTTTTTAAGGCACTTTAGCCTAGATCAGAAGAAATACCTATTAGGTCCTAACATGTATTAGGTATTTGATTCGGACTGGGATAAAGGGGGGGGGGTCTTGAAAAAGTTTTTAGTGAACTAAAAAAGTTCAGGGACCACTACTCTAATATTTTCAAAACATTGCATATTGTATGACTAACAATAGCCAAAGTAGTTATTGTACTAGATCACTAGTACGGTGGCTCAGAGGTTAGCACTCCGGCCTTTGCAGCGCTGGGTCCTAGGTTTGAATCCAAGCCAGGATGCTATCTGCATGGAGTTCGCAGGTTCTCCCTGTGTCTGTGTGGGTTTACTCCGGTTTCCTCCCAAAAACGGGCAGTAATTGGCTTCCCCCTAAATTGACCCTGGACTACATTAAGGACATATGACTATAGTAGGGACATTAGATTGTGAGCTCCTTTGAGGGACAGTTACTGATGCGACTATGGACTTTGTACAGCGCTGCGTAATATGATGGCGCTATATAAATACTGTATAATAATAATCACTAGGCCTGCCACACTAACACAAAGTCCAATTGTAGAGGTAAGCAAGGAAATGGGGTTTTCTTGGCAATGTGATATGTATTAGTATCATACATACATAAATGAAGAAAACAGTGCTCTGGCTGCATCATTCTTTCTCTGCCAACACCCTTCGTGGCAGCTGGGGCTTTGCTCCGGCTTACCACTTGAACATATACAGGTACTGTCTACTGCCTTACTAATTGGCTTCCTTTCTTTGAAATCCCATTTTACAAAAGAACTTTACCATCCTCAATATGAGCTGAATGTTCTCTCTGTAAATACCCCTGAGGAAGCCATTAGACGAAACGCGTTGGTAAAGAAGAGATATTTGGCTCCTCTTCCCCTCAAATGCTGATTTATTAAGAGATTATATGTTTAGAACTGTGATCATTAACCCCAATGTACTTTATGGGGCTAGACCTCTTCCCTGAGTGGAACCCTTTATGTTATTGTATGACTTACCAAGCACTGTTTACTTAATTTATGCATGTATGATACAAATACATATCAAATTGCCAAGCAAACCCCATTTCCTTGCTTTTTTCTTTTTAATATTACACAGTATTTATATAGCGCCATCAAATTTTGCAGCACTGTATAAAGTGCTTAGTCATGTCACTAACTGTCCCTCAAAGGAGCTCACAATCTAATGTCCTTACCAACCATAGTCATATGTCAATAATGTAGTTTAAGGTAAATTTTTGGGAGAAGCCAATTAACCTAAGTGCATGTTTTTGGGATGTGGTGGAAAACCGGAACACCCAGAGGAAACCCACGCAGACACGGGGAGAATTTGCGAACTCCATGCAGATAGTGTACTGACCGAGATTCAAACCTAGGACTCAGTACTGCAAAGGCCAGAGGGGCCAAACCTCTGAGCCACTGTGCTGCTTACCTCTACAATTAGAATTTCAGTAACTCACACATAAGTGTGAGTGGGTTTGGCTCTTTATACATTTACCTATGGAGTTAATTCTGTGATCTCCTATATAACAAACACTAACACAGTTTGAAGGTGGTCAGCAATGGCAGCTTCCATACATCCCTCATGACAGGTTAACATCAAGAAATCTGTTATGGAAGGAATGCCTAGATATCATGTGTATGCTTTGGCTTCAGTACTCCAGAGTCATTGACCTAGAATATTTATACAGATAAGGATTTTTAAATTTTCTTTTTGCTTGTTGCATACTAGATTACAGGCCTAATTACTGAAGTTTAAAACAACCAAGGAATTGACTTTGAAAAAAGAGTTTGGCAACAGAGGGCAATATGATTTGCCTTGTGGCTAGCACTTTTGCAGTACTGGGGTCTCAGGATTGAATCCCGGCGAGGAAGCTACCTGAGGTATATGGAGTTTCAATGTTCTCCCAGTGTTTGTGTGGGTTTGCTCCGAGTACTCTGGTTTCCCCTTACACCCCAAAAACATTCAGTTAGGTTAATAAGCTTCCCCCAAAAATTGACCCCAGACTGTACTGAAGACACATGATTATGGTAGGGAAATTAGATTGAGAGCTCTTCTGAGGGACAGCTAGTGACAAGACTATAGACATTTTTAAATTGCAGTGTAATATTTGCTTTATGAGCAACAACAATTTTTTATTCTTTTTCCTAGTTTTATGAATTAACCTCTCTCTATATTTGGTTAGGCTAATAGGATGAAAGCTTACTGGAGTGTAGTGAACCCAATTACTGGTTACCATGCGATGCCTGGAAAACATTATTAAGTCATTCATTTTCTGTATAATACCACTTTACCCTATCACATTCTGATTTAGGCAGATCAGATAAGCTTTCTAAATGTACAATGCTTTTCCTAGAGCAATACAAATATTGTTATTCAAAATTATAATAATAATAACAAATATCTATCAATATATTAAGTTTAGTAAGCAGCATACATTTCCTTCCATAATTATTTAAAAATATGAATAATATTTTTCCACGATATCACTGCACCTCATTAATATGCACTAATGTTGCCCGACATTTATTACTGTGACAACCTAATAAAAAAAGGAATACGGTTACAGGGGAAAACCTTTTCCAAACTATTTTATGTATTCATGTACAACACTTTTCCTGAAAATATACTGGTATTTATTTAATAATGAGATAAGACTAATACTAAGTAGAAATTCACAGCAGCCCAAATCTGGTTTGCTTACTCTTGTAACACAGAACTGTGACATGGTTCCATTTCTGGAACCTGTAAAGAATCATCATTATCACTTTACACTAAGTTTCTATATTTTTCATCCTATGTGCTCACCTATTACAATGGTACATAGGACATTGATGTATTATAACCCATGCCAACTATTCATCCAGATGTTCAAGTCCCGTATGTTTGGATTGAAGTTGCAATGCTATTTCCATTAGTGCTTGTAATTACATGCGTTACTCATGGACCTGTTGATTTTTAACTTTTATACACAGTGTGATTCAAGTTTCAAAGTATGTTAAATTCATCTTTAACGTATTATAGACAATAAAGTCACCTACCTAGCATTTTTACAGTCTGTTTGTTATTCTTGTCCCTGTGGGAGACACTTGGTCCTATAGTGTCCCTCTTCCTCCTCCACAGTCTCCTTCCAATAAGACTGTAGAGAACAGTGAGACAGAAGACAGGCAAGAAGAAGAAGACACTGGATGTCCAGACCATGATAGTGAGCAGACCAGATTTCACAGCATACTCAGTAGCTTTACATTCATTTGTCTCTAGAGGATTGGTACCTTTCTCATGTTCAACCCCAACTAAAACAAAGATGGGTCCAGCACTAACAAAAGACACAGCCCACAGCACAAAGATGATCAGCTTCACCTTTCCTTTGGTTATGACGACCTTGGCTCTTAGAGGAAAGCAGATGGCAAAATACCTCTCTACACTCAAGGCAGTGATATTAAGAATGGTGGAGTAAGTGCAACTTTCACTGATAAACTGGAAGAGCTTACACAAGAAGCTCCCAAAATTCCAAGGTCGGTATTGCCATAGTCTGTACAGGTCCAGTGGCATGCACACAAAGATAAGAAGGTCTGAAAATGCCATACTAGATAGGTAAAGGTTGGTTGTAGTCCTCATATCTTTGTACTTAGACACCACCAACATGGTCATGATGTTCCCAAATATCCCAATAATGAACAGTAATGTACAGGTAACAGTTATTCCTGTGAGGACTGGCACTGGGAAGAGATACACCGGATCTTCAGACCAAGAATGGTTGTAGTAGTAATAATCCATGGTGCTATTCTCTGGAGGGTAAGTCTTATTCACTGTGGGATGAACCTGGCTGTTTATATGATAGTGAGAAAGTCTGGCTTCCATTGCTGTCTGTGATATGGACAAATATCTGGCATTTCCTCATTTCTACTGTACTGATGTCCAAACTTCAAGGTAAACTATGGAAACAAGTATCAGCAAGGCACAAGCTTGCAGTGGTAACAGTTCATTGTACATTTTCTCCATTAATTTAAAGTTACATTTCATACATCCATGTGATTTGAATCTCAAATAAGACTGCAGGTTGCCTCAGTATAAGGTCCATGTTCATCTTTAAGTCCAAAGCAGGTGTTCTGTACAAAACTAGTATTGGAAGGTGAGATATCCACTTGTTTAAAAGTCTGCACCAAGTGGTAGTAATCCATGTTCCTGATGAGGAGTACTATTGATAGTATTATTCATTCAATGCAGGGACTCCCAGGCTGGGTAGCTGTATGTCTGTGCACAATTCACATCCTTGCAGAATGCAGCAGGGTGCTGTGTGTCTCCAGAGCTTGCCTAGTAGAGGGAAGCTGATAAAAGGAGTTCAGCAGCACGCCCATTCTTCCTCCCCTTCTCTATATCTCATTCTGATTCTTTATTGTCAGGTTACAGACCATCTACAGGCACTCACAGATTGCTCACATGCCATGCTAATTCAGTAAAAGAGGTATCACAACAAGAAAAAATCTTCTCTGGCACAAAGCCTTTTCATTTTGTATCAGACTTTTATCAAAACAGTAGAAGTAAACTAAAATGGCTTAGATTGTGAAAAATGTAATGACTTCAGTTTTCTGGACAATCATTGAATGTAAGCAGTTGTAGTGAAAGGCTGCAACCATATATCCTAACTTCTGGAGATAAGGAAAGAGAATTCTTGTTAGTTCAAACTATGTAGGTAAATGACACACCCCTGTAACTCTTTATGAGTAAACCATGCTTGTTCACAATTATGTTTCCTTTATAATAAAATCATATTTTAGAGGTTGGATCATGCTAACATTTTTTAATAACTGAATAATACAATTTTTAGAAGTGTATACATCTGCCAAAAAAGAGGGACAAATGAGGAGGAAAAATGGACAGAAGGGCTGACAGTCCTTCCAAATCTGAAACAACTGGAGATATGGGTGTATTTAACTGTTGAATTCTGGACAAATGTCCCAGGATGTAATCATTTAGTGGTACTAACAAATCTTCATGATATCACACTGCTGCTAATGAAACATCATGAAAAATCTGTTTTTCCTTTTCATTCACATGGTGGCAGCTGTACAATTTGGTAATGTTTGTTGACAATAAAGCTGATGAAGTGAACACCACTTTTCTGTACCCAGTTGCAGCTGCTTCATGTAATATTTATTATCAAAACCAAGAAACAATTTAGAGGAGTCAAAATGTAGAACACAAATGTCAACAGATCTAGAGTGTGTGATTGTAAGCAATGCATTGTCCGCTCCATAAAGCATATTACAACACACAACATGTATAGACACCTTATCTACAAAGATATACTTTATTTATACCTTCTATAGGAGGAACAGTATTCAATTTCCTCATAATTGTTAGTTTGGGGATAATAAAGATATGAACTATGTATTGTAATAACTTCTGTAATTTGACTGGGTTAAATAAACCTGTCACAGGCCTGGGCAATTCAAGCTGTGCATATGATGAAAACTGTAGGTGTTGTTTAGCTACTACGTCAAGAACCTTCCCTCCCCCACAGTCTTTTTTTTAATTATTTGTTCTTTGTTTATTTCACATTTATTTAAATTATATTCATTTCCAGCTATGTTAAAAAAAAAAATGGGTTTCGAGAGAAACCCTTTAAATATTTTTTGAGATATTTGGGAACCCCTACTAAAAACAATTTATTGGAAGGCATTGTGGTAAAAAAAACCTCACATTGGTGAGCAGTGTAAAGAATGGCCTCTTTACGGTAGTGACGGGAATGCCACCCTCATATAACTCTAAATAGTATTGGTGTCATGCCTCTGTCCTTTATATTGGGCTTTAGCCCCAGAATTATGCAGGTGAAATCAAATCAAATTTCAATAAACCACAGTTCAAGAAGCCTCAGCAGCCTCTGGGGGAAGCCTGGGGTTTTACAGAAATCACAATGGCAGATCTAGAGGTAGGGTAAATCTGACTTTACTATGTCAGAGTCGCTGTAATTTATAGCTGCAGCTTGCTCAGAATGTAACTATGTGGCTGATAAATCTCTTTTCTTCTTTTTGTCTGCAACTGCTTATAATGGACCATCTTCTTCCTCCTCATCTTCTCATCTTGCCATAGACTACAATCTGACCACGAGCAGTGGACAGAATTATTCAATCACTGAGTTGGCTCAGAAGGATTGTTTTGTATATGCACAATAAGAAGTTGTTGGTGGCAATAGGGAACGGTCAAACATAGCATTATAAACAAATAGACAGAATTTTCAAAACATTTTCACTGCTATGGTTGTTGGGACTGATTTATCAAATTAAAATAGTGCCAAGAACATGCTTACTCACACTGACAACATCAATATTATCCTAAAACTTACAAAATGGCTTTTTGGTTAAAATACATTTGAGGATAGACCTGTGGCCTTTAAAATAGCACATTCCATAAAGACTCTGGGCCTGATTTATTAAAGCTCTCCATGGCTGGAGAGAATACACTTTCGTCAGTGAACCTGGGGGATCCAGCAACTCTGGAGTGGATCTGGTCTAGGATTCAACAGCATTTGCTAGCAAAAAGAAATTACTTTGAAGAAATCCATTCCAGGTTTGCTGGATCACCCAGTTTACTGATAAAAGTGTATCCTCTCCAGCCTTGGAGAGCTTTAGTAAATCGGGCCCAGTGTGTTTGATGATACAACAATTAGATTGTTCTATATTATTTAAAATAAAGAGTCTATAACATGCCGTACTCTTACAGTTAAAAAGTAAGGACCACTTTCTCAAACCACCTACTATTGGGTTTAAAATGTGGTTTAAAATGTATCTGTACACAATAGAACAAGTTGGAGTTTACAGTCATCCCATCCCTGTCCTCCACCCATAGCTTATTTAACTTGAAGAACCACTATTATTTGTGATGACTGCCCTTGATTAATATATGTAATGATAGAAATAAGTATACAATTTTTTACATCTCTTTTCTTTATTCCATACATGTAGAACAAGCTCTCCACTAATACTACCCGTGGTACAATAGTTACCTCCTCTTCCAATGATTTCAGTCCTCTTATTAAACTCATGTAATCATCGGCCTACACAATCATAAATATATATATAATCAAAACAAACATTGTTCCAAGATCAGTAGCGGTACTTTTATACTGTGAAATACCCTAATAATGGACCCAACAAACATTGCCCACATATATATGGACCTCCTTTCATGCATGATTACATGTTGCTCTTATACATATACTCACATATAATTTTTTCTCATACAAGTGACTTCCAAAGATTATGTATACATCATACATGCATCTCTAAAAATTGCCCCATAATACATGCACCCCCAAAAATTTGCCTTTAATTGAAAAACTATAAAATGTTCCCCCAGTAAAGACTCCCTAATATATACACCCTCAAAATGTACCACCTGGCCCATGTACCTCAATGTACAGGAAGATTTTTTGTCCATTTATAATAATCTAAAGATACAAGTAGAGGAGGAGGTGACAAAGAGCAGAGGGCTGCCTCAGACACTTATTAAAAAATCCTCTGTTTTACCATTTGTGTAAATAATATATTAATATATTGTTTTTATTTAGTGACAACCTTTTCTGCAGTGTTAATAGTCATGTCACTAACTGCCCCTAGTGAGACGCTCACAATCCGATGCCCCAAACATAGCCATATGTCCAATTTTGAATGGTGCAAAATGTTTTTGAGATTTTGGAAGAAACAGGGAGTGCTCAGAAGACTGTCTAATGGTATTGTGAGCCTTAAGAAAGGGATCAAAAAGTGCTGTTATTTTAATTTATTCAGATGTATTTTACAGTTAATTATTCAAATGGTATATCTCATCTTTGTCAACATGTCTTTTTTATGGACCTGCTCTGTAATGTTGTCAAGCATCTTCTATGGTTCTAGTTTAGAGGTGAAAAAGCTGCTTGAATAAGCAATAAAATATATTTAAATGACAAAAGAGATGCAGTTGAATGTGGTTAATTACTATAAGCTTCCCAGGTAGTGTTAATGGATCATTTTTTTTTTTCACAGACTTGTACACATGGTGATGGTAGTTTTGTGCTCTAATGATGTGTAAAGAAATCACATCTCCAAAGAAAAAGAACAATTGTGATTAGTATTACTTGCTGGTAGTTCTCTGTTACATTTATCACAGCATCAGGGTGCAAGATAATACTTTTTCTGGTTTCAAATACTTCTTTTAAAGTTTTTATTACTCTCATATATATATATATTTATATATAATATAAATATTATATTCATGAACAGAGCACAAAGGAATAATAACTCCAACAAAAGAAAAATAGACATGTCTGTATATCAAGCATAAGGATAGACATGTGGCCTCTTAGATTACACACTTAATGCAGACTCTGTTTGGCGACACATCAGTGAAGTGCCTGCAAATGAAAACAATGAGATAAGTTAGGATATGAAAGCAAAAGTTATATTATATTGGTTATGAGTTTTCTGAT
This sequence comes from Pyxicephalus adspersus, assembly GCF_032062135.1. Lineage (NCBI taxonomy): Eukaryota > Metazoa > Chordata > Amphibia > Anura > Pyxicephalidae > Pyxicephalus > Pyxicephalus adspersus. Next base: position 49,292,600 of record NC_092861.1, read on the forward strand.
ATATTTTGGTATACTGTGTCCAACTTATATATTCATTATTTATTTCTCATACATGTAGTTTAGGTATATTTCAAACAGGTGAAAGTATAAGATGTCATTTAAAGTTAATATTTAGTTCCCTCTAGTGGTAAAATTATGAAACTGCACACAGTTGATTCTATTTGCTTGAAGTGTTTGATGAATGCTCAAATATTTTTTTCATTTATAAACAATCAATTTTGTAGAAAAGCATTTAATAGCAAAAAATGTTGAACTCACTTCTGTGCAATTATTTTCACATATATATATATATATATATATATATATATATATATATATATATATATATGGCAACAGCAAAACAATGTCTAGTGAATGCATTTTTTCACTCTTTTCAGCAGAATGCCACTCATACCCAGCAGAAGAGGCATGTTGTAGTAACATTTTTCTTCGGTAATCCATGTCTGTCAGCAGTTGTTAATAAGGTTTAGTTCCAATTTGAAACTTGAAAGTTTACTGGAGTATTATACAATTGTAATGGCTTGCAATCAGCAGCTGGGTTTTTTAAGTGTGTACAGAGACAAAATTTATTAAAATACAGCACAAATATCTGTGCAATGCTTAAATGCTTAAGACAAATGTAATACATGTACTGGTAGTGACATTCCTGTACAATTAGCAGCAAGACATACATAACACTGAACTGAACCTATGAACCTTAATCAAAAGAGTTATTTAATATACAAATTAAAAATATAAAGACTGCATGGGACTGCAGGCATTCATTCTGCATTTCAGTGTATTTTGTTCCCATATCTTTTATCATGTTTACATGTTATCTTAATTTTACCTGAAGTGGCTTTGTTTCCTGATGTCCTTGGTAAGCACCTCAGAGAACTTCTCAATTATTACCAATCAGGATCTAGCAATATTTTAAAAGAGTAAAATTTACCACAGCTTGCAAGTTTTTAGACACAGTGACCGCATATAAAATGCTATAAATTGCATTTGCAGCCTAGATACAACCCAGGGTGGAGGACCTCCTTAAAGGGGCAGAGGCTATTTAGTCTCAGCCGTAATGGCGGCTGGTGCTGTGACTTTGCACCAGCTACCTTGCTACTCTGTGTTGTATTCTATTGCTATTTCAGATCTGACCTGTGCCTGGACCTTGACTATGTTTGTCTGCTGCCTGCCCTGACCTGTGCCTGATCTCGACTTCACCTGTCTGCCCCCTGCCCTGACCCTTACTAGGACCTGGAATACATTTGCCTGCCACCTGTCTCCCCACTGAGGCCGCTCCAGATTTACTCCTCAGGTAGGGTGGCACCAAGGGTCGCAACCTGAAGACACCCTACAGCAAAGTGCTTAGTGGCTTCCAGGCTACTGTCCCATCACTTCTTGCAAGGTCCCCTTGTGTCACCTTCTCCTCGCCTTGGGTGATCCCTCACTATCTGCCTGTGGAGACCCTTACAATTCTGTTGATCACTGCACTGTGTAAAATAATACTGACCTCTTTACTCTACATTGCATACTATTGACCTATATGTGTTACACAGTACTGACTTCTGCACT
>NC_092861.1:49295110-49297995 GCF_032062135.1 Pyxicephalus adspersus
CTGTGTTAGATACTTTTGATTTCTGTACTGTAAATTATATTCTGTTGACCTTTGCACTCTGTTTTACATACCACTAAGCTCTGCACTCCAAAAGTGAAAGTCACTCACAGAAAGCAAATTACTTTTAGTATGATCCCCTAAACCATCACTTGCTCAAGGGGAAATAAATCTTATATTCTGGGAACTAGCACCCATAAACATTTACTAACTTTAGATTAGAAAAATGTGGTATTTCTTGCTTTGTATTTGTTCTGAGACAAATCTGGTCACCCCTTAGGCCAGGGGTAGGGAGTACTTTGACATAAAAATCTGCTGAAGTTGCATATTTTGTAAACAAATATTTCAATATTGGAATTTTTTTTAAACACTTAAAGAGGAAGTAAACTCAAAGCTCACCCAAAACAAAAAAAAAAAAACACCCTAAATCCCGCAGAGCAGTCGATCGGTCCGGAGGTCTCTTCCATTGGGTCAGTTGACGTAGATGGGAAAAAACTTGCCTATCTCACTGCACATGCTTAAGATCAGCATTTTTTTTTTACCTTTTGATGAAAGGGCTTCTTTTGCGTATGCTCAAGATGCTTGTGCATGCGCAGAAGGAGCACTTAAAAGCCTCCCGGCATGGTGACGTAGGTATCCCGGAAGCTTTGCACTCCCATTCATTTATTAGGGGATGGTGCTGCACCCTTTTTTCTTTTTTTTTTTTTTGCACTCAAAAAAAAACAAACAGAATTGTTACCTTGCATGAAAGGTTAGTCTACTGTTTTATGTAAAGTCAAAATTCTGAGTTTATGTATGCTTTAAGAACCTAAAAAAAGTTCAGCTGTTTTCTCCAATTTCAAGGGACAAATTGCCAGGTGGAAAAGTCAGCATAAGTTCTGAAGACTTAATTCTGATACTTTTTTTGGATACTTGTTTGGCATATCAGAAAAAGAAGCATTACAGTAAGGTAACTATCAACTTGAGAGGAAGATCAGCAATGGCAGCCCGCATAGCGCTTCAATGACAAAGTTCCTTAGATTTTTTTTAAATATAAATCTTAGTGCTTGATTCAACAACTAGTTAAAATGACCAAACAATAACAAGTGGCTTTATGTTTCCTCCCACCACCATGACCATATTTCTGCATTGCATTGAAAGGCACAGACCCAGTCATGATATCACCAGGTATAAAATGAAATATATAATAAAAACAGAATGCTAAAAGAGCTTCAGAAATTATTTTTTAAATACTAGATTTAAATGTAACTTTCAGTTTTGATACACCTAATTTACTAAACCCCAGGCCAGGCACCCCTGACAGTCTTACTATTTCCAACCCAGGTATTTGTTGTGTGGCCTTGTTATCACCAAAAGACATTTAGCATGTGTGCTATCATCTTCACTAAATACTATGGCTACAGCAGGAATTCATAAAACTTCATAGGACTGGATGAAATATTCTTGACTTGTATTCTTCTAGTGACTGGTGCTGCCCTGTAAAAGGGAACACCTTCCAACCTGCATTACAGTCATATGTACTCAGATGGGGGGAAAGAGAAGAATATATACTGCTTGACCCAGGTAAAAAAGTGTGAAAAATTTGAAAATGTAATTACACCCCATGAAGTCTTTTGGCTTTTTCAACATACAGTATTGTACGTAGCATTTCTCAACCAGGGTTCCTTAAGCAATGAGCAGTTTGTGACTCTCAGGAGAGTTTAATAGCTACCAACAATCTTTTTGGCTGTCTGTAAGTGTGAAATACTTGCCACTGCCCACCAATGTAAGAGGCATTTTCCTACTAACCCCCACACTAATGTAATATGAGCTGTGGATATAATAGTTATAGCAGGGGTTTCCTGAAGACCTGAATGTCATTTTAAGGGTTCACCTATGTTAAAAAGGTTGAGAAACCCTGCATTAAATGTTAATTACCATTTCCTACAGATAAAGGCAATATACTTTATAATGAAGTAAAAGGAAGATGTTTTACTCATTTATTCAGTACATCATCAGTAGATATAATAAGATACACCCTTAGCCTCAGAAGCTGGAATTGCCCTTCAGTTTCAAAATATTTTTGGGGGTTTCCATTCATTAATTGACTGATTCAACTGATTCAACCATACCCATAACATTTCAATGTGAAGGAAATCATTGCTTTGACTATGTATCAAAAACCTCAATTTCTTCTTTTTGAACATTTAACATGCTGTGTTATGCTTTTTTAATTAAATTAGTCAGGTATATATATATATATATATATATATATATATATTGCTTTTTTTATTGTACTATTGTACTGATTGTTTAAAGATCTATTTCTGGTTCGGATTAAGCTTTGGTACTGATGGCCTCACATTCTCATCTACCATACTTTGGCATGATGCAGAATTCAAAGCTGACCTGATGATTGCAATAGTTATAAATCACCCACACACTGCCACATTTCAAATATTCAGTCATATCAACAACACCAAAGCAAACAGGATTTTTCAGGCAGACATAGATAAAGAATAAACTTTAAAGCTACAATAATAGCACACAATTAGATCAATATACTTTATCTAACCTTGCACTCAAATCCTCCAGGTTCCTTAATCTTCAACATATACCAAACATTGATACTTTTGTCAAAATGGTATGTGCAGAAATAGATAAATAGGTCACATTTTTCTTTATCTATGTTTTCCTAAAAAAATCTTATTTGCTTTGGCGTTCCACTAACATGCGTCAAAATTGATATGAGGTTTTTCTCCTGCATAGTCATCTGCTCACCAAACATGTCTACCATTACTATGGTTTAACAAGTCATCAGTCCACAGCACAATATTTGAGACTATCTGCTCTTTGCCTATATTAAATGTGGTAAATATTTTAAACAGCAAAGGCTTTTTCCTGACATA
>NC_092861.1:49299662-49331218 GCF_032062135.1 Pyxicephalus adspersus
GACAGGACCTGGAAATGTTCTGAATATGGGGGGTAAATGAGAGGGCAGAATCAATTTATGATTTGGATTAGAAGCAGGTGAATGTCAAAAGCAGAGGAAAGATCAAGAAGGAGGAGGGAAAAGTTGCCTTGAGACTTAGCTCTGATGAGGTCATTGGCCAGTTTAGTAAGGACTGTTTCAGTGCAATGGGCAGCTTAAAAACAAGACTGCAGAGGGTCAAGGAGAGAGTTGGTGTTCAGATATTTGGTGAGTCTTTTGTAGATAAGACGCTCAAGAAGTTTGGAAACATATGGGAGAAGGTCTTCTTTTGGACTTTGTACACGTCAGATATTAGTAATATAGAAGACTAATCAGAAGCGACCGCTGTTTACTCCTATGGAGGAGAGCACAGTGGCATTGCTCCCTCCACTCTCCATTGAACAGAACAGCACTGTGTATACGTCGCTTGCCTGTTCGTCTGTCACTAGACATGAACATAAAGAATCCTTTCCAGTGACAATCCTCTGGTGGCAGATATCTATACGAAGCCTTTGAGACCTTTTTTTAATCTTGATATTATATCAACAAAAACATTAGTAGCAAGGGGAACACCCCACTCAGAATCACCCCACACAGAATTTAATTTTAATAAATGTAGCCCCTTTTTTTTCCTATATGATGAATATACATTAATTACCTATGCTTGTTTTAGACTCAGTATGACTGATCTCTCTCTCTCTCTCTCTCTCGCTATATATATATATATATATATATATATATATAAATGATCACAATTATCTGTCTAACTGCAGTAATATGATCCGACTAACTTAGCCATGAATAGATGTGACTTTTTCTAGATTGTTCCATCTTCACATATCCTGTCCTATTTAGACTGCCCTGACTGATAATTATTTTTCCTGGAAATGCCTTTCATAAATCTGCATAATAACAGAGTAGTTTGATGTGATGTAACACCTAAATGAATATACTGAACAGTGTCCTTCATACCTCTTTTGTTTGATGCTCGGCAGGGTAGTGTGTCTTCTTTCACAATATATGTAGTTATTGCTAACAGTCACCTCCAAAATTAGTAACAGAGTCATCAGTAGTCTGTAAATCACATATGGTTGACAAAAGCAAGGTGAAAAAAATGATTAGGAGAAAATGGAATTGGGCTTGTTTAACATAAACTGTTTTTTTCTCTGCCCAGTTAGACTGCGAGATTTTTTGAGTCCTTGTACTGTTTATAGTATTTCTCATACTGAAAAAGTTTGTTTGTGATGACATCAAACCATTGCTTTCACACACAAGCATTGACCTAATTTCCCAAATGTTCAAACAACTCCTCCAGCATTGCCCTGATCATCAGAGGGAATCAGGCCACCGCTTGTGTGTGATTGTCCTGCATGCTGCCAACAGCAGTTACAAAAATGATAAAAGTACATTTATTACTGTTTATGTAGGCTAACTGCATTTCAGTAATGAATTAAAAAGGTACAAGTGGTACAAGCTATAAATAAAAATGACCTGACCATTTAAGTTAAGCTTGTTTGTTGAAATAAATAAAAAAAATGATGCCTTATATAGTGTACCACAAGCTGCACCATTGTTTGTGCATTCACCTAGGAAGCACTACTGGAGCACAACAAAGAAAAACCTTACCTGACCAGACTTGTAGTGTATGGTAGGAGTACACACCCTCCTTTATACCAAAATATTGCTTGGGTCAGAGAATGAAGCCAATATATATATGCAAATAGTAACTTTCAGAAAGCCAGTATTTAAAAAAAACACTAAATCCTAAATTAAATCTGCTGTAAAACCCCTAGGGAAGGCTATCCACAACGCATTCTGTTCTGTTTCGACATATGTGAAGTATCCTTAACATGCAACTATTTGTTACTTATAAATTTCTAAAATACCAATTTTCCCCTGAAATTGTAACATAAAAATGTTTCAATTCTTCAAGGTCATAATTCAAGCAAAAAATATGGATATCTGCTCTGTTCAGATTGGCTGGGAAATCTCTGATCTGAAACAGTGGCTTAGTTTAGAATTTAAAGTTGATATGGTGCACAGAATTTAAAATTCCATTTTCACACTTCACTTGTTTCCCTCTGCTCCACCAGTTTCTACCTAATTATTATTTTAAATGATGTGGAAGCCATCTTTTAATTCTAAAATGTAGCTTTATACCTTATGTAGTAAATGGTTAATAACAGTCATGTGGTATTACATTTTTACTTTACTCAAAGAAGTAATTGATAAAATTCTGGAATGGACACAGGTACATAGGTGACAGAGGACACAATATAATATAAGTATGTTAAAGTGTAAATGAATGTGTTAGGGCATCACAGGTAAAGATACAGATTGCCAATAATTGCAAATCTCTGCTTTGCAAAAACAGCCATTGCTGTTATGAAATGTATTTTCTAATTGCAACTTCACATGAAATCTTGTCACTTTGAGTCACCTTAGTGTAATAATTTGTGTTACAGTATATTTTTTAAATATTGTATTACTTGTGTGGTGCATAATATACAAAACAAAAAAAATATATATAAAACCATTGTTTGTTAATCACTTTATTTAGCAAATCTTATATCTGTTCTTTTTTTAGTAGACTATTAAAAACCCCTAAATGTAATATTCTCATTTTTATTTTGTTGCAAAAATAAACTGTAGCAGTAAAAATATAAAAACTATTTACAGCAAATAGTGCCAACATTCTTGGGAAAAAAATAGAATTTACAAACAAAATTACATGATATGTACATTTTTGAAAACACATGTGCATAAAAAGGTTCAGAAGTGTAAAATTCATTGTGGTTTGCATTTAGTATGGTTACATCTATATCTTCTAGTCCCACATAGTGGAACGAAGTATATAATGGAAGTTTACATCTGAATGAAATTTTTCCTTAACTGTACAGTAGTATTAAAGACCAACTCCAGACATTTTTTTGTATTTGGTTTGTAATCTGTGTTCCCATTGGGTAGATACACTCTTTTTTGTTATAATAGGAATCTTCAAAATGGGGGCAAAGACTGCACCTAAACAAAAGTTTTCTGTAATATAATGAAGATATAGATCTTCTGTTTCTCCCAGATGCAGTTTCAGAAAACATTACAAACATGTCAGAAGTATTTAATTTTCTAAATTTTTTTTACAAAACTAACAAAATTGGCAGGAAGTGGACTTCAAGCTCTTGTTGGTCATCAAGTAATTTACAACAAATGGAATTACTCTCAAATTTTTTAATGATATAACATGTGATGTGTAATTCAGGTATACAAAATACTAAGTGCATTGAATTAGTTACAACTTTACAATTTGATTCAGTGTATGTAAATCTTATTCTAAAAATCATACAGTTATGTGTAATACCAATGTTATACTTCATATAATGACAATGGGGAAAGAACAGAGATGTGTATCAGCCTATAACAAACCAATCTGTAAACAGTTTCCATAGGCGTCTGATGTTAGTAAATCAGCTCTAGTTAGTTTTACTTATTACCATTGCACTTCAGCACATATTTGCTTTTTTGTGTTTGTTTTATTGTGGACACTAATTCTAAGCTTTCCTAGACATCGTCACGTTACACAGAGAATAAAAAATTCTTATTTTAATGTAAAAAAAATCATAAGCACTAACTAAATGTTATTAGCATGCCTGAAAAGTAAATTCCTCTTTCCTTTGGTCACTTCACAAATGCCTGGTCAAAGGCATTGCTCACATTGCCAGACACGAGTGATACAGAATCTATTTTGTTTAGAAAATAGGAACTTTTAATAAAGCACTCCATGAAAGAAATAATATTAAAGGTAATATTTCAAGGTACAATATTCAATTCAGGGCTGTACAAAATGCTTTTAAATTAAAGTGCATTATGGTAATTAAGAAAAACTGTTTTACGTTCTGATCAGCAAATGTGCACTGAAAATGCAATGTAAATAAATCAATCCATTACAAGAATAAAGTAGATTTGCTTATTATAAGCAGAAGATTTGAATTTCCATAGGAAAGATTATAGTTTCTTCTTGTATAGAAAGAGCCATGGTGACAGCTAATTTCATAAGCATCGCACATTTCTGTCCACAAATACAAACCACTCAAAATTGTGAAAATAAATCACTTACCTGGCTTTTACATGTTGAGACTGTGCCAAAACAAATGTCTGTATGCCAAGCACAGGATGTATGAGCCAAAGCCCACCGATTCGATGAAATTCTAAAATCTTTCAGATGCTGATTACGTTTTGTGATGAATCAAATATGTGTCATCATCCAGTTTTGTTTTCTATTGTATAGAATGTGACCATTTCAAAATCATAAAGGTATGGCTATTATAGCGGATCTCTCAGTTTTTACTTCAGTTGTCACCATCTTTGTATATAGGTAAGCTCTGCAGCTCTACAGTTGTTTGTTATCACATCTTGAGGACTATTTAAAAAAAATACAGGAATCTATTTGGTCACAGTTTTTTTACATAGCACCCAAATTATATTCTATAGCTGTTAAACTTTGTGTTGAATTTGATCTCAGTAAGATCCCCCACATGGAGGGCTTTCTGAATGTAATATTCCTAACGCATAGAAGCTGACTTTCTAGTATTTAGAACAGTTGTAGCCAAATATTTCCTTCTCACAGCTGAGAGGTCTGGCAATATTCCTAAAATCTAAAGAGACGCTCCTTCCGTAGATCTTTTTGGAAAGGTGAGGATGTTTCTTAATGTTTCATTGTGATAAGTAAAGGCAAGTTATATTGCTATCAACAAAATGATGATAATATCTCTGTCACTAATATCAGACGTGAATAAAAAAGTATGTTTTCTTGTATACAGTAATGAAAGTAATTGTCCAGACATCTGTAACCCGGAATGATCTGTACATCATTTTTACAGTTATCCATTGAAAATGCCATACAGGTAGACAGACAATATCACCATGTAAATAAGTATGATGCTATAAATTGCATAGTGTGGAATAAAGCTAGGAAGAGTGCCATGAAATATAGAACTGAAGAAAAGGAGTATAGATTAGCCACTCCTTCTATGTATTCAGTAGGACAGTGGCAAAATAAATGGCATTGTCCGAATTCCAGTACACTGAGGCAATCAATCACATTTTAGATACCTGCAGTCAGGTATCCTAAAATACAAGTTTGAATTGATTGCTGTTTCTTCTTGCTTGTTCTACATTGTTCTTGCTACATAAGCCTGTTTATGGCTAAACTATGTTGTCTGCTGTTAACCAACTCCCAGTTCCCAGCACATATCAAGAATCATTTTGTTTTGGCTCAGATTCCTAAAGGAAACCAGTCATCAGAAAAATATGAAGGGTGTCATTGCTGATCTGCTTTGAGGAGGATTAGTCTTAGGTTTTTCTATTAAAAATATAAAAGTTTAGAATCTATATGACAGATCTCCGTATGTAGGTCATGATATAGCTAATAGAAGTTACATTTAGGATTGCTCAAATTCGGTTCTGCCACTGACAGCCACCAGCCAATGGGAACACTGTTTTACAGCAACAAGTTACTTACAGCCATTCATTACATTAGTAATTAGCAGTCTTAACAGCCATCTCACAATTGTTCATGTTTGAGTAACCCTAATCACATTCAATTTAACTTGTTTTTGTATGGATGTTGTACTCAGCTTCTTCGGCTGTGATGCGTGTCAGGAACAACAGGTCATTTATAACCACACAGGCAAAATTTTTAGTGTTCCTGACATTTGGATGATCAATAAAACATGCTGCGGCACTGGATAACAAATTGAATGTGACAAACTACTACTAGCTGGATTTTTAGGAGGTCAGCAATAGACATCTTTGTATTCATTATATGGCAGGTTTCCCTTCATTGTCTTTCAAAAGTTCAAAAATTTTCCAGTTCTCCCATAATCTCATGCTTATTAGAATACCTGGAATGCTCCAAAGAATGTTCCTGCTTCATCTGTGTCTACCATACTTACATTACTTGCTGATACAAAAAGTCGATCATTCCTATTTAGTTTAAAAACACCTCCTTGGTAAATGGAATGAAGTTCATGCTGTGCTTCTTTGGACCAGCAGGTTGTTTTCACATTTTTCATTAGTGTTATAGGAGTAGGGTAATTTGTCCTTTTGTAAATATATTGTACTAGCTGTTTACTTTTTCCTTCTTCTGGATCCTTGTAACGGAAGTATGTCTGGGCATAGATGTAATAGTAGCCATTTTCTGGAACAACCAGTTCTCCATTATGCATTTTGATTTGATTGTTTGAAGGTGGAGACTTTTTCTCAGACCATTCTGTTATTTTATATCCGTCATAGGATTTAATATGAAAACCTAATAAGAAAAAAATTCACATAATTTAGCTTTATTTTTTTTAAATAGTCCTGTACTCAAAGTTTTATACTTTTTTTGTGAATTTGATATCAGGGAAAAAAAAGGTTTACAAGAACATACGACACAAAGAGGGAAACTAACTAGGATCAAAAGCCTTGTGGATAACATGAAAAAAAAAAACACATAATTCAAAAACAAAAAAGAAACATTGATTAGTCTACAAAATGTTCAGAAGCAATATATAGTATGTAGTAGCAGCCATTACCAGATGTGACATTGTGAAATTAGCATTCTCCTATATTAATTGTGTACACAGCAGACACACATACAGAACAAAAAAGGCTCCTGCATGACAAGTGTATACACATGCCAAATCCATTTATTATTTCATGCAGAAACCTCAAAAGCAAACAAGAAACTTCCTTTGCCTTCCTTGACTAAGGCAAACCTCCCTCATTTGTGTCTCACACACTACCCCTCCAAGACACGGCAGATCACAGAGGATGCGTTTTGGTATCAGATGTAATGCTGTCAGTACAGAAAGAAGTGAGAAGGACTGAGGGAGTCCTGACTGAGAAGTTACATATGTGTTTAAATCTGCAGTGACAATCCTGATATGCATGCCCCTGCAACATTAAGTAGCAATGCAGCTTTCTTTGCAACCTATCATAGGAAGCTAGACACCACTAGCAGACTCTATAGATATTTGTAGGACTTTCTAGGGAAAACTGTCAGCACAGATGTATTTATAATTTAACCTTGCAGATCATTTTTCTCCACTGTCTACTTCTACTTTAAACATCGACGTTGGATCAGCAGGGTGAAAACTGTATGCTCCCTCTTCAATATTTGCTGAAAAATATTTAAAAAGGTGTTCAAATATTGTAGTGGCAGGAAAACCTTATAAACAGACTAGATACTTTTTAGTAGTGATTTACTTTATGCATATAACATCTAGAATATTTTCTGCACAATAGCTTATAACTTACAACAATACACCACCTTACAGATCACAGTACACAAAATTGCTCCATATTTAAATATTATGCATTAAAAGCATCTTACTTTCTTGTTGAATTTGGGGTTTGCCATTTCCAGTAAGGTGGGCAGCAAAGAGTTGCTTTGAATCAGTTTGCTTCTCAGCAGCGACCACTGGAACCATTTCAGAAACCTTTTCTGGATTATGAAAAATAAATATAAGCATAAATATGTATTCTACTATTGTGTAGATGTTTTTTAAACTATTTGCAATAATTTAATGTGTGAATAATGTATTCCCTAAGTAGCTATCATTTTATCAGCTGTATCTGCTCTACTAGAAATGCTACAAAATAACATTATGACTTTTAAAAAACACATACAGTACCTTTAATTATTGTATCAATATCTGGTCCATATTTCCCCAAAATAATCTGTAAAGAATGATGCATACATGTAAATATTATATTCAAAAAACAGTCATTATCATGCAAGATATGCTCATAATGATACTTGTTAGAAATATGACTGTGTTCTGTGCAGGTGGTCACAATGTATATGTGTTAGGTTAATAGTTCAGACTCTACAGTGATATTATAAGAAGCAAAGTTAATATTCCTCTGCCTCCATGTGGCCATTACATTAGATTGTTTACATATGTCATTAGAAACAAATCACCACTGCTCTCTGCATGACTTCTTAACTGTAAGTAGTTTTCAAAATTGAAACAGGAACACATTGCTTTTTTTTTATATCTCATACTTTGCCACATTGATGGACGTAGCCAACGAAAGGGCCACTGTACAGACCTCACTTGGGGCTCCCAGGCAAACTGACTTGAGGTGCCTCTGGGAACAGGGAGGGTCTAGGGCCCAAGTGGGACAGCACATGTTGCAGCCCTCTATGACGTTTTGCCACATTATATATCGGCAAAGTTTTCTGACCACTAGGCCATTTATGGGGTGGGCGGGAGCACACTAGGCCGGACCCGCCCTATTGACTCTGCCCATCACCAAGGAACGCCCTCTGAAGTGAAATCCCTCTCCTCCGTATGCATTACGGAGGAGAGGGATTTACCTTCAGGGAGCTTTCCCTATTTACCGCAGCGGCGAAAGTATCAACGCCCACCATGGTAAATAGGGAAGAAACTGCACGCTCCGGTAGTTCCTTACTCCCCCTGGCTGATCTGCCGTCATTAGGCCGGATCGGCCAGGGGGCGTTGGGCTGGAACGTACTACTGGCTAGGCAGTATCTGGCCTAAAGGCAGGAGTTTCCGGACTCCTGGTCTACTGTATCGTTTGTATATGCAATGCGTGTTGTCCACAATATATTACCTTTCTCATTAAAACTTGCAGCTGAGTCCTCACTGCCCAGCATGGGTTATTCTTGTTAACATCAATGCTATTCATAGGCTGAAGGACATTTTCAAAATCTTCTCCCACAAAACAGGCAATGTTTTGGATGTAGCTTTCATGAATCTGGGAAAACATTATTAGAAGATTTTTATTTCCCTGGAGGACCAATATGGCTTGATAAGTCAGTACTTTAAAGCCTTTGGCTGATTATAGAGTCAACAAGCATCCAACAAAAAACTATAAAGAGATCTAGTTACTAAGAGTTCCTGCATTGGCCCAGGACATTGCTTTTTTGAATTGGTTTAAATTATTGCATACCTTTGCATATATATATATATATATATAAAAGAAATATCTGTGCTACTATCAAAAACTATCAATATTCATGTGTCATACTTCTTTGAATCATGAGCTTCCTGAGTTCACCATATTGTGTGTGTGTTTTTTTAATAAACCTGCCAGAAAAAGATAAATAGGGTCCACCATGCTGATCTGCTTATGAAATGCTTTGGTACTTGGCTATTATCCCATTCCTCCGACCAAATTGCTTTCTGCACCACTGACCTGGAAGTGGATGCAGATCAGAAAAAAACAGAAAAAAGCCAGAAGCTTCTATTTGAGTCAGAAATGCGAAATGCTGTAGAAAGGGTTAGCATAACAGTCAGGCATCTAGCATTTTCAGAAGAGGATGTCTGCAGCTTCCATACTTATCTAATAAGATATTTCCTTTTGTCTTGTATGCATGACTCTTTTAAAAAAAAGTTTAAACACAAGGATATGGAACATCGGTTTTTATGTAACTTTGCAATCTCAATGGTTCTCAACTGAAATGTAATTTATAAATGTAATTTATAAAATAAATATTCTTATCCTGGTGTGTTAGCTTTGCAAATTGAGGCTATGGTCTGTCTACCCTGCTAATACATGTTATGTGTACACTGATAATATTAATAATTCTTTCATCAAAGTTTAAAGATATGATGAGACCTTCAAAAGGGTGCTGAACCCAATATGCAAATACTGCACAATATTCATGCCATAATCCTCAATGGTTTGTAAATTATGATTATGTGCAAAGAAAATATATAATTCCCAATTACTGAAAGATGGCATCACAATCATTCATATCATTATTTGTTTAATTATCTTTTTTTGACTTGTGTAATACCACTATTTCACTTGACATTGTACAACGTAGAGGGGTAATAAACATTGGGAAAAACAAATAATATAAAAACATAAAAAACACAATCTTATCTGAGACACCTTCATTATCACATAAATATTAACATATAGAAGGAACTAAGGTGAGTTTTGCAGTGCAAGCCTTTGCAGACTGGGAGGAACACAGAGACTAGTACTGCAGTGCACTGTAAGCGGAAAGCAAAGAAAATATTTTCATGCGGGAAATTCCCTGCATGTTAATGCTAACCTGGTATATAAATAAAACAAGTCTCAAACAGAGGGAGGAAAGGGCAGCGACCTGTATTCACTCAAACACAAAAGAAATTCTATACCTCAAAGCTAAATATTGTATTACACAAACCTTATCTATTTTTATTGTTGTTGTATACTAGATTGTTCTTTAGGTATATATTAATTAGTGCATTATATGTAAAATAAATACATTTTGTGTGTTTTTCAAAGCACACTACTTACTGTTATACTCTATAAGATTTAAAGATGTAAATAAAGTTTTTATTGAGCTTAAGCATTTCTCCTAATAATATTTCTTTTTGCACACTGTATTGAACACATTTGCATAGTTATGAACACATTTTGTTGATCATGTTAGGTAACTGACATAGTACCTTCTCTTGCCACAATACAGGAGGAAAAATATGATACCTTTCTATGTCTGAACAAAGGTTTCTTTTTCTTTGGTAGGGTTTCCTGCTTTCCAAGCCAAACCTGATGTTCATAGCATCATAAATTTGTTTGTACAAAGCTAGAGTTGGACTTTCCAGACACTAAAGTGTGATTACAAAAGCATTTCCTGATACAGCTAAACAGCAGGGAAAAAAAAACAAAGAGTAGGGAAAAGGAAGCAAATAAAAAACCTTTTGTAAGGTTCTCAGGGGAGGTCACATAAGTCTTTGTTGTTTTTTTTTTTTTTTTTATGAAATAGGGAGATTGAAGCTAGCTTTTGTGTTCCATGGTAAACTGTACTTTATATCAAAAATAAATCAGCACATTACCTTTGTTGTGGAGTTTGGCAACAACAGATATAATCTGTAGGTACTTATTTATCACCTAGGAGGTCTCCTTGGAGGTCACTGCCACTTTTACTTATGCTACTTGAACAGTGAGTGAAGGAGGCAGTGGCTACTTTTCAAATATTAATTTGACACTACAATAATCTAAGGATGGGGGGGGGGGTTATGTTTTCTCTGTGCTCAACATCCAGTATTCTCCTTTTTTAACCACAGCCCCATGACCCACCCACCTGTACAATCCAACAGCTCCACCAGTGTTTTTTTCATAACGCAGTGCAAAGAGCATGAAGGATTGATGATGTGTCACATATAGTATTCTCAAGTAAAGCTAAAAACTCTGAAGCATGATTAGATACTATATAACTTTATTCCTTATTTATCTGAAGTCCCATTCTTCAGATATGTTCATTTCTCACTTGTTGACTGGCATCAAGTCTCCAGCAAAAACAGGGAATATCTCAAGAATGGGTCTTCACGGAGACAGTACAAAAAACAAGATATCTAGAGTTCCAGATATGCATGTATCCTGACAAATTATTATAAATAAACCTGGGTGTCTTAGTTCCACAAAAAAAATCTTAGTGGTTCTTGAGGGTGAAGTTAAAGTGGACTTCAGCTCATCTAATCAAACAAAATCACGGAGGTGCACAAGGGAGTTACAGTTGAATACAGTAAAGCCCTCTTCATTTGGTGTTTTCAGAATTCTCCTTTAATGATGCCCAATAGAATGTAATCAGTTTCTTCATTCAGATAGCTGGATTTAATTCTCAGTAAGTCATGACTTGCAAAATATTTTTAAAAGTGTGCTGGATATTAGCATGCTCTCCTGTTGAATATGTTTTACAGTAACGTATATATACCATACTATAATACAGCCCATTGTTCTGATGAGTGTTACAATGCTTTCAATTTCCATGTTTACTGATTTAAGCAGGATGAGATTAAGGCACACCCAAACTGGGACTTGGATTAAAATCAAATGAGCCAAGTTTCGATTTTGTTTAAACTAAAAAGTTAGGGATTTCAATTTTGCTTTTTTATAGTTTTTGTAAGTATAAAGCTACTCTCCATAAAATCAGATGATGGTTCCACATTCGGTTAGAATCTGACTATTTAAAGACATTTAAACATGTATGGAAAATTCATGTTGTATTACTGAGCATGGAGAGAGGAAATGCATGCAGACATCTTGATTATGGTTATCCTGAAGGAAAAAACAATTTACCAATGTATACTATCATGCACAATTGCTGTTTCTCCCATAATCACCAAGCATCTGCAGATACCCAGAGAAATTAGATTGCTTATTCTAGATCATTACCAGTTTCAGAAAAAAAAATTTAACAGTGACTAATTTTATTCTTTGATTCTAAAATACAATAATCAACATAACCTATAAATGTATTTTACTTTAAAAGTTTGTCCAATTTACATAAATTGGCCAAAAAGGTACATTAAGGAACATCCGGCCAATACAAGCTTCATGTATAGCCACCATATGTTATAAGAATCTGCCTAATTGCAATAAATGAAAATCAGTGTTGTGTTGTTGTGTCCCTATCACACAAGAGGGCATTTTTTCTTGTAGTAACCTAAAGCAGATCAAAGATTATGAAACATCCTAGAGGTGATTGATTAGCTACCTGACTACACATTGGAGTTTCTCTCCCCATTGACTTTTGCAAAGCATCAAAGCAAGTCCTTCAATGGTAATACAATAAACAGTGGTTCAACATATTGCAGTATGGTTATGTTCTTTGCATCATCAGCTTTCCTATGTTTTTTTTCTTTACACACTTGCAAAACCCTAAATATTCCCCAAAGAGGAAATGAAAGCTGCTGTTATCAGAAGTGACAGATGCCATCCTGCACCATTGGATACAAAGACCATTGGAAAATACTAGAGTTCTCAAAAAGGCATTTTAATTACTTTGTTTGCAGATCTAGCTCAGAGCAATATTTCTTTTAAATACTTTACAGTAAAGATTTGTTCTAAATGTACATGTGTTTTGATGATTGAACTGCCATTGGATCATACCTTTCTATTTATATCAAGAGCTATCAGACCGGTTTGTCAATATAACCAAAACATGTATCTTAAAAGGGAAGGGCTGAGTAACTTAGATTTTTTTACAATGGTTCTGCAGGTTTTCAGTGTGCAAAGGGCAAAGTAGATAAGGTTTTTCCTTGTCTGTATGTAAACATCAGTATCTGGAACTGAAGGACCATAAACAATGCTTCCGAGTTTACAAGTTATGAGAAATCTTTTTACATATTATTTTATTATTTAGCCTGATGAGACTGTCTGTAGCTCATGATCCAGAACCAACAAATATACCAGTAGGTTTTGGATTATTATGTATTACTGTACCAAGTCTGTCCCTGTCCACTTAACCCACACAGAGAAGAAACTATTATGACAATAAGCTAGGTGAGTTGGTTTTAGCAAATTTAGAAGGTTGCTGAGCAGGGTGCAATGATTGGAGTCCCTTTTCATTATTTATTATCATACAGTTCTCTACATACTTCTAACACCCTACTTGTCAGTAAAATCTGCAACAGGGTTTCTAAAACATCTTTACAACCCAATAAATAACTTTCAGGTCTTGGAGGGATCATTTGTTCTTATTACTATATCCACAGCACATTAGTGTGGTGGTCAGTAGGAAGAATGCCTCTTACATTGTTGGCCATTGAAAAAAATGTCACCCTTAAGGACAGCCAAAAATTCATTGGTGTCAGTTAAACTGACATTAGAGGCTCAAACTGCTCTTTGCTCAAGGAACACCTAGCAACCCCTGGAAGAACCCTGTTTGAGAAACACTTGTCTACTGTGTGGGCTTCACATGAGCTGTGGTAACCACATTTTGTAAGAAAACTCATAAACATAATAGAAAACAATAGGTAACCATAGTTCACACAGTGTGGACAGCAAACCAATGCTACACCCCTTTTCCTCCCAAATGCAAAGTATCCACTGATCCCAAGAGCTTGGTATATACTTTTGGACCTGATTTTTACAGGTACCTTCCAAATGCCAGCATACATCCAAACAAATGCAGTGTGAATAGGCCCTTAGAGATCATGGAAGAGCAAAATTAGGAAACTGATCTAAAATGTACTATAAGTAGAAAGGGGTAGGTGGTAATAAACTTAATACTAACACAAACAATCAGCAACAATGATTGTTTTGCCAGGTTTCCAGACCTGAATAGCACAATGCCTGGCTCTGTTCTATGACCCTGAATATTTACAATCAGTTTAGTAAACAATACAACACATGCATAAACAAATTTTGTAACTGATGTAGTGCATTGCATGCTATTTTTTTTTGCTTTTGTACAGTAATTTTCACATACAGACAACTTTACCACCCTCATAAGCAGTATTCATGAGTATCTATAACTAGATTAACAACGACTTTATTTAATAAAAATACCATAAAAAGCTATGATGATTTGCAATGTGCAGGTATTTGTGTCAAATCAGTGACTGTAACTGACTGCTTTGGGTGGGTGACATTAGCTTGACCACCTTTGGAGACTGGTGGAAAGATGTCCTCTTAAGAGTTTGGGTCTTTGTTTTCTTAAGGGTCTAAACACCAGTTATCCATTTATGCTGCACTTTCCTATGAACCCATTATTTAAGGGAACAGGGAAACTTTGTGAGGAGTCCCCCAAAAGACTAGTATATGACATTGACATGACCTTTCCAACAAATAAGAGAGAAATATCCTGTGCACAAAATGTTTTTTTTGTTAACAAATCATCAAAAGCTGTCACTGTTCAGAAAGTGAAAAAGGTAATTATTGCATTAAATGTAAATGATTTTAAATGTAGATGGAGAACTACAATACATTTAGTATATTGCTGCAAGCTCTAGCTATAAGCAATGCAAATACTTTTTAACATTTTAGAAAAAGAAAACATAGATTTAGTGCAAAAGAATATAATTAATTTAGAAAATAATTAGCAGGCTGGAAATATTGAATAAACCCCTGTGACATAAGTTGCAGAAGTGGACTGGTCCTGCAAGGACAATGGTCAGTTACAGCTGTCATCCACCCTTCCCTCTTAAGATAATGCAAGAAAATGCAGCATACCTGTTTGATTTCATTTGTGAAGTGAACATATGTGAAAACAAAAAAACCAGCCTGAAAAACAAATGACACAAAGAGAAATCCACACAGAGGAATGGAGTTGGAGCCAGCAATAGCTATCATGTTGACAGGGTGAGTGGAGAAATGCCTGTGTGGACTAAGTCAGCAAACCTCCCTTATTATGTTTACAAGGGGAGGAGAGCCTGAATCATACCCAACCTTCTCTTTCGTTTCTCTAAGCATCTGCAAAGGTGAAACTAATTTTCCTATTTTTTGCATAGGAAAAGATAACTATCTTCAGTCACAACAGTCCTGACAAAGATGATTGGAAACAATGAATGTATACATGAGTATTTAGCACATTTCGCCCATTTTGAGTGCCATGTCTGTTTGTAATAGCAGCTGATTCCCCCAACTAAGTGCAGACATACAGCTTGTGTAGGATGTAGATGTACAGGGGCTCTTTTTGGACACATGTATTTTACATGTAGTTGGGCAAATGCTGGGACCCTGAAATAAATAGGTGTCTGATCTTGAACAGTAGGTAAATAGGTTCATACAAGTTGTTTTGCATAGGACCCTTTTATTTATTATGTCCATCACTTCCAACCACTATTCATCCTCAAAACAATTAGCAATTGCCCATTTTTCTTAGATTTCCTGTGTTACTATTTAGGTACTAGTTACATTTATATTTTGTTTATCATATACAAATATTAGCATGTATCCTCATGTGATCCCAGCATGTATGTTATCCACAGTAGTTTCAGCACCAAGATCAGGCCCCTCCAATTACCTACTAATGACTTCCTCACCCATAACTACTGTTGGTGTTCGAACTCGAGTTGTCCTTATATTCGACCCGAATATGGCTGTTCGAATTCGGGTAGACCCGACCGAAAAAAAACGAGATTTACCTGCAAAAATTCAGATAAAAAAAATAAAAATAAAAAATTGTTTAAAAAAATGGTAAATTAGTTTATTGAGTGTTTGTGTTTATTTAACTTTTTTTTTTTATTTTACAGGTTATCTTACAATGACATGATATCTCCTACTCTGTAACACAGAAATTTTATGAAATATTTGTAATTAATTTAATTACAATTAAATAATTAATTAACCTGTAGTGCCCCGGGGATCGTAGTGGAACTGCAGGGATTATCTGCAGTTCAGTTCTCACGGTCACATGACCACTGGGAACTTTGTGGTCACAGCTGTGACTGCAGGCGATCCCCGATTAATTAACCTGTAGTGCCCCGGGGATTGCACATTGAGCTAAACAATGTAGTGCCCTGTGTTCTTAGATAGACAAACTCTATCCAAGAACACATACTATTAGCAACAGCAATGAGGATTGCAGTCCTGTAGTATGTGTTCCTAAATAGAGTTTCTCTATCCAAGAACATTCGATCATCCGAACAATAGAACAATATCTCAGTATTCGATCGCATAGCTGTCGAATCGAATAGTGAGATATTCGATCAACACTACCCATAACCTCATCACACGCATGACTTCAAGACTTTTGTTCTGCTTATCGTGGGGGTGAAGAATAGGACCTTGTTTTCTAATATATTGATCTGATATTAAAGAACCATCAGCATATGACTGCCACAAGGATAACAAGACGTCATCTTGCTGTCTGTTTGTTCAAAAGTGGATTGTTTGCTTCATCCACATAATTACCCTAAAGTTGAATTCCCGCCTTATATATGGGCTGCCATTCCCTTTGGAAAATATGATTGTGGTCCAGCTACTATTTTAACCTACTACTGGTTTTAATACTTTAAATTACTCAAAATTATGAAATTGCAGAATGTTGTCATCGGGTTTTAATTAGGATAAATAGCACATTGGTTTTTAGTGTTACTCATTATTGTACTGTTATTGAGAAGAACTGTACAATCTAGGGAAATCACCTTTTGAAGATTGTGACTGTTGAGGTTATTTTTGTCTCTGTGTTTTGTTTTTTTACACCATTTGCTTTTTATAGTACAAAAAATTGAAACAAACTGATAGTGCTGGCATGTGAAATAATGCTTATACTAACATTTAACAGTCTCTTGATTAGGAAAATAACCTTCAGATAACAAGAAATATTCCTCAGCAAACTGAACTACTACTTCCAGAAATGTACTTTATGCCTAAATATCAATTAAAGTGTATATTTTATTATTATGAATTAAAGTAATCCTGTAAAAAAACAGGGAAGACTAAATGTTTCTTCTGCTCTAAATGCTTCTGCCTAATTATTGTGTAAGTGTACAATAAGCTATGCAAACCCAGCTTGTTGTACAGTCTTGGGACAATTCTGTGCCAGGTGCTGTTCCTGTGTGCATGTGCACAGGTCACATCATCTAGGCTTGCCTAATCTAAACGCCAAGACTCAGAAGACAGCTGGTAGAAGATGGAAGTTCCTACAACAGGGGAGAGTCAGACATCACAGTTTTGGCGTGTGCTGATTTGCCTAGTAAGTCTGCCATAACATGATAGATTGTGCATATTTGCACATTATGGAAAAAAACCTCCTGGAGGGCCTACTTTTATATTTTGTATTTAGGTTTAATTCAGAGAAATCACTTGAAAGGCCAGCAACAGTGCTTACTAAATGCCAATCTCCTGATACATCTCTGCACTTTGCAACCAGATGCTGGGAGGCAAATTGCACTGTCCCAGCATCTGGTTGCCCGAAGGGCAACAAGAAAATGATGGCATCTAGAGAGCAAGGACTGACAGAGAACCAGGAGATACCACAAGCAGGAAAGAGACACAATGGGGATCAGACCGTTCAGAGCCATTCACTAGGATGTCTACAGAATGCAGTACAGAAAAGTCCAGCAGGGATCAAGCCTAGGAGATATTGGGAGTAGTCATACACAGGTAGTCAGACAGACATGGGTCTGGAATCATCAGGTAAGAAGATACGCAGTCCATAGTCCAGCAGAAAGTCACACCACAAGCAGGTAAGGCAAGCCTTAAGTTACAATGGGCAACCAGTGACGGGGAACTTGGAAGCTTTAAAGGATACTGCAAAGCTGATGTGTGGTTCCTGCAGAGGATGGCCTACTAATTAATTTATACCCTCCAATTGCACTGCTCCTGTATGTAGCACTGCTACACAGGGCACTCTTGACTGTGGGAGCACAGTGCAGGATTGCCAGAAGGATAGATCACACCTAATTGAACTTTCATATTTTCTTTGAATGAAAATAAGTACCACCTGTAGAGTTAAAGAGGTGGCACTTATGCTCAGCAGGGGGAAGAAGGAGAGGGGGACAATGATACCATGTTGAAGGAGGCTATTGGTATCACTGGGGTATATTAGCATCAGTGGATGGAATTGGTGTTCCTGGGACAATGGAATGACTCCATTATGCTTGTAGAAGAGCAGTATATGTGAACACATCAGGTAAACAGGTGCTTAAATATTTGGTGTCACTAGGAAAGACCTAGATTAGTTAGGTAAGAATGAAAAAAGAGTCAAGTAGGGGAACAGTATTACCCTGGGTAGACACCTGGATGAGATTGAGGGTATAAATGCTATACCCTCCAGTGAGATTTGTGCTCTGGTGGGCAGTAGAAATGTAATAAGCTAAACCTGCTTTGGACAGGAGCACTTATACACAGCTGTGAGTGAAGCCATCTGATCCTGTCACTACCGTCATTTTTAGTTTATGACACCAGCCATGTTTACTTCCCATATCACTTAAGCTGCGTACACACTTCCAATTTTTATCGTTCAAAATGAACGACGAACGAACGACGAACGATCGATTGGGTAAAAATCGTTCGTAAAAAAAGTAACCAACGACGCCGACGAACGGTGAAAATCGTTGGAAATGAACGACCGGACCGGCGGATCGAATTAGACGACGATCGTTGACCATCGTTTGTGTGTACGATCGTTCATGATCGTCCATGGTCTGAGCATGCGTGATGAACCAATGTTCCTGCGGTGCACGTAACTTCCTGTATCGTTCAAACGATCGCATCTATTGTGTGTACAATATCTACGAACGATCGTGTCGTTATCTGTATGTACAGGATCGATGCTATACGATCGTTCGCAGATATCGTGCAGGATCGTTCTTCGTTCGTTTACCAACGATAATAATTGGAAGTGTGTACGTAGCTTTAGTGTTGTGCAGTACTGGCAGAGCCAAGGTATAGTGGTATAATTCCTAACATGCTCTGCTTCACAGCCAGAGGAAGGGACGATGCAGTGAAAAACGGCCTAGATCTGTGGGACTCTAGAATTGTACTAGAATCCTGAGAAAGTATTGCAAAATCTATATTGTTGAGAGGTGCAATAACTAATGAATGTCAGGTCATTATGACAGGCAAAGCTCCAGCTCATTGAGGTTACATATAAGACACGCCTTGATTTGTAATAGAAGGGGGTGATCAACAGTGTAAAAAGCAGAGGAAAGATCAAGGAGAAGGAGGAGGGAAAAGTTGCCTTGAGACTTAGCTCTGATGAGGTCATTGGCCACTTTAGTAAGGGCTGTTTCGGTGGAATGGGCAGCTTGAAAATCAGACTGGAGAGGGTCAAGGGGAAAGTTGGTGGTCAGGTAATTGGTGAGTCTTTCGTAGACAAAGGCATTCAAGAAGTTTGGAAACATATAGGAGAAGGGAGATGGGACGGTAGCTAGAAGGTAGAGAGGGGTCTAGTGAGGGTTTTTCAGCATAGGGAGAATTATGGCATGTTTGAGTGCGGAGGGGTATATACCAGTAGAAAGGGAGAGGTTGAATAGTTTGGTTAGGGCGGGGGGCAGGGTGGAGGAATGGGCATGAAGTAGATCAGAGGGAATTGGGTCAAGTGGATGGAGATGGAGATGATGACAGAAGAGAGGAGACTTCATCCACAGTAACAGGGCTGGGGGAGGCCAGTGATGATTTATAGGTGGAAGGGGTGGATATGGTTGGAGTGGCCCGGTGAGCAGAGACATCTGTCTCTCAGTTTGTCTACTTTGGCAATTTTTTCTCTTTAAAGTGGCTATGTCTTGGGCATTGAAGGTTGTTGTGGGGGGAGCAGGTGTGGGGTTTAGGAGGGAGTCAATTATTGAGAAGAGGCTGTGTGGGTTGGAAGCTTGAGGGGTAATGACAGCTGAGAAATAATTTTTCTTGGTGACAGTGAGCTCAGTGTTAAAGCTTTGTAGCTTTGCTTTATAGTCCATGAAGTCAGCGCTAAGGCCAGATTTTCTCCACTTGCGCTCAGCTGCATGAACAGCCTTTTGTAGCTGTTTGGTGTGGTTGTTGAGCCAGGGTCAGGGGTTGGTAAGACGGGGGTAGTGAAAGGTGGCAGAGCCCACCTTAGCAAGAGCCAAAAAAAGAGAGTGGTTTAACTGGGTGGCAGCTTCATCTGGGGAGGTGATTTTGGAGAAAGTTGGGGTTAGGGATGCAAGGCAGTTTGTGTGTGGGGCTGTTGATATTCTGTGTGATTCAAAATTAGGAAGTATTGGAGAGTAGGGCAGGTCATGGGAAAGAATGTGTGGGAGCCAAGAGGCAAAGTTATCCAAAAATTGTGATACTGGGCCAGGGGGGCGGTAGACAACAGCAACAATGAGGGGTAAGTGAACTTCAAAAGAGGTGAAAATGAGAGTAACTTTGAGAACCTGTTTTACAAGATAGTACATTAACTGATACTGAATGACAGATTCTCTTTAAGAACTTGCAGAACCAAGTTCCAAAGAAATTACTCAGTGTATTGGTCATGTATGCTCATTGTATAAAGCCAGGTGGACTTTGCTGAGGTTGCACTCCTCTGTCATTTTAATACCATTAATGGAGAATGGAAGCAAAGTGAGCCCTCGGCTTACTATGGTTCTGCTGGCATAAAACACATTCAAACAATAAACATCTAGAGCAGATATACAGTGCTGGGGAAAGGAAGTGAAACCTTGGGAGTTTTCCTCTGCACATCCTGCCTGTTGTTATGACAAGCCTGACTTAAAAATCTGCAAATGAAGCATTTTTTTTCTTTAGAAAAGAGAAACATTTTATGCAGATCATGTAAAGTTAGACTGTGGTTTTTAGGATGAAACAGTACCATCTGTTAATGATCCTGAGTGTTTGGTTGGAGCCAGTTTTACATGAGTCATGATCTAAGACTCATCTCCTCTTCCTCTTCTCTCCATTTGGCTGAATGTGAAGGAGGTGAGCAATCACTTGACAATTATACAAATACGTTCAAAACCCACAGTTTTTACCAATAACATTGACAATGCAAAATATTCATCTTAAAATAAAGCTGTCATTCCAGTGCAGATCTCTACTTGAAATAATTATTTCAGATTTGCTGCAACATTTGTAGTTTTCAGTTTACATTTAAGCCTTAAAATGTTTATAGAGAAGACAGCAAACTTGACCAGTATTTTATTTTTCTTTAAGATTTTGCTACATTGCAGAGTCCCCCAAGATCTAAGAACCCCTGCATGTGATAAATGAGAGCTGCTTTTAAGAATACCTAGTAGGAAACTATTTGCATTCTTTGATACTAAGAAGTATCTGAAACTGATACTAAAAAGTTTCTTGCTACCACCAGAATGAAGCCCACACTGCAAGACTTGATTGATGGTAAAATAAATCTGCTATTTTAGCGCATAACTTCCTTGTAATACCTATTCATCTTTCACATAATTGCATTTATTGGGAAACTCCTGTGCAGGTAGAAGAGCAGGAAATAAAATTGTATTCCTTGCACTTTAGAATTTGATGTTGTTCCAAAATGTAATTGCAAACTCCTCAGCTATTAAGTGCAATCATATTGGCAGACCACGGGGGAGCAGCACAAGCATCTCTAGATTAGGGAGTTTTATTCTGTTTTCCATCAATCTTTGTCTCAGACAGATTAAATACAGATAGCCTGCAGTCTCCATTACCTCTACTTACAGTTACAGGGTACCCAGCATTTTAAAAACAGAAGATGTAAAACCTGGTGAATGTAGAGTGACCTAAGGCTACGTACACACAACCAATGGTGCTCGTCCGATAATTGGCTCAGGGTTGATATCAGATGAGAATCTGGAGTGTGTACAGCGCCTGTCATACATCGTCCAAACGACCGTTCTGGCGGATCCAAGGACGATGGACCACGAACGACAAACAATGTTATTGAAAGTGAAGAGAGAGTGCAGCGGGGTGCTGCTCCGTCGTTCTCCCTCTCCCCATAGAGCAGAATGGTACCAAATGTACAGCACTCGTTCATGCATCGTGCAGTCCTTAGTTGCTGGAAAGGATCGTGAAAGATCCTTGCCAACCACAATTATTGCACGTGTGTACCCAGCCTAAGTGTCTGATTATTAATTTCCAGATAATTACCTTATATCTGTCAAATAACTCCTTATTTAACTACCTTATTCTATTGTGGATAGAGTGTTTATTATAAAGAAGTGGACAGGTTTAGTGTTAAGTAATATATGTTAAATAGAAAATTAAGTCCAAAATCATAAACAACATATTTGATCCAGTATGTCAGCAACATTAACACAGCAGTTTTTTGTTTTTCTGTGCACTCTCAGTATGTTTTTTTTAACTTCCTAGAATGCCAAGCTGTTTAGCAAAAACAGCAGTTAAAAAGTTGAGACAAACCATTTAGCAGTGACAGTGGTGCTCATAATGATCAGCATTTATTCATTTACTTAAAAGATTTATTTCAAATCTCTGCAAGTACTACAATGGTGGCTACAACCCTTTTCCATACATACAGTAGAGTGAGTTTAGCCACCTTAAGACAAGAAGTGTGTTATTGGCTGGTTTACCAGGTAAGAATAAAGGACAACATCATAAAAAAGAAAAATATGCAGTTACCACATTGAAAGACTTTTGCAATATATTACATCTTCGTTCTTGGATTTGGCTACACTTTAAATCTATTGCTACTTGACACAAAGGACCTAGGTTACATTAAGTTTTACCTATCATAAAAGGCATGTCACCCCAGTTTCAACCTCTATATGCAATCCACATGTACATTGTACTGACTTGAAAAAGGTCCAGTTAAACTCTGCAATTACAAAGTTTGTTTTAATCTCAAATTAATCCTGTTTGCATACAAATGTTATTTTTTTGCAGCATTAAGCATCTTTAACAGTAATAAGGTAAATGATATTCAGCTGCATTTACTTGATGAAAATAAAAAAATCTAACAATGGATATAGGTAACGGGTATTTTAGGTGTCTTGTCTGCCATGTGATAAGTATAAGGGAGAATCCCAAAGAAGATTTTTAGAAAAAGCTAGAGAAAGCTAGGAAACCAGTAGTAATATGGATAGGACCTTAGAGATAGTATTTACCAGATGAAGTAGGCTAAAGTTCTGTAGTGCCAGGGTGCGACTGTTGTTTAACACTGTACACTGGTTCATATGCTTATTATCAGGAAAAAAAAAGTTTTGCTTGACTGATATAAGGAAAACTGTAAAAGTAAAGATAAGATGCAAATCAGGGCCAATACGAAGTTCGAAGGAAATTTGTCACATTGCAAGAATGGATGGGTTCTAACAGGAACATAAGAATACAACACCTTTATTCAAGAGAAAAAATGCTTCTGGGTTCATGAGTTTTAACTTTAAAGTGTCAATGACACTGACAGGTCAATTTCCTGATAGGTAGCCAATAACATATGTGAAAGCTTATGGCGATTAGGCATTGAGAAAAAAAAGAAACTTGGTTGTTCTGACTTCAATGCATGGGCCTCTGTGTTAACATAAAGATGGTTTATGCTCTAATGTGACCTGATCACTTCTACACTGTTACAAAGAGATATGCGTACGATTTCGGATTGCGAATACGAATGCGCGACCGATAATCCGATTCTGCTTGATGAATCAGGGGCAGTGCCTAGAACACCAAGATAATAAGGGCACACACTAGAAGTAGGTTATAAAGGAGACTAGTGTCACCAGTATTTATCTGCACTGTGCTTCTGCAAACTCTAAGACAAGTGGGCTGAGCTCATCCAATTAATTAAACAATCACACCTAAAATCAAAAGTTCTTTCTACATTGGCAGTGCTATCAGCCTAATACTTAGCAGATTGATGAACTTATAGGTGAGCCAATGCTGTTGCTCAATCAAGCCTTGGGCAGGTTGGTGTCCAAATTGTATTGCTTAACAACAGTAGAAAAAAGTGAATTCATCATCCTGAATCACAAAGTTGGCTGACAAGAATTATAATTACTGGTACGCCAGTCTAATTATTTTTAATTGCACATTTAACTGTTTTTAGATAAGTGTTAAGCTTTTATGAAAATCAGAGAATTACTGAAGGTAACCTGACAATGCTATAATTCTTGCTTTGGACAGGTAAATTCTATTACGTGTAAAATATTCAGCTGCATTGTTATGATTGTACTATAGCTCCATATACATTTAATCCAACAAGAGGACCTTAATACTAATAAATATGGCTCTTTGGATTTCATGTTAGCAACAAACAAATTAGAACCAAATAAAACCAGGCACTAACTATCATATTTGAAGTTCACTTAAAAAAGAATAACTTGTATGAATATAAAATGGCCTTAGTAAACACCCCACCAGTGTTTCTCCAAACCCTGTAACTGTCACTGTTGCTGGAGAGTTGGATGGGGAGAATAAACAGATCTGGCAGAAGCAACAATTTAAAAGATTTTTAACTCAGAAAAACAAAATCTGATGTATAAATGCTTATTGCCACTGCCTAAAACTTGTAAAGACTAAAGCTACGTACACACGTCAGATTTTTATCGCCCGATAATCGGCATCGGCCAATTATCGGGCGAAAATCTGCCGTGTGTACAGTCGGTGTCGTCCATCGTCCGGACGACCGACCTGCCGGATCCACGGACGATGGACGACAGCCGATCGTAATGAAAGTGAAGGGGAGAGCGCGCAGCAGGGTGCCGCTCCGTCGCTCTCCCCCTCCCCTCTCCATAGAGCATGAACGGTGCTGTATGTACAGCACCGTTCATGCATCGTGCACTCCCTTGTCGTTGGAAAGGATCGTGAAAGATCCTTTCCAACGACAAAAATTGGCAGTGTGTACGCAGCTTTAGCCTTATCGATGCAATAAACTGTCCTAATCATCACTGGACTGGCTTTTGGCTGAGGTCTATTGATCTATCATAGATAAAAGATTAAAGTTTCTTCTTATAGGAAATCATTCTGTAAACCTTCAAATACACAGGGATTACACAATAAAAACTCTGATTCATATTTAAAATGCTGATATTGCAAGAGCAGTGCCGAAACATCATGTTGTGCCATGCAATGACCTGATTCACTTGGATCTTGGTGACTCAAAGTAAATCTTTGAGAAAAACAACAGAATAAAATGTTTTGCATTAGAGAACCAGTAAGATGTAAAGATGTAAACAGACATTCTAATCAAACCAGACATTTTTTTTTTCAAATCAATGCAGCTGTATTTTAATGGTAAACACGGTGTTTGGCAAGAAAAGGCTACATTTTATCCACTGTTCAAGAAACTCAAGCCAATGCAAAGCTGAAAGCATGAAAAAAATAAAGCTGCCATCATATCCAAGGGCTGGTAACTGAAATATGTATACTGCTCCTCTGTTGACAGCCCCACCACAAACACCAGCTAGACAGAGAAGGTGGGACTTTTAATCAATGATGAGCAAGTGGAAAGAAGAAGTGAGGACACATTGAAACCCATCAATAAAGTCTCTTACAAACTTTAACATGTTATTATTTTTTAATTCATTTTTTAAACCAACAGTTTTTAATAAAATAATGCCATGAAGTCTTTATGCATGTTTATTCCTGGTATAGTGTCACAACTCACTTCCCCTCAGTAGTTCTTCTAAATTGTCACCCCATCCCATAAGTGAGATCACAAGTGGTAGTGCTGATTTTGTTTTCCAAAATAGGCTTTATTAAAGAGCAAAAAATATTATTATTTACAGTTTTGCAATATAAAGCACATATTACTTTTCATTGGCAACTTTGAACTTTGTGAACATGTATCTCAACTATCCATAACTCTGAAACAACTTTCCATATTAAACTGAAAAATTATAGATAACAAATTTCTTTTGTATAATCCTTGTTGTGGGGTATAATTTAGTCAGGTGCTTAGGTACTAGTCGTTGGCAGTAACAAAACATGACATGATTTAATGGGACCTATTGAATATGACAAAAATTGAAGGGGAGACAGAGGATGGAGGATGCAGGCGAGCATCCCTCACTGGGGTGGCTCATAACCTGAGTCATCGTCATTCAACCTGGTAAGGTGACAGAGAGGAAAATGTAGCCAGCATGCTCATGTTGAGTAAAAATATGTCATACCATCTCTGGATTGGTGGATAAATTCTTCTACCTCTGCTATCCTATTTATCCTTAGGAGCCAGTCTCTGATAGATGATCTTTGCAGAGACTTTTACTTCAGTGGAATCACGAATTTAGCTGCATTCATGTGGAAATGGAGTTTTTGTTGTATTTGTTGGGTTTGTGTGGTAGTGCTTATTCTCTTAGAACAGTCATAGTCCACTGTTATGGAAACCTGGCTTAGAAATGATGTGCAACAGCTGTGGTGTGCATGTAGATAGAAGAGGCTGTAAAAGTTATAAATTGCAGCAAAGGGTGGGAAAAGGATGGTATTAGTTTAAAAAAAATGATGGCAACCTATCATTATACAAAGGAAAGTTAAAGCTTTTCTCTCACTTTAGTGAGACATCTCATGGCTTCATGGCTTTTTAATGTGCTGGTAAGTTATTCTACTGCATTTCCCTTTAGTGTTGAATACCATACTTCTGAAGAGGTTTGCAATCAAGGTCATACAAAAGCCCAAATATTTGTTTTAGCATGTAATACCCTTCAGTTTATCAGCATAAGGTAATTGTTCATTTCTTTGCCAGTTATATTTGCAGTAATGCTAATTTACCCTGCAATAATAGTGCAAAACAGAAACAGCTTTTTAGAACTACAACTATGTGGGTGTTGGCTTACAGAACCTTGTATCAGGCCAAACAACTAATTGCCAGCTTATGGGTGTGTTAGGCATTGCACGTGTATTTCAAGAAAATGAAACTCCTGGGTAAGATAGATGTATTAGTCCATGAATGTATGAGAAATCAAAACCACAGTCACCTAATAGGAATTTCAGATATTGCCTGGTCCTCACTGATCTGCATTGTTGTCATTCATAGCTAAGACTGCACTGGTATATGAAACTTAAATTCCATGGCCAGCCAATTATCCATGTTTCTTTGCAGATTCCCCGAACATGTTGGTTTTTTAATGTACTTACCTGTAAAGGATAGCCTTATCTGAGTGCTGCTTTTTTTCTTTTCTTTTTTTTTTGAACACGCTGGGTGACCATACCTTGATATACATGTTATATTTAAGTGGTTGTTAATCAAGAATACCAATTGCAGAATTTCCAGAAACACTAAAAGGAGAAATGGATATTTTGTATATCACTGCCTAAATTGTCATATGGCAATATGGTATAAAAACCAATAAATAAAGAAAGACACATCAAAACTTACTTGAGGGTCAATAGTACAATTTTGTTTAAAAGTATAAAATGAAAACAGTTTCATTGTAACTATAAACTACATTTACAAGGTGCCTACAGACATATGTTCGTAGACTGTTCTCGACAAGTTGCAGCCCCGCCTGGTTCAGCCTCCTATTTTGGCCAGGATTAATATTTTTGGCTCATTACTAATATTTAACTAATTCTCAGGTGCCCTTATCCACTGCCAGAATAGTTCATGTTTGCACAATGATCTTTCTTCACTTCATATGTATCTTACTTTCCCAGAAAACATTCTTTATTATATGTTAGTAGGAGTTAGCTTACAATCTCAAGCGTTTCGAGTCAATAAAATAATATCCCTAAAAATATTGCACAGTGTTTATGTTGTCTGTATGTGGTAATATAAGTAGAGTGGTAAGGTTTATAGCAAGTCAAAAAAGACAATGAGGGCACAGCAGGAAATGTTTTCTGCTATTAATTGATGCTCTTGCCTGTGTTCTCCAAGACCTACCCATCGGCTACTGGAGTCCTCTAACAACTACCTACTCTTTTCTTCGGAGTTGACTTTTAAAACTATATTGTCTTTGCTTCCCTTCATATCTAATGGCTTCCGTATGCAGAAAAGAAAGTTTTGGTTTTATAAATATTTCTTTGGCTGCATATTTGGTGAACACTCCAAAAAACAAAATGTCGAAGGATTATTAAGATGGATAATTTGTTGGTCATTAATTTTTCTTTATGTCCATCTATGAACAAATACTATCCCACATTCCCCCATCTTTATCCATTTTTGTTAAAAATGTAATAAACCACCTCTACGGAAATATGCTAAAAAGCTATATGTTGTTAGTGGCCAGAATCATACTAAGTCCTGGAGATTTCCTAACATCTCCCTTGACCTGCTGTCTTCAAACTCAATTGGATAATGGTGAATGAAAAACTTCCCTGCACTCTCTGGGACACTGCTCATGCATTTGAACTTACCTAAAACCCATGGATTAATTATTGTTCTTCAGCACAAGGCCTGTCCTGACATGGACTCTTTATTACATAACCCCCCACACACACGTACTTCCAAAGTCCCTCCTTGGTTTTATGTATGTCTCCTTTTTATAGGGACATTTTGTAAATTAACATTGTGTTTAACACAACATTTTTCAAATTTTACTCTATTTATGTTATGATTGCACAGATCCTTTTTTACCCATCCCCAAGCCCAAACAAATTAAAAATAAAAAAAACCATAACAACAATTACCTTTTTTTACTCACTTGAATCTGCTGTCCCTGATTAGCACCTCTTAGGGTTCTGCAGAGTATATGACTGTGCCCATCAGTCCCTTGGACATTCTCCAGGCGGCCAAGAATAACCAACAAGTTTAGCTAAATAAAACAGGATTTTAGGTAAAATTGTGTCAGAAATTAGGGCTTGTAGGTAAAGTGTAACTAAACCCACTATATTCACCTGTTCCCATTTCACTATAGGGTGCTGCCAAACTTTGGTCAAGGTTCAAGTCACTACTACATCCATTGCTACCACCATTTCCAGAGCAACTGCTTGCAGGTCTTGTAATGATAGTCATGGGCAACTGGACACTCACAATGATGTAAGTCTTGTTGATCATTTTTCTGGAGTCACATTCTCCCAGTGCATCCGGTGTGCAGGACTTTGTTAAAAACCTACCTTGGCACTTCATGTGAAAAGTCCAATTGAAAGTAATGTTATTTGGAACCTTTAATAAAATAAAATAAACAGACCTTAAAATATGATTGTCAACAATGCATTCAAACTACTCCACGTTGCAGTCCTTAGAACTAGTTTGACCGGTTCCCTTTGACTGGAAACTTTTCTCAAACAAAAGTTATGACTGCAACAAGACAAGGTGAGCTGTGTTTAAAATGTATGTTACTGTGCATGATTGCTGACAAGATAGTCCAATATTACCTTTTTTATAACAGAGGAAGACATTACCAGAATAACCAGCTGTATCAAAGTCATAATACCATTACAAAGCCAAATTTTCCAGAAGGATTCTCCATGGGGTATTCAATTAATTATAAAAAAATAGGAGGACTGTTGTTGAGTGGACAGCTTGATTGTGGCTTTGTGGAAGGAGCAGACACAAACAATTGTACAACATCAGAATCACTAAAAACTGCCATTGGTTCTTTCTACTCAAATATCAATTTTGAAAGCAGTGTGATTTTTAACTACATTGTACATACAGTACATAACTTTATTTTATACTGCAGCAATACAACCAGATCTGATTATCTAAAACGTATGCTTCTTGGGTTCCAGAATGCTTCTTGAGTTCCAGATGCTTCTTGAGTTCCAGAATGGTATAAAATACTTCCAGGGGTTTCTAACATCTCTACTGACCTACTCTATTCAAAATAAAAAATGTTTAGTGGCAAGAATAGTTAGCAATAAGGATGAAATCACTACTCATGGAGGATGTTTAGTCAACTTTTTTGGTTTGTTGCAAAAAAAATTACAGATATAACACAAAATGAATTTATATAACAGCTGAACATTCTGACTGAGATCCAGTCTGTTTGCAGGCCATGTCATTGGGTTATTCTGCCATTCCTGATAGTGGGGCTCCTAGTTCCACAATGAAAAGAATGCAAGCTAGAAGGAGTTTTAATTGCAGAAGGGACACATGATGACATAACTGGCAAAACATACCGTCTGCTTCCAATGTTCCTTTTCAAGAACACTAAGCTGTGCATATGCAGTTCAATGTAGGATGCTGGGATATGTTGGGTTTATCAGCGTCTCCTATGGCTGCCAGGACTGAATGAACTCCCATGCATGTACAGGGGTCACATAATCCTGGTCTGGCCAATCAAGATGGCCTAAGATCCGACACCGGGGGAGGGATGAAAATATTAGGACAGGTAAGTGTAAAAAAAAATCCAATCAAGCAGGAAAGTTTATTTTATTGCAGAAGGGACAGGCAATAACAAGGCAACCTGCCTAGTGGCAAACCAAAAAGGTTTTAATGCTGGAATCACCTAGTAATTTACAAAAAAGAAACATGCTGATCCTTAAAGATATGTCAAAGCCTCAGAATAAAAAACCTAAAGCAATATACCTGGAAAATAGAAAATGCACAACCAAAGAAATAAAAAACAAATGCACAGAATCAGGAGTCGGGATTTGTTTAAAAAAGCCAAATGTAAACTATCATTTACACCTAAACAGAAGAAAAATAGTTTACAGTGAGCTGAAGAGAAGCAGTCACAAACTGTGGATGAATGGATAAAAATAATATTTAGTGATGAATCATAAATTTGCATTGGCTGAGGGATGATGCTAGAAATTTTGTTTGGTGCCATTCCCGAAAAACATATAAAACAATTTCCTAAGAAACCAAGCAAAATTCCACACTTGATGATATGGGGTTGTGTGTCAGGTAAAGGATCAGGACAGATGAAAATTACCTTTACAATTAATGCACATGTGTACATTGAAATTGGAAATTGACTACTTTTCTCATTTCAGTAGACGAAAGTAGGTATGGTGATAAAGTAATCTTTTAGGATGGTGCATTGTTGTGTATTAAAACATTTTTTTTTTTAGGAAGAGTCCATCAACCTATTGATATTGGCACAGACAGTGTGGATGTCAATGCAATTGGAAATTGACAAAAATGGTCAAAAGCTCCCTTCCGCAAAGCTGACTTTGTAGTTGCTATATGGATTACAGATCTGCTAATCTGTAACACAATATTACAATATCATACAATATTATACAATATTATATTGTATTAATTAATAAAGTTTAGTAAAGTTGTTTTCTTTTTTCATGTTTTGGATAGAGTGGTGGTAGATTAGAATTCCTTTTTGTTCTATATATTTTATACATTTTATGTTAGGTTTTTATTAGAGATATTAGAGCGAATTTCTCAAAAATTAGATTCGGCCAGTTCACCAAATTTTTCGAAAATATTCGCTTTGATCTGAATTTATTTGCGATGAATTGCATTAAAAAACGTCTATTTCCTGCCTGCAGAGAGCCTTGATAGTGGTGTAGAACACTGTGCCTTGCAGTAACACGCATAGGGAGTCTGCTGTGGTAGTGAAATAATACTG